>NC_049257.1:18497504-18803504 GCF_011100685.1 Canis lupus familiaris
TACAGGATGAAGAAATTCAGACTATGTAATAGGCAGAATCAATTGTTACCTGCCTCAATCAATGCCGCTCCACTTTCACTGTTCAGCAGCTCACAAATAATTAAAGTTATCCTGGACAAAAACCTCATCTGTAATGACTAGCTAACCGCCACCATGACAAACTTCAAAGTCAGTGATATCAATCTGAATTCAATAGTGTGGAACTGGATATAGCTGATGAATAAGTATGAATCTTACCCTGATGGTCCATGCACGTACTTCATCTGGGCCTGCAGTGAAAAAGTATTCTAGTTGGAGTGCTGCAAACCCAGCCTTAATGATCTTTGGCAAAGCGCTGAAATAAAATGAAACAAATTCACTCAACATATAACTTGATTGTGCCAGAGATCAGTATAGAGCTAAAATTATTCATTTCAAGCAGAAATGTTAAAGATATTAGTAAATGACCATTCATCTTTCATAATACACTTGAAGAGGCCTGAAAGCATGTAACTGTTTCTGAAAAAAATCCTTTCTAAAATTGGTTTTAATTGTATTAGTCTGAATATATCATTTTGAATTGTTTACTATAAAAAAAAGAGAAAAATCTGATCTACTCATTCTATGACTATTTTCCTCCAATATTAATTATTTCCAGGACGTGGGTCATGAAAGCAAAATTATTTGATTGAAATCCAATGTTTAAACAATATATTAGTGTTACTCAGAAAAAATTAAGGCAACTGATTCACCCTTTCCCTCCCCCACCGAACATGACGAAAGAGTTTTGGCGATCATTCCTTCTCAAAAATATACATAACTAATACCTATGTTATAATTAAAACACTGTACAGAGATGACAGATGACAGTTAAAAACTTAATTTAAAATAAATCTTTTCACTCTGTCTCATGGTAAAGAAAGGAGAAGATTCCCTCTTTATAATGGTAATTACTCTGTCATTTATTATTCTATCAGCGCAAGCAATTAAATTACTGCAAGGAAATAGTTGATAATAAAGTGTAGGGAAAATGAATGCTAATTAACCTTTGTGTCATGTTCGCTTCCAGATACTTCTGTCTCTCCTCAGCACTCAATTCTTGCAACTTGAGTTCCAAGGCCCCACTAAAAGGAATGACCAAGGCACCTGGGTCATACTTGTCCACCCACTCTTTAATTTTTATCAACCTGTAGACAAAAAAGGGCACAACATTATCTTGTAGTGCATGCATGACTGTACCACATTCATTATTATCAAGTAGCACATACATATTCATAAGAATTGCACGGTTTTATGATGCCATCTTTTTGTGTATAGCTTTCCAAGGTCAAGGCATTAACAGGCAGCAATTGCTTCAGGTATATGCCGTGAGATTTTACTGTAATCTAGTTTTACTTTAGCACATTATGAACCATCATACAAATATTATAAAACTTTTTAAAGTACACTAAATTTGTTCAGCAGTAACACCTGTGTCCTTGAAAACCTCAATTTTATGATTTATGATTTTCCTTACTGTAAAATAAGGTAAATTTTTAAGAAGCAAAAACATTAAGTTCTGTTTATATAGGAACCACACCTAAGAAGTGCCAGCTAATTTGTAGGAGTTTTTGCCAAATAAATAATTTGTTCCACCCAGATATTTATAAGTCTAGTTCAGTGCCCTCTTGGACTAACAAGAGCTCACAATAGTGCCTGGCTCTCAGGGAGACTTTTGCTAAATAAATAAAGACATACAGAAATACAGATTTACAAACCTAGTTGATTGTATACACACTGTTCTTACTTTTGCAGGAGCACAAATAAGGGAACTAGAGGAAATAAATTCCTTTAATCACAAAGGGTTTGGAAAGCCCAATCAGTTAGGGAATAGACACCAACTTCCCCAAAAAGATGTTACTGAGTGATTTCTTTTTCTTCTAGATCATGGGGTATTTTGGCAAAGCAGTAGTTGGAACATAAATGAAGTAAGTGTAGTGAATACATTAACCAGATTCTGATTCTACCACTTTGCTAGCTCTTTCTTCCTGGGCAGGTTAACAAACCCTTCTGAACCTGAGCTTCCTCACCTATAAAAATGGAGATAACTGTAGTACACATTATATTGTAATGAACCTGGGAAAGTAATGCTAGCATATAGTAAACAGCATCACTATTAGAATTATTACTGTTAAGGATAACAGTAGTTACTATGGCTAATTTTCATTCTCAATCATAGATCATATGTCTATGATTCTGGAATAGGGTTTACAATAGAAGTGAATACAGATTTCACAGAAACTTTTGTTAAAAATATTAATGCATACCATAGTCTTATGTAATTCTACTAGCCTTCCACATTTAGACCAAGGTTTTAATAGTTATTATGGCAAAAAATTGTGGCTGGAATCCTTTAAGTAATCAATGTAAAATATCATAATAGGGAAAAAGAAACACAAAAACTAAAGCACAAATTCATCAAAACTCACCTAGCAAAGAAAATGTGAGGGGAAAAAAAAAAAAAGAAAATGTGAGGGGATTGGTTATTATAAAATTAAGAATATGGGGGCAGCCCCGGTGGCTCAGCAGTTTAGCGCCACCCTCAGCCCAGGGCTTGATCCTGGGGACCCGGAATCGAGTCCCATGTCGGGCTCCTGGCATGGAACCTGCTTCTCCCTCTACCTGTGCCTCTGCCTCTCTCTCTCCCTCTCTCTCTCTTTCATGATTGAATAAATAAAATCTTTTAAAAAAATTAAGAATATGGCCTACTGAGGAGGATTTACCATAGGATAAAGGAATGGAAAATTCACATAATAATTTATACATGTTTGTTATATAAGACTAACCTATAATTTAATCATTTAATGCTATCAGCAGTTTTTGATCTTCATAATGTTTTTTTCCCTTTGGTCACATCCTAAAAGAATGGACCAATCCCTAAGAGTTTATTTTGGAATAAATTATGTGTACTTTATTTTTTTTTAAGGTTTTATTTATTTATTTATTCATGAGAGACACAGAAAGAGAGGCAGAGACACCGGCAGAGGGAGGAGAAACAGGCTCCATGCAGGGAGCCTGATGTGGGACTTGATCCCAGGTCTCCAGGATCACGCCCTGAGCCAAAGGCAGATGCTCAACTGCTGAGCCATCCAGACGTCCCAGGATGTGTCCTTTAAAATAGGAAATTCAAATCAGATGTTTCCTTATTCAAAATTATGAAGGATATGTTAAGGAAAACAGGTAAAATCTGTTATTATTTTTTCTATTTTTAAAAAGAGTTTATTTAAGTAATCTCTACACCCAATGTGGGGCTCAAACTCACAACCCTGAGATCAGGAGTTGCACGCTCCACAGACTGAGCCGGCCAGGCACCACGAACAAGGGAAAATTTAAACTGATACTTCTGCCTATAATAACCTTATGAGATTCTAAGTTACTTCACAGACTTACAACGTTCAAACAAAGCGATGTGGCTTAGTGATGTATGTTTATTACACAAGTGAGAATCAAGTGTCTGGAGATATATGTGGATACATATACACACACATATATATATCCACATACAAAATACAGATTCATTGAAAATGAAAATAAAACAAGCCGAGGTAAAAGGAGAATACAAAAATATCACACACATTTTGTATCACAAATATGGTCAACATAACTAATAAAACCAGAACTGTTAAGAAACAACAAGATAAGAAATAATTACTTTGGCTAAAACATCAATTCAGAATAACAATAGTTCTACTCTGTCATTTTAACAGCCTTTCCTGCAGAGTCCTCAGAGGGATTATTTGCATTCCTCAGGTGTTCTATTGTACAATTCAGATGAATAAAGACTTACAAATCATTCCTCTACCGCCAATGTGAGACTTTGATCTGGTGAATACACCATTGTACCTTAACTATAATTGGCAAAAAACCTGACAGTGTAGAGCATCACAAGCTTAATAACAAAGGAGAATATCTCAAAGTGTTGACAGATGATCTTCATAATGCAGAAGCAGAGCTGGTACATTTTAGCAGTAAATGAGCACTGAGGTCTAAAGGTCTCTAAAGTGACTGACATCAGACCTGCTATAGCCTCACTAAAAGAAAAAGGTACCGGAGCACTCTCCGTAAAGTGAGTTAGGCTCTTTGCCTGCGAGCTTCACTTTTGTGACTTTCACTGTCATAGAAAACACAGGGAAGATGAAAAGTGAGTTAGGTTCTTTGGCTGTCTGCTTTACTTTTGTTACTTTTACTATCAAACAAAAGTGAGAAATGTCCCAAAGTGATTTTTAATTACACATTTGAAATGAACCTTGGGTAATAAAAAAATAGTACTCAATTTTAAGATTACAGACTGAAATACATATAATATATCTATTAGGTCTGATGGTTACAAAAGTGTGATAATGAGGCCAAGATCACAAGTTTGAACCCCATTGGGACCAGTTACCTTTTGCAGAAAAATGTCTATTCTATTGCTACAAACCATACCCCAAACTATAGTTAGTCATCTAAAAATGTGTGCTCCTGGCACATGAGGAATATGGAAAATCAAAGTTGATCTCAGTACCACTTAAGGGAAAAACAATTTCAAGTATATTCTGTCAAATGAATAATGATCTCCATATACAAATGTTAGCAAATGTCCAAAGAAAACTATCCAATTGTTAGAGACCAAAATAATAAAATTATAATGATGATGATATTGTCATAGAATATCACATCATATGAGGGGAGACAAAACAGTAAAGACAGTACACTCAGAAAGAGTTAAACTGTAAAGACTTTGATAATATTCATTTTGCAAATTTCTACAAACAGACTATATTACAAGGGGATCCATCTTTCTTTTGATAAGGAGCCAGAGCCACGGTGATTTCCCTAAAGTCTTATGAGTAACAAATGGAAAGAGGAACTGCCATTAGTCGTATTTTTCTCTCTGGTACTGATTCCATAGCAAGAGGACAAAGCAGAGACAATCAGTTTTAAAACTAAAAGGATGATGCTTGGAGATACACTGGCAGGTTGTGAGGTTAGACTGTCTGGCAGAATGAGATCTTTAATGTTAAATTAGTATTAGATTTCCAAAAGATCACGTCTCAAATTTATCTTTGGTCTTATAATCTGACCTTTTTAGCAAGTCTCGAAATTCTAGATTCTATAATTTGATTTTCCTAAAATTCATTTACATTGTTTGTATTTATTTCCCCGGATACAGATTGTATTCCTTTTTTTAAAAGCATGTCCACAAAAAAAAAAAAAAAAAAAAAAAAAAAAAGCATGTCCACATATTTATTTTTCCCCTAAGACCCATTTATTTGTAAGGGGGGGTGGGAGGGAGAGAAAGAATCTCAAGCATAACTCAGGGCTCACTCCCACAACCCTGAGATCACGACCTGAACCAAAATCAAGAGTGAAATGATTAAACGACTGAGCCACTCAGGTGCCCCTAATTTTATTTCTAAAAATTCTATTTGTCTCTCTTTCAAATCTATCTGCTCTTTTAAAGTAATACTTAATTCATTTAATGAATTCTTAGTCTCCCTTCCATATTTTAAGCAGATTAGCTTAAAAGTTCTTTTCAGGCTGCTCTAATTATTTCTGGTTTCTTGGGTAAAACTCTGCCTTCCACCATTAATCATCTACTAGCAGCCTCTCACAACAGTTGGCTCCTGTGTATGTGCTGTGCTGTTTTGGGGCACAAATGGGCAGCAGCAGTCAAGTTCCAAGGGAGTCTGTGGTCCCCTCTATTTAGAGATGTATCTATGGGGTAGTTTTGTGCTTGTTCTTCCAGGGAAAGACCTCTAGAGGGTTGTGGGCTCTGGGTCATCTTAAGGTTTAGTATTTCTGACCTAGGTCATTGGAATTGCAAATTAAGGCCCCCTACCTCTTATAGAGGTCCTAGTCTCCAATTCCTGACAGTACAATTTTTTCCTTTGCCCGGGGTGGGAACGGGAGGCATTTTTCTGGGTTCTGATCTTGAGAAGCATAGCTTTTTCTAGGCTTTATGAGTGAGCCTCATTGCAGCACCTACAGTCTGGGGCCTCTGCCTTGACTCTTATTCCTATGCTTGCCAAGGCCTCTAGGTCATATATAAACTGGGTTTTATTCCCCTGAGGGCCAGTCTCTATTGATTTCACTCTGACTCTCACTGAGTTTCCTCTTTGTTTTTGGCACCTAGAAAATCCCTTACTTGCTTAAGTCTTTCTGTGTGTTCTAAATATACCACACCATCATCAAGACCATCCTTTACTGGTTATTTTCTCTGGTGTTTCTATATATAACCAGCAAGAAGAGAGTGTCCTATACTGGCTCAGTCCACCATCTTAACTGAAAACTCTCCATACTGGAGTTAAATCTTCCATTTTATTGTGTTCTGATACAACAGCTTTCAAACTTTTTTTGAACATTACCCAAAGGAAGAAATAGATTTATACTTGATTCAAACATATGGTGCACAGACATATTATTTTTATACACATATCCAAACTGACACAGGTTTCAGAAAACAATACTTCACCTTTATAGTGAGAAACAGGACAATCTCAATAGTGCTATTTGATATTCCACATAAAACTAAATTCTTGCAACTTAAAATAAACCCCTGAAATGAGTTCTCTCTAACATAATTTTAAGGGGCGTCTCGCTGGCTCAGTCAGAAGGGGGTCATGAGTTTGAGCCCCATATGGGGTGGAGAGATTACTTAAATAAACACAACTTCAAAAATAAAAAAAAACCCTTATACTTTAATATGAATTTAACTTTTTTCTTCACTTTATGTCCATTTGGCCACTCATTTACCTCCTAGTTACAATAAATTCTGATTATATTTTCTAAAATCCTTAAAGATGGCTCAACTCAAGCATAAAGCCAAGTTATATTGCCACTTACAGTGTCTTTGCTGAACATTAGAATTCTCTCAAATCTGCTATTCTAGTCCGTAACATAAAAATGTCTTTAAAATCTTTAAAACTGGGACACCTGGGTGGTTCAGCGGTTGAGCGTCTGCCTTTGGCTCAGGGCGTGATCCCGGAGTCCCAGGATCAAGTCCCACATCGGGCTCCCTGCATGGAGCCTGCTTCTTCCTCTGCCAGTGTCTCTGCCTCTCTGTATCTCTCATGAATAAATAAAGTCTTTAAAAAAAATCTTTAAAACTGTTACATATGATAATATTAGGTTCTTATACATAACCTACATAATTTTCTGTATGAATCAAGGTCTTAACTTTTTAAAAAAAATCAGCAGTAACATCTTGCTTCTGACTGAATATAACTGCTGGCAAACCATATGTCAATAGTCAGAAAATGATGGAATTTACACAAAGGAGGCTCTAGGTCTGGTTTATCCAGTGATTTAACATCATTCAGTCAACATTATTATGGACTTGACCTTTACTAAGTTAGTTCCTCTCATGTTGTTCATGGTATGGATGTACCATAAATCCAGAGGGCACTGAAAAACACTGAGGTCATTTCTAGTCTCCTCCCTTGCAGGTTTACTCTCATTTCTGTCAGAATTGCTCAGAGTACCAAAGAATGTGTTTAAAATATTACATTCCTTTTTTTCCATTTTCCAAACTAAAATCACTGCAAATTAATGTCAATTTATAGTGTTCTAAAAAGAAAAGAAAAAGAAATAAGGCTATGGAAGGTAAGACTATCCTCTCATGGATGACATAAACATTAATCGTTCTTTCACAAATGGCAATAAATAACACCAGAATTATTAATACTAAAATTAATACCACAAATAATGTACACACTGCACTGAAATATAGCCTTTAAACAATATTCATTCAAGGCCAAGAAAATTAGCTCTAGAAAATCCAAAATTTCCAACTCTTAAGAATTCTTTGAATAAATGGAGCTATTAAGGAAGTTAGTGGGTGGGGGAGGAGAAAGAAGAAATAACAAAAAAAAGTAAGCTCTAGTCTAATTGATTATTGTCTACATATCTAATCCCTATTCCAAAAAAGATCCCTATCTTTGATCTACATAATGGACTTCAAGTTTCCCTGTTCTTGTCTAATTTCATGGAGCTGTACAGGATAAGGATTATGACTTCGTTCCTCAAAGTGTGGTCAACCTCAGAATCTGCATTTTAACAAGATCCCCAAGCATTTGACAGGTATGTCAGACTTGCAGAAGCACTGAACTAAAAGGACTTTGAAAATGTGGGCCCATTAACTGAAAGCATGAAAATGTCAGCCATAACTCCGCAGTCCAGCTGATAACTGTGCACATGCAGATCACCTATCCCACCAACATGTGGGGAGTAAGAATAATAAAAAAGTTCCTGCTTAGATCTTCCAGGTTAGAAACCAGAAAAAAAAGTCACTAGAATTTCAGAAAATGTAAGGCAAATGTTTGCTGTAAATCCCCTGCAATCTCAAAGAAGTTTCAGATTAACAGTAAAAATAATTCGTTTAGACAGAATTACTATATGGTCAAGAGTTTCTTACTTTATAAGGCATAATTACACTTCTCTTATTCTAATAAGCTTTAATACCCAGAGAAACATCTGTAGTAAGTTAGTTTTGGAGTGTAGATTCAAAATATAAGAAGTGATTCCTACAGAGAGAATTTTGTGAAATTTAAATTCTTATCAAGTAAAAGGGATATTACACCCAAAATAAGGACCTCACAGAACCACTGTCTGAAAAACTCCATTCATTCTGCAGTCACTATAATGAAATGGCATTTGTATATATCCAACCGTGTGTGTGTGTGTGTGATGTGTGTTTACAAAAGGAAATAAAACCTAGAGAAGCGGGCATTCGTTTTGCAGCAAATAAATCAAAATCGGGTTTCAGTCTCTATTTCAAGAATTTATTTTTAATTTTTTTATTTTTATTTTTCTATTTCAAGAATTAACAAGATTTCTGACTTGAGCAGTAATTGGAAGGTGATGGGGAAACTGAAATGACAGGTGTTATGATAAGCAGAAAACCTTAAAAGCAAATTAGAACAATTGGGATATACTTATCCTAACACTCTGGTCTCACTGTGACTCTGAGATTTCTTACTTTAATGTACTTAAAGAAGGATAATGGATAATATATGCAATTAATCTCAATGTGATGAACATGGAACAACTATATGGAAATATTTTCCATGTTCAGCAAAAGGCTCTGTTTAAAAAAAAAAAAAATCTTTCTGTGCATTAACAGGAGGAAACAGCAGGATGAATCCTAACCAGTTTGAATAAATCTTAGTAATCCCATTCTCTAGCTGGCAACTGGTTAGAGAATGGGCATGTGAACCAGCTCTGGTCAATGAGGCCTCAGCGGAAGCCTCTTTGGGCCTTTAGAAAAAGATTCTAAAGGGTTCCTTTGGCTCTTAAACAGAGAAAAGAAGGGAGTCTCTACTGGATACTATGGATATTAATTATCCTTGGAACTCTAGCAGTCATTCTGTGACCAAAAGAATGGAAGTGGGGGAAGATGAGAAAAACCCTTCTTCTTGATAATATCACAACCTTGAATTAAACAGGAACACTGAAGAGCGCCCAGGTGGCTCAGTCAGTTAAGCATCTGACTTACACCATGATCTCTGGGTTGCGAGACTGAGACCCACATCAGGCTCTGTGCTCAGAGGGGAGTCTGCTTGAGATTCTTGTCCACTTCTCCCTCTGCCTCTGCCCTTCCTCACTGGTGCATGGTCTCTCTCTCTCAAATAAATAAATAAAATCTTAAAACAAAAATCAAAAAAACAACCAGGAACACTGAATTAAACAACCCTAGAAGCATATACTACCTTGGGTCTTACTATTATGTATTTGGATGACCTCTGTTATTTACAGTGAAAGCATCCTGATACTGATAATGACTGCATTTGGGGCTTATCTTCATTTAAGTATACGAGTGCAGTTCCTCTTCATTGGTCAAACTCCAAATTCTTATTTAAGAAATCAGTTACTGCAGAGCTTTTCCTGAGCTTCCACATGGAAGATGTTATTACTACACTCCACCCTATATTATAAATTGCCTATTTTCTTATCTCCTCCTACTATAATAAAAACTTCTTGAGGTCAGGAGCTTGTTCTTCCTTCGTTCCTGGACACATCCACAGAATTCTCCTAGCATGGCACTGACACACAGTCGATGCTCAAACAGTTTCTGAATGGATAAGATGGAAAGAGCATTTCCATCTAAGTGGCTAACTGGCTCAGTGATTACAGGCAGTGACTTAAGGTCTCTTAGCTTTAATTTACTCATCTGCAAACTGATGAGTGATTTTCCACATGTTCTGGGTTCCCTAATGGAGCTCCCAAGGTACTAGGAGAGGAAGGGGTGCATCCACTACTCTTGAATTTCAACCACAGCTGCACTGTTCTTACATGTTGAATTTCTGCATCAGATTTCATCAGAAGAAAAGTTCTGTTTTTAACAGTTCTAAACTTGAATGAGTAGAAGATCCTTTTCAGATGGCATTTTCACTACCATTTTATGGCGTACGCCAGAAACTGAACAAGTGCTAAGATCTTTCTGCTTAAATCCTACTGCTCACCATCTTTTTTTAAAAAAGATTTGATCCATTTAATAATTTATTTATTTGAGACAGTGCACATGTGCGTGAGGGGGGAGAGCAGAGGGAGAGGGACAAGCAGACTCTGCTGAGCATGGAGCCTGACATGGGGCCCCATCCCCTAATCCTAAAATCATGACCTGAGCGGAAATCAGGAGTTGGAGGCTAAACTGACTAAGACACCCAGGCGCCCCCTACTGTTCACTATCTTTTAAAAGAAAAAAAAAAATAACCACAACCAAAAACTCTCTTCCCAGTTTCTGTCACTCTCTATTTCCTCACATAGACTTTTCATAGCACTTACTATGTTCCTAATGTTTATGGTCTTCCATCCAGCATTGGCAAACCCACTTACCCAGTTATTAGTGCAAGGAACTTTTTAAATTTCTTGTTCACTGTGGTATTCCTAGCACCACTTATATATAATAGTTCCTGGCATAAGCAGATGTTTATTAGATGCTGGGTGGATCAATGAGAAGGAACAAATTACGTTCAGAGTTAATTCAAAGATTACGTAAATGAACATTCAGAAGTACATATGATTCTTTCAGACCCTAGTTACCTTCTCTTCTGTCAGAGTCAACCTTTAGAAATTAGTAAACTATAGTTGACTTGCCCATTGGAAGTAATGCATGTTTATTAGCTAGAATGGCAAGGTGAAAAATCATACAAACAGAACATGGGGGAAGTATATTTAATTCAGGTAAGGCTACATAAAATTCACAGTATAGTGGGATTATTTTCATTCTCATGTTAAATCTGTGGCCTGAACTACTGTAATTCAAGTCTAAACCATGGAAATCATTGTGAATGCAGAAAGAAAAAAAAAAAAAGCTTTGTTCAAACTTTAAGATGTTCCCTGAGTCTCATGCTTCTTACTCCTTCAAGGCTACTAAGTTATGATTTATGTTCATAACGAGTGGTCCCAAGCATGGTACATTATTGATACTATAGAGCAATTTTCTCAAAATACAGTTTCTGGACCACCTGTGAGTCTAGGACACTACAAGAAAATCTAGATTTGTGATCTCTGCAAGTGGGATTTGCACCTAACCCTTACAACATTTTGCACTCTGATGTCTGGTAGCAACTATTTTTATTTTTATTTTTTTTTAATTTTTATTTATTTATGATAGTCACACAGAGAGAGAGAGGCAGAGACACAGGCAGAGACACAGGCAGAGGGAGAAGCAGGCTCCATGCACTGGGAGCCTGATGTGGGATTCGATCCCGGGTCTCCAGGATCGCGCCCTGGGCCAAAGGCAGGCGCTAAACCGCTGCGCCACCCAGGGATCCCAGCAACTATTTTTAAATCTTTCTCTCTCTCTCTCTCTCTTTGCATTTCTACATTCTAGCTTTAAACATTACACATAGGACAATCCTATGAGGGCAGCCCGGGTGGCTCAGCGGTTTAGTGCCGTCTCCGGCCCAGGATGTGATCCTGGGATCGATCAAGTCCCACATCGAGGTCCCTGCATGGAGCCTGCTTCTCCCGCTGCCTATGTCTCTGCCTCCCTCTCTGTGTCTCTCATGAATAAATAAATAAAATCTAAAAAAAAAAAAAAAAAAGGAATATCCTGTGATTAGCGTTGTCATGAGGTATGAAATCAGTATTTGTAGCTTGAGACTGTGAAATTCTGTTAGGTACAAAAAAACTTCCCAGCTACTTTACAAACCTATAAATATGAAATTACTTCTGGCCATTGGGCTCTGAGATAAAATATCTTTCATTCCACTTTTGTACAAGGAGGAAGACACCAGGTTGATGCAATCTATAATCAAAACATAAATTTATTTTTTTAAAAGATTTTATTTATTCATTAATGAGAGATACAAAGAGAGACACAAGCAGAGGAAAAAGCAGCCTCCACGCAGGGAGCCCAATGCAAGACTCAATCCTGGAACCCCGGGATCATGCCCTGAGCTGAAGGCAGACACTCAACTGCTGAGCCACCCAGGTGTCCCTCAAAACATAAATTTATAGGGAGAGCCACAAATCTTGATTTAACATCACATTTTTTAGGGATGTAGATGGTATCAGAAATGAGACTTCTATATCTAGACTACTTATGAAGATGAAGAAAGTCAAACAACAACCTTTAATATCTTGGGAGAAATGGAGGAGAAGATGCTTGGAATAAGACTGAGTATTATGCATGGGGGGGAGGGGAGGGCGAGAGAGAGCATGAATTGCAACATGTGTCATAGGGGTAGTGTTCCAAAGAAACACGGTTCCAGAAACATGATGAAAACGTTAGTACTGAGTCCTTTTGAAAATGGCCTAATCTTATAAAGGGCTTATAAATGATAAAAAAACTAACCTGAGATAGGAACATCCCTAACAAAAGAGGTGTACTTGTACAAGAAAATTACAAAGCATTATTGACAGAAACTAAAGACTGAAATAAGTGGAAAGACATCTGTACTCATGGACTGAAAGACTGAATGCTGTTAAGATGCAATATTCTTGGGGCACCTGGGTGGCTAAGTAGGTTAAACGTCTGCCTTTGGCTCAGGTCATGATCTCAGGGTCCTGGGATCGAGCCCCACACTGGGCTCCCTATTCAGAAGGGAATCTGCTTCTCCCTCTCCATTCTGCCCGTCCCCACCCATCCCCTGCTCCAGCTCTCTCTCAAATAAAATAATAAACAAAAGCTTAAAAATAAAATAATAGTTAAGGTATTATATAAAAAATGTGAAGTTCCCCTGAGGATCCCACAGTTAACTCTTTCTTTTTGTTGTATCTCTCTAGACACCTTCTGCACAAATATAAATGTATATATACACACTTTCATCTTTTTTAAAGATTCTACTTATTTATTTGAGAAGCAGAGAGAGCACAAGCAGGGGGAGCTGCAAAGGAAGAGGGAGAAGTAGGCTCCTCACTGAGCAGGGAGCCCAATGTGGGGCCTGATCCCATGACCTGAGCCGAAGGCAGACGTTTAACTGGCTGAGCCACCCAGGAACCCCTTACTTTTAATTTTTAAAGGAATCTCCAAATGGTTTTCATTCCTATTAACATTGCATCAAGGTTATAATTTCTGCATATCCTTGCCAACATATTTTCTTTTCTTTTCTATTTTAGTGCCCATCTTGATGGGTGTGAGATGATTGATATTTCATTATAATTTTGATTTGCATTTCTTTAACAATTAGTGATATTGGCATCTCTTCCTATGCTTGGTGGCTATTTGTATATCTTCTTTGGAGAAATGTTTATCCAAATCCTTTGCCCATTTTTAATTGGGTTATTTGTTTTTTTGTTGACATTGTGCCATAGTCAATTGATTTTTGACAAGGGTACCAAAACAAGTCAATGGAGGAAAAAATAGTCACCAATTGGTGCTTAGACAAGTGTACAACCAACAAACAAAAATAAATATGAACCAAAAACCTAAACGTAAGAGTTAGAACTATAAAACTCTACGAAGAAAACATATGGACATCTTTGACCTTGGATTAGGCAATAGCTTCTCAGTGAGACATGTAAAGCACAGACAACCAAACAAAAAATGCATTAGACTTTATACAAATCTCAAGTTTTGTACATCAAAATATACTATCAAGAAAGTGAAACAACAATCCACAAAATTGAAAAAAAATTTTGGAACTCATCTGATTTGGGACTAGTAACCAGAACATATATTTTTAAAACTCAATAATAATTTTAACTTATAGTTAAGTCAGTAATAAAAGGACAGAAATCTAATTTAAAATAGGCAAGATTTGAAAAGACATATCTCCCAGAAAGATATACAAATGGCCAACAAGTATATGAAAAGTTGTTCAATATCACTAATTACTGAGAAATGCAAATCAAAACCATAGTGAGATACCAGTCCATAACCACTACAATGGTTATAATTTAAAAGATGGACAATAGGGGGTGCCTGGCTGACTCAGTTGGAAGAGTAAGCAACTCTTGATCTCAGGGTCATGAGTTTGAACCCACATGGGGTGTAGAGATTACTTACATTACTTAAATAAGTAAAACTTTAAAAAGTTAAAAAAAAAAAAAAGATGGACAATAGTAAGTTGTATATCCATATAATGAAATTTAAGTTAGACATAAAAAGAAATGAAGTACTGACATCTGCTCCAGCACACACGAAACTTAAAACATAGTAAGGTAAAAGCCATCATACACAAAGGGCCACACCACATATTCGTATCAATTGATTTGTAATATCCTCAGTGGACAAATGCAGATAGACATAAAATAGATTAGTGGTTGCCAGGATAAAGACAAGAGGGAATAACTATTAATAGGCTCAGGGTTTCTTTTTGGGGTGATGAAATGTTCTGGAATTAATGATGGCACAACATTGTAAATATACTAAAACCCACTGAGTTGTGTATTTTAAAAGAGAGAATTTTGTATATGATAATTATCTAAAAAACCACCAAAGCTAAACTGAGATTTTAAGGATATAAAAATGCTAATAAAATGCAAATTATGATTCTATAATGTTTGACCTACCTGTAGAGAGATCAGGGATCAATAGAAAAAGCAGAAATTTTGGAGTAAGGCAAGTATCAACTCAAATTTCAGCTTAATTGCATACTAGCTATAAAATTCTGGAAAAGTCATTTAAGCTTCCTGAACCTCAGTTTAATCACCTAATACACAAATAACAATACTTATCCTCACAGGATGATTTTAGTATCAAAGTGCCTAGAATATTACAGACCTTCAAACTTTAGTTCCCAACCCTATTGGGAAGGTAAGCATTCTCATTCTCAATAGTTACTGTAGAGTTAAAAATACTATTAAATTAACTGTGAATAGGGATCCCTGGGTGGCGCAGCGGTTTAGCGCCTGCCTTTGGCCCAGGGCGTGATCCTGGAGATCCGGGATCGAATCCCACGTCGGGCTCCCGGTGCATGGAGCCTGCTTCTCCCTCTGCCTATGTCTCTGCCTCTCTCTCTCTCTCACTGTGTGCCTATCATAAATAAATAAAAATTAAAAAAAAAATTAACTGTGAATAAAGAATGAGAGTTCTTTTTAAAATTCAGGTCTTTCTAGGAAGAAATCTTGCCTTACCAACCCTTTATAGAAAGGGAGATAACTAGAAGGGAAAGAATTCAAGCATAATGATTGCAAAATATATATATTAAGTCACTCTGTGTACTAATAAGCATTACGCTAGATCTTGGGGTGCAACTTTGAAAAAGGAGGTGTATGAGGTAAGAGAAAAAACAGACAAACATGTAAATACAAAAGAGCATAATAAGTATGTTAGGAGAAGCAATGTGCCACAGGAAAAATGAGGAGGGGAGTGCACTATCTCAATAAAGGAACATTTTGGCCTCATTAGAACTAGAAATTTCAGAAAAACAGAAACCAATACATTTGTCTTTTCAATTATAAAATGTTTTTTTCAGGTTAGTTTAGTTATAACAGGAGAAGCAGAAAAGGAGAGGGGTTTTTATTCATGATAGAGCTAGAATTTTGTGGGGCCAACAAGTAAGAAACCCCCAAGGGAAAGATAAATATGGGTGTGTATGTCAGAATCCATTTGCACAGACCGCCTTTCCTAAATGGATCCTTCTCCTGAAGTTGTTCTTAATTCAGCCTCTGGAGGGTGCCTCCATATTCTAACAAAAGAGACCATTCCCTCATGATCCTGTTTATCTAAATCCTCTGTTTACCATGTGGGATGCATGTAAATTTCATAAAGGAACAGACACAGAAGGATATAAACCCAAGGCAAATAGTCAGTGTGAGAAAGAGAAAGTCCCTGTTTCTGTCTCTATGGCAAAAAGGGATTTCAGGGGCAGAGGAGAAATAAGAAGCACTATGGAAGAGATCTCTTATGCAAATTTCAACTGCAGCAAGTAAGTTCTTATTAACCTGTATTTTCAGAGGCACTAAATAGAACCATGGGTGTTGTTGTTGTTGTTGTTTTTATTCACTAGAGACACAGAAAGAGAGAGGCAGAGACACAGGCAGAGGGAGAAGCCGGCTCTATGCAGGGAGCCCAATGTGGGACTCGATCCCAGGACCCTGGGATCTCATCCTGGGCCGAAGGCGGGCGCTAAACCGCTGAGTCAACCAGGGATCCTCGAACCGCGTTAGATGAGAAATAAAGTGACTTTTCCCTATCAGTGGGATGCCAACTGGCTTAATAGAATATTTTTACACAAGAAAAGGAGAATCACATCTCCCAAAACTTGTAGTTGTTTTCATAGCATGTACTTTGTCCTAACAATAATAAGAGTCCATTACTTTACTAACAAAACATTGTGTGCAGAATGAATTTTTGTAAATAAAAAAAGTTATTTTATTTCAATGAAAGGAATCCTATAATTAAAGGATTCCCATGGGCAATCTCTTTGCTAATGGAGGCAGTACAGAATATGGTTACAGAACACTGGAGCCAGAAGGAGGAGGAACCCTAACTATGTCATGGAACCTTTCTAAAGTCTCAGTTTTCTCACTTAGAAATGGAGATAGTAATAGCATCTATTTCAGAAGGATGATGTGAAGATTAAGTGAGAAAGTGCATGTAAAATACTCAACATGGTATCTGACACAAGGTAAATATATGCTCAACATATATTTATTTGCTATTATTATTACTTATAAATTAAAAGTGACAACTTGTGTCTTTTTTAAATACCTCAATGTTGCGATCACAATCCTTAAACAGAATTGTGCTGGGTTTATCTATGTCTGGCTATTAACCAGATTTTTCTGATAAGGCAGGTCTAAGAGTTAACCACATCAAAATTTATTTAAAGGGATTTCCTTTCCTCCTTATATTGTCCTGTCTGCTATATAAAAAATGGCAAGCCTCCCACTTACTAAAATCAATGCTGAGTGATATTCCTTACAGTTTTTAAGAAGGGGAAAAAATTATTTAGGGCTGCAAATACCATACAAGAAACAGATTTGAGCATACTTGACCTTGCTACAATTTCTGAACCAATATTACTCAGAACAGCTTCTCACTCCCTGTTCCTTGGCCATTCTGGGAGAGACAAAACTGACTGAACATTTCTTCCTTTGCTCCTATTCCCCATTCAAATGTTTCTTTCTGCCACCCCAACACACTGCCTGCTACATATATCTACTGTTTTAAAATAAATTCCCTTCAAAGAAATTGCCAAAAATGATTTTATTAATGACATATTACAATAAAACGCACATTTTAAAAAAGATTTTATTTATTTATTCATGACAGGAAGAGAGGCAGAGACACAGGCAGAGGGAGAAGCAGGCTCCACACAAGGAACCCAATGTGGGACTCGATCCTGAGACTCCAGGATCACACCCTGAGCCAAAGGCAGACGCTCAACCGCTGAGCCACCCAGGTGTCCCTAAAATGCACATTCTTAAATGGTTTCTCTTACTTTAAGATTTCTGCTCTTAGAATATATTAAAAATAATAATTATAAATGAGAATCTAAATGCTATGCAATTGACTTAAGCCTACTTTTCATTTTGTTTCCAGGGGAGATAAATCTTTTCTCTGACAGTATAACAGTATTAAAAATATCCTATCTTAGGTGTGCCTGGGTGGCTCAGTCTGTTGGGTCAGGTCATGATTTCAGCTCAGGTCATGATCTCAGGGTCATAGGATCAAGCATCACATTGGGCTCTCTGCTAAGTAGGGAGGGAGTCTGCTTGAGATTCTCCCTCTGTCTCTGTCCCCCTTCCTGCTCACATGCACTCTCTTTCTCAAATAAATAAATAAATCTTTTTAAAAATCCTATCTTTACACTGTAGTCAAGAGAATAAAAATAATATACACTTCTTGTCTATCAAATTAGTAAAGATTAAAACAACAGTAACGCTCAGTGTTGGCTGAGGTTAAGGAAATGTACTTTCTTGAATGGCTACAAGGATGTCCACTGTACTTTATTCATTTAAAAAAAAAGAGGTCGGGATCCCTGGGTGGCTCAGCGGTTTAGCACCGCCTTCAACCCAGGGCATGATCCTGGGTCCTGGGATCGAATCCCGCATCGGACTCCCTGTGTGGAGCCTGCTTCTCCTTCTGCTTGCCTGTGTCTCTGCCTCTGTCTCTCATGAATAAATAAATAAAATCTTAAAAAAGAGAGAGAGAGAGGTCAAATAACCTCAACAGAAAACACCAGAGATCTGGATAAAATATAGTACACAGATATAATAGCACAGTATATGATAATTATAAGTATTAAAAATAGGTGGAAAAATATTTGTTGCTCATTAGACTACCTACTAACACAAGTATTTATCAAATATTGGCTATGTGCTAGCAAAGTAGTGGGTTGGTAGTAATAAATAAGACAAACATTGTCCTTGTCTTCACAGAGCTTACCAAGTCAGCCTTATGATCTTTTTTTATGTATACTGATACACATCTGATAGGAAACAAGGAACCACTGATTTTTTTAAAACTTTTTTATTCAAGAATAATTAACAAAGAACAAAGTGCACAGATCTTATATGTTCAGTTTGATGAATTTTGAAAAATTTATATATACATGTAACCACATTCAACAAAGATAAAGAAATTTTATCTCCCTAGAAAAGTTCCCTTTATGACCCTTTCCAGTCAATTCCATTCTTACCTCATCATGCTGTTCTGTGTATTTTATTGGTGAGGTGTATGACTTTCACAGTATAAATATGTCACAATTTAATGATCCATTCTCCTACTGATAGACATGTAAGTTGCTTCCAGTTTTAGGCTATTTTCAATAGGGTTGCTATTATTTTGTGTAACAAAAACATTTATAATATATGAGCATATATTTTCATTTCTTTTAGGTAAATACTAGAAGTTGGAATTATAGGATTACAGGGTGGATGTATGCTTTACTTATATGAAACTGCCAATTTTCCAAGTGGTTGTACCATTTTATCTTCCCACCAGAAATATATAACAATTCTTGTTCCACTTCTTTGTTAGTCTTTTTAAATTGCCTTTCCCTGATGACCTAAAAATGCTAAGTACCTATTTTCATATTTATTCATGTATCTTCCTTTGTAAAGTTGTGTTTGAGTCTTTTGCCTATTTTTACAATTGGGTAATTGGTCATAACATTAAGGACGTAAGTCCTTGGCCAGATTAACATACAGTAAATACATTTTATTTAGTCTATTCATTTTCTTAGTAATGCTTTTTGATGAAGAAAAGTTATTCACTATGATAAAGTCTAATTTTTCTTTTCTTTTTTTTTTTTTTTAAAGATTTTATTTATTTATTCATGAGAGACACAAGAGGCAGAGGGAGAAGCGGACTCCGTGTAGGGAGCCCAATGTGGGACTTGATCCTGGGACTCCAGAATCATGCCTTGGGCCCAAGGGAGGCGCTCAACCACTGAGCCATCCAGGCATCCCTAGCTTTTTCTTTTGTTAATGTTTTCTGCATCTTATCCAAGAGACCTTTGCCTATTCCAAGTTGTAGAGATACTCTCCTATGTTTCAATGAAGGATCATGGAATGAGAAAATGGCACAGTGATTTGTTTAAAGCAAACCAGAATGCCTTGCAGATGAAAAGAAGCAACAGTGTCAAGGCTGATAAGCTAGGAGTCTGCTACTTAATTAAAAAAATGAGGTGGTGAGGTTTTAGTTTTGGTTGATAAGCAGTGTAACTGAAAAAGATGAGTAAGGGCCAGATTTCGAAGGAAAAAATGGAAATTAGTGACTAACTGTATATGTTATATGAAAGAAGGTATATTAAAATGATTTGAGGAACTTAAGCCTAAAAGATACAAAGCATGCTAGTACCACTAAAAAAGAGCAAAGTTTAAAAGTAGACTCCACTGTGGACGTATTATAGGAAAAAATTAGCAGTTCAGTTTTATACATACTAAGCTTAATAATAATAATGGAATAGTCAAGTGGAGTCTGCTTGTTGACAGTAATAATGAAACTTGAAAAGACCTAAGAGGAGGGATCTCTGGGTGGCGCAGCGGTTTGGCGCCTGCCTTTGGCCCAGGGCGCGATCCTGGAGACCCGGGATCGAATCCCACGTCGGGCTCCCGGTGCATGGAGCCTGCTTCTCCCTCTGCCTGTGTCTCTGCCTCTCTCTCTCTCTCTCTCTCTGTGACTATCATAAATAAATAAAAATTAAAAAAATAATAATAAAAAAAAAGAAAAGGCTGCTGATTTACAAATCGTTAAGAGAGAGCAGCACTTCTCAATGCAACATTCACGTACCAGCAGCATCAGCATCACCTAGGAACTTGTTGGACATGACAATTCTCAAACCCATCCCAGACCTACTGAATCAGAAACTCAGGTAGTGGGGCCAGCTATCTGTGTTTTAATAAATCCTGCAGATGATTCTGCTGCACACTAAAGTTTGAGAACCACTAACATACAGGTTAGAGTCAAAGGTATAAGCACAGAGGGAAAGTGAAAAAAGTTGAGTCACTCAGTTACTAAACCCTGGGGAAGAGCCATGGCAGACACAGATAAAATCAGTAAAGAGATTAAGAAGTGAAAGGCTAATACACCTGTCACCCAAAAGCAAAGCAGAAGAGAATGTCATGAAATTTCTAAAGACAGTTTATTCTGGTAGGATCAGAGACAAAAAGACAGAGACAGGTACACACATACTTTCATTTATTATAGACCCTGCCCCCCCCCCCAACCCCATGAGGGTCATTGCCTTGAAGAAAAATATTATTCAGGATATATTTTCTACATTAGTTTTCCTTTAAATAAGAGAAACCTGCAAACAAAGTAATACAAAAATATTACTATAAAATAACATTTTATTCATTCATTCATTCATTCGTTCATTTAATAGGCTCAACACCCAGTGTGGAGCCTAATGCAGGGCTTGAACTCATGACCCTGAGATCAAGACCTGAGCTAAGATCAAGAGATAAACGCTTAACTGACTAAGCCACCCAAGCATCCCAAAACCACATTTCTTTTAAAAGGAAAGGAGAAATGACAGGCATCTTATATGCGTAATTTTATTTAATACTTACATAGCTCTTTCAAGGAGGAAGAAGAGAATAAGCTATAGTGTAAAAGGAATGTGGGGGAATGCCTGGGTGGCTCAGTGGTTGAGCATCTATCTGCTTTTGGCTCAGGTTGTGATCCTGGGGTCCTGGGATTGAGTCCCGCATCGGGCTCCCTAAGGAGCTTACTTCTCGCTCTGCCTATGTCCCTGCCTCTGCTCTCTGTGTGTTTCTCATGAATAAATAAAATCTTAAAAACAAAACAAAACGAAACAAAAAAAAAAGAAAAGAAAAAGAAAAAAAGGAATGTGGGGCCAAAATAAGTTGTTCTAAGGACTGGAGATATAATATCAAGCTTATAGGCTGACAGGAAACATCCAAGGGAGGGGGGAACTGATGATACAAGAGAGAGAGAAGGAGGAATGCAGATGAATGGAGATATATATATGCACAACTAAACAACTGTCTTTGGTTAAGTACATAGACCAGGAGTCAGCAAGTCACTATACATTTTTGTATGGCCTGCAAGTTCAGAATAGCTTTTGCGTTTTTTAAAACAATTTTATTTTTAAGTAATCTCTACACCTAACACAGGGCTCAAACTCACAACCCTGAGATCAAGCGTCACATGCTCTTCCAACTGAGCCAGCCAGGCACCCCAGTTTTTACATTTTAAAATGATTCTCAAAAAAGAAGAATGTTTTGCAACAGTGAAATTATATGAAATTCAAATTTCAGTGTCCATAAATGAAATGTTATTGATACTGCCATGCCCATTTGTTTACATACTGTCTAAGGCTGCCTTCTTCATCTAACAGCAAAGATGAGTAGCTGTAACAGACTGTGTGACCCTCAAAGCTGGAAATACTATGTAACTCATACCACAGAACATCTGCTGACCCCTGGAATAGTCAGTTCATATACCTGTGCTCTAAACCTTAGGTGTATCTAATTAGAACAGAAGGACTTCAAATGATCTAGATTTCTATCAATGAGGACTAAAAGTCAGTGTTGAAACATAAGGGATATATTCAACTGATTCACCCAACCAGCTACTCAATCAGTCAACAGTATTTACAGAGTCCAGGGTCAAGCACTGGAGGTATAAAATGCTGAAAATACAGGCAAGGTTCTTATTCTCCTGGAATTAAGTTCTCATGAGACAGAAAGACAAATAAGCAAGACTATCCTTGTGATAAGTGCTCTGAAGTAAATACACATGATGCTGTGAACAAAAGGGAATCTGGGAGATAACTCTAGACAGAGTAGTCAGGGAAGATGTGTCTGAGGAGGCCACAGGGGCCAGCCATGGTGGGGAGAAGGGATGTGGCAAATAAGGGGAGCAGACAATTAAATGTTCTTACATTTCTGCAGACATAGAAACATGAGAGGAAGGAGAAATTCATACACTGTGAGTAGCACATTCATGGAACACTTTCCCTGATGAATTTTCCAATGGTATTTTTACTACAAAGTATACACAGTATAATTATATAATGGGTTCATATGGTTTGGGAACAAAATACAAATTAAAAAAAATACACACACAACACTGTATAATTACTTAATTACCCGAGAGATAGGAATGGTTCCAGAAAACCATTTCCGCTTATCAGGTATATACAGTAACAGTCTTTTTTTTTTTTTTTTTTTTTAAATGGGGGAGAAACATTCCACACAATGTTAAGTTTTACAGGATACTGGCAAATGCAGACATATCAAAGAAAGTATAAATGGTAGACATTTCTTAATTGTTTAAAACAAAATTTTTTCCTACTTTCTTATTCTATGAATACATCACAACGAATAAGTATCAAAAATGAGCATAAAAGGATAAACAGTACTAGAAACCGTAGAATATTCTTCAGTTCTAATTCATACATAGCTAATGCAGCATAACATATCAGTTGAAGCTTGACAAATGACAAGCTATGAACTTTGGGAAAGAGTTAGTGTCATTTGATTCTTAATTCTAAATTTCTGACTTAGCATACACCAAAACAACTATTTAGAAGACACAGCCCGTCCATTCTGTAGTTTGGCTGTGCAGTTTTATTCCATGTTAAAATAATTCTTTCATTTACCTTGTTTTTTCAGACACAAATAACTTCCTACTCCAAATTTAAGCAGATTGAAGTAGTACAAAATAAAACATTCAGTAATCTTTCAGATATTTATAAAATTATGCAATTCTAGTTTATTTCTCCTTATGAAAAACAGAGAAAACATGATTTTCAACCATTTAAAAAGCCTGACACAGGTCTATCGAAATGTACGGTACATTCAATGTAATGATTCATAGTGTCTCTAATAGAAAGATTCAGCAGTTCTCAATCGAGACCTTTATTCCTTCTCTGAATAAATGATGCCTGAAATTTTTATTCTTGTTCTAATGGAATTTCAATGGCCTTCACTGCAAATCTACTGGAAATTTTTGCATATTAAGTGGAAAAAATTAAATGATGTTAACCACATTTTAATGTGATTAAGGCTGACAGGGTCATTATTTCTGCTAATCACTCAGTTTAAAAAGCTCAAACAAAACTTTATAACAGACAAGGTTTTTAATTTTCTGTATATCTTGTTGAAATTTAAAAAAAAAAAAACTGTAGAAGAAGGGAAAAACCGTACTACAGTCCTTGACAAAAACCAATGAGTAGTTCATACAATTTGCAGATGGGTTTCATTATACTTAATCTGGTGATGTAAAAACAAAAATGCAAAACAATCTTATACTGCACATGCTCCTCTGGTTTCTTTCTTTTTAAACACAAAGAGGGTAAGGAAAATGTGCTTTGTAGAATTTTGAGTTCTGTGTTTCCTATTTGCTGCTAAATGGAAACAAATATAGTTTTTTCTTTAGATCTTATAGCAAACTAAAAACAGAATTAATGCAGAATACTGCCTCAAACAATTCTTCAATGTTCCTTTTTTTTTTTTTTAGGTTAATCTATGCCATGCTACTATGAATATTTCAAATATATTAGTGTAAACTAAAAATCTTCACTGATACAAATCTCCAAAAAGAGTAGCACTAATTGCTATTAGAAAAATAACAGTAAGTCCAATGGCTAGCTGTGCTTATAGAAAATTTGTCTTATCTGTTTTTTGGTATGATATTTACTTTGTTCACTGGTCATTCTACACCAGAAACTTTAACTTAATTACCTAAGATTGCAGGTATAGTTGATGTAATTTTAGTGCTCTACCTGGAAAAACTTATTTTTAAAAGTACAACATTATAATATTGTTGAAGCAAAAAAAAAAAAAAAAAAAGCAGGGACTTAGGCAAAAAGACTTAACCAGTATCATCTTTAATTTTCTGACCATTTCAATATTCTCCATAAAGAATAGCAGTTAAGCTAGGTAACATAACACACAGAATTATACAAGAATGAATCAAATACCTCACTACTCTGTATTGGCTGTGAACTGCTTAACTAATACTGGTTGTTGAAAATCATCTTTGTCTTTCAGCTATGAAAATGGTAATTTCTAAAAATGATTTGAGGGCTGGAATTCATTTTGACATATAACTTAATATGACTATTCCTAATCCGGTAGTTGTAGTTTTTACAAAAACAAAATTAATTCGCTTTTAGAAAAATATAATGAGCAAATTATTTTTGAAAAGAAACACACACCTGAAGTTCAGGCAGTCTAATTCACATTGATTCACCTCAATCTAGTAAACTTAAACCAAATTCAATGACTACAAGCAAAACGCTGCATACATAAAAAAAGATTAAGCAAATATATATATATTTTTTGCATTGTAGTTTTCTAAAGCCGTATGAAACTATGATCGCTGCAAATAATAGTCAAACCAACAATTGTAAAACTTAAGCTACAGGTGCAGTACCTTTATCCAAAAAAACCCCATCATCCTTTTCAGGGTAAATTATTCAACTGCCTGTAAACAGACAAATGAGTTTACCTCACTGATCACAATCTAAGTAGCTGACAAAAGCAGAGCACCTGGCCAATAAACAAGTCCTTTGAAATACAATTTTGTACTAAAGTTTGAAAAATTGCTGTTCTGTTTTCACCCTGACAATCATAACCAAACTACTTTCCAGCGAGAAGCTCAGCCTTTGGTGAAGAGAAAGAGATTAGGGTCTGTCGGAGATTATATAAATATCAAAAAGTTCAATATTAATGCTGCATTGTAGTCATAGTCTTTGATGTCTACACAAAAAATTAATTTTGTTGAACTTTAAAAAATTTTAGTGTGATGCTATGCACTGGTACATCAACTAATAATCCTCCAGAATTTCTCTGCTCATCTAAAAAGAGTCCCTGCTGAATGTTCTAATGCATCTTATTGTGAATCTTCAGCAAATAAAACTTCATGTATGAGCTCATGATGTGCTTTGCTGCCAGAAAGTCACAGACTCTGTGGGAAGCTCTTTATCTTCCCAGCAGTCAGTTCTCTGAGAACATCAGTGCAGCTACTGTAGTTACCTGTAGATTACTTGTATTTTCTCACATCTGTGTCCAGCAATCTAAACCATGATGATAAAGGGTCATTAGGTTTTGAGTGAGGAAGGGGATGGACTAGACAATTTGCTCTGATAAGCTCCTTGTTGGGAGCTCCAGTTTAGAATGTGAAATGTTGGATATGTACAGTTTTACACTGGAAGGAAAAAAGAATTTCACTTTTCTACACTAACAATTAAAAATGATGCAGTTTAATGTCTCACTATACTCTGTTGATTCACATTTTATTTGGGGGATTTATAATTAAAAGTATTTAAGAGAAATAATTTTGTGCTTGTAAAATGGACGTCTACGCTCTATTAGCCACAAAGAATTCAGGTACAATTACTAAGATAACTGCTGTTTGGAGCACAGCAAAGCAATTTCCCGCAGTGGGACTTACAGTTCAATTTACCAGTTGGGCAAATATTTTGTGCTCTGTAGTGGCCTAGAGAGTTAAAAGCTATAGGTAACATTCGAGCAGTGTTATACCTGGAGAAAAGTTTCTTCAATCCAAACGGATGGTTTAGATTTCAAAGCAAATAGAATATCCTAAAAACATTTCCTCAAATTAATATTATATAATTTTAAAACTAACACAAAATATAGTTGTCACAGAAACTCTGACTGACCTCCTGCCCTTCCTAAAACACGGCTCATCATTTAGAACTCAACACTGTATTTTATTTTTGTATTTGTGTTGGATCATAAATCATTCTGATACTTAATCACATTTTCCTAGTAATCAGCTGATAGAATATGTTATATTCTTGATTAGATTATAGAATAGGAATACTAATTACTTAATTTTGAATGGCTTAGAATAATAGTGTCAGGTTACAGAAATATAAAAAAGAAAAAAATTTCATATCCTTCAGTTATTATGTGGCACACCATAAAGGTAGAATGACAGAAGTATTTTAGTTTAGGAAAAGCAACGGGGGCTTTAAAAAAATGCTTGCTAAATTTGCATTCATAATTTACCTCTTATTTAGGTATGCTTATTTAGTATAATATTGTGTCTTCTACCCATCTTCCACCAAAAGGAATTTTAAGAGGTTAACAGTAACTAGAACAAATAAGACCTTGCCCTAGCTCAAAAAACTATATTAAAATTATAAAAGTATATGAATAAAATTATCTAATATTTTAAAAGGAAACATCAAGTAGTGGTTTGGTTGTTTTTGGAAATAGTCTTAAAATGGTTATTCTCATTTGGGTCATTTGAAGGTTTTCCAATGCTGCTGGAGAAGAAAAATAAAAATGCTTGTTGTCAGAGTTGTTTGGTAGCATTAAACACAAGTGAGCTATATTTTCCAACAGGTAAAGGATAAATTAAGCATTTAAAAAATTCCTGTTCTTCCTTCCGATTACATGAATTGTCTATGAAAGACCATAAGACGAGGGAGATGTCACTATTACCACTGAACAGATGTTTTTAAAAATAAAATTATTGTAAAATACAACATTTGGGTAACTAACATTAACATCTTAAGGCAATATGAGAACACAAATCCATAATAATTATTCATATACCAAGCCATTGTAAACCTAAATCATTTCTGAAGACCTGAATGTGTCAAGAACTTTGACAATTATGACTGGAGCCAGGAAACTGTAGCAGTGCAGAATTTCTTATGAATTTCTGCAGTTACTTTTTATAAATGCTGTCTTGGATGACAGCTTAATGTGTACCACATGCAATATTTATTCTTCTTCAGTGTCAGACTGTCTAGCCATCCAAGGGAATACAAAGAATGTCACTTATTAGGATAAAAGCACAAGGAAGGTAATCAAGGACATATGTAACATCAGCCAATCATGCCCTATTTCAACATCCTATTCCATTCATAACAGTTCAACAATTATTTGCTTACTGATAACTTGCTTTCAGGCTGTTTGTGTTCACCATAATGGTGGTTTGCATTTATTTTGCTCTTTAGAATTGGACACTTGCTGTGCCATACATGTTTGTCAAAACTTTATATCTTCTGTCAGAAATGGCTTAGCATATCAAATAATTTCTATTTGTCAAGAACTACTAATACAACAATCAGTAGCCCCCGATGTCAATAGGGCACTGAAATAACCATAAAACAGCAAATGTGTAACTACTAAGTATTTTATAGAAAAAAATTCTATAAGTGATATGTAGTAAGAAAGTCATAATTATCAGTTAAGCCACACTCACATTCCTTCCCCTGCTTACGGCTAAGGATGCTTAATACACATTGCTTTTTCTCTTCAGTTTTCCAAAATTATGAGGCCGACGGAACCTCCCAGTGTAATGTGGTAGTCCTTAAACTATGTATCTGAAATGTCTAAGTAATACCAAGTCACAAGAAAAAAAATACTTGGCCACCCATACAAATTTCACTGAATAACAGAGAGAAAATAATGTCCCATCATGGATCATCATCATGAAATGTGTAATTATAGAAACATAATTAATTGCACTTAATCAGAAAACTGGCCAGATATGACTTCAACAATGTGTTCTAGTAACATTTAAAAGCTTTAAAAAGCACTAATTTCCAGAGATCTAGACAACTAAGATGTTTATCTCTGAACATAGGAAAGGAAACAAAAGGTCAATATTCTCTGTATTCTCTCCCTTGGTCTCTTTTTTTTTTCCTCTTCAGTCTCTATCTCAGATTTGGCCTAAAGTAAAATTCTACCATGTGAGAAACATTCCAGACAAACTAATCCACTTAGTGTAACTAAATCACACTAACTAAGCCACTTTAGTGTTTTGTTGTTGTTGTTTTTTTTTCTCCTGACTCTTGGATATTGTATAGATTAGTTTGTGTGGAATGTTTCTCACATCCCAGAACTTCACCTCAGGCTGAATCTCCCCACACCCTCTACCTGTGTCTTGTAATGCAAACAGCATATGTCCCCCTTGTAAGGGACAAAGAGAGTCTTTGGAGTCTTCCAGCACAACAGATAACACTCAAGTGACCAGGTGAACATTCTCTAATACCACTGACGCCAAACACCTTGATGTCAAAGCATGTGACTTCAGGGAATGAATGGCTATGAAGGACACCTGGACTCTGACCAGTTCCTGGACGCCTAAAAAGACATGTGCACCAGACCACAATCATCAGTAAAAACTCCAGACCCTGAGCAAAGATGACTCATGCTGAGATTATAAACTGCCACTAGCTAATAGTTTGTGTAGTATTTAACAGGTGTCTATTAATACTGATTTCCCTTGAAATTTTAAAATAATTTGTGTGCCTAAACAAATTTTTAACTGGATCCTGAACTTTTGTTGTTGTTGTTGTTGTTGTTGTTTTGTTTTGTTTTGGTGAGGGAAAGAGAGAGTAAACAAAAATACAGTGAAAGGAGGGGAAAATATAAGTGATCATATCCTATTTATTTATTTATATTGTATTTATTTATTCATGAGACACACAGAGAGAGAGACAGAGACACAGGCAGAGGGAGAAGCAGGCTTCCTGTGGGAAGCCTGATGTGGGACTTGATCCCGGGCCTCTGGGATCATGCCCTGAGCCAAAGGCAGAGACGATCAACTGCTGAGCCACCCAGGTGTCCCTCCTTGTAAATTTTAAAAGATAGAACACTACAATCTTATAAAAACCAAAAATATGTATATTTAGGAGAAATAAAAGAAAATAGAAAGTCGGTATCTTTTTTTTAATTCAGGTATAATTAACATAGTGTTATATTAGTTTTGGGTGTACAATATAATGATTCAACAATCTATACATTTCTCAGTGCTCATCAAGATAAGGGTACTCTTAATCCTCTTTATCTATTTCACCCATCTCACCACCCACCTCCCCCTGGCACCACCAGTTTGCTCTCTGTACTTGAGTCTTTTTCTCTATGTTCATTTGTTTCTTAAAATTCCACATGAGGGAAATCACATTTGTTTTTCTCTGACTTATTTCACTTAGCACTACACCCTCTAGATCTATACATGTTGTTGCAAATGACAAGATTTCATTTTTATGGCCATGTAATATTCCACTGTATATATATGCCACATCTTCCTTATTCATTCACCTAGGGATGATATTTGGGGTTGCTTCCATGTCTTTGCTATTTGCAAATAAATATGAGATGCACATATCCTTTCAAGTTAGCGTTTTCATTTTTTCTGGGTAAATAATAGTATTTTCTGGGTAAATACTGAATTATTGGATCATTATTTTTCATAGTGACTCGACCAATTTACATTCCCACCAACAATGCATTGAGGATTCCTTTTTTGCCACATCCATGCCAATATTTGTTGTTTCTTGTCTTCTTGATTTTAGCCAATCTGACAGGTATGAGGTGGTATCTCATTGTGGTTTTGATGTGAATTTTCCTGATTAGTGATGTTGAGCATCTTACCATGTCTGTGGGCCATCTATCTGTCTTCTTTGGAAAAATGTCTATTAAGGTCCTCTGCTCATTCTTTAGTTGGATTGTTGGGGGGTTTTTTTGTATGTGTGGCTTTTTTTTTTTTTTTTTTTGGTAATGAGATGTGTAAGTTCTTTACATATTTTGGATATTAACCCCTTACCAGATATATCACTTGCAAATATATTCTCCCATTCAGTAGGTTGCTTTTTGTTTTGTTGGTGGCTGCCTTTGCTGTGCAAAAGCTTTTATTTTGTGTAGATCCCAATAGCTTATTTTTCCTTTTGTTTCCTTTGCGCCTATCTAGAAAAATGTTTATACAGCCTATGTCAAAGAGATTATTGTCTATTTTCTTCTAGGAGTTTTATGGTGTAAGAAAGTAGGTCCAGTTTCATTCTTTTGCATGTAGCTATTTTCTCCGAACCATTTATTGAAGAGACTGTCTTTTATCCACTATATATTCTTGCCTCTTTTGTCATAGTTAATTGACCATATAATATTTATTTTTCTTTATTTCTAATCTAACTGTATGGGTTTCTGTGCAATTTTCACTGGAATGCAACTAACAAAAAAATGTGCACTTCTTATTCCATGAAAGGCTTCCTATAAATCCAATAAAATGTTTTATACCTTTTCTTATGAGCTCAAGATAAAAGATGTCTTTAAAATGTTTAATTAGGTTTCTTATTTTATACTTCTCTAAGTAAATAGGTAAACATTTGCCCTTCAGGATTGTGATGAGGATTAATTCAAATAAGAGAACATATTAGGGGGCACCTGGGTGGCTCGGTTGGTTAAGTATCTGCCTTCGGCTCAGGTCATGAGCCTGGGGTCCTGGGATTGGGCACCATGTCAGGCTCCCTGTTTGGTGGGGAGTCTTCTCCCTCTCCCTCTGCCCCTCCCCTCAGCTTCTGTGCACTCTCTCTCTCTGTCTCAAATAAGTAAACAAAATCTTTAAAAAAAAGAGAACTTTTTATGTAAGCACCCCAAAGTCCAACGTATAAGACATGCTCAATATATAGTAGTATTTTGCTCAAGACTTGGATATATATATACTTACATACACATATACACACATATGTATATACGTTCTTTCCATTATACTGCTATGCGTGAATACAGAATTTAAACAGATTATATAAATTATCTATTTGTTCTTCATCTAATAAGATATGCCACACATGCACATACATGTACATTTCCCTACTCCCGAGAAGGTTTCAAAAACAAATCCAAGTTACTGAAAATGCAAGGAAATAGAACAAATTACTATGTGGTTAAAAACAAACACACAAACAACCAAGCAGTAGAATAAAGTACTTATCTTAAAAAATGGTTAATATGTATTTTCTATGTAAAAATATATAAGTACTTTAACTATTGCCCCTATAAAGGGCTATTAAATTGCTACATGTTTGGAACATAGTTTTTAATGACAAATTCATGAAAATCAAAATAAGGTTTAGGTAACCATTTTTATATTCCCTTCAGTTGGCATTCTCTAATCAGGTTATAGTGAATTTTTAGCTTCAAATTTCACAGTGCATTAACTGTTTAACAACAACAAAACCTTATCTAAATGAAATTTATAGTGACAGGAAATATAACTAGTATATGACCTATTGCTCAGGCCTTGTCTACCTTTCCCACTACCAAGGGCCCAAAGCTGAGATACTGTGGTATAGTAGTAAAAGATCATGGGCTCAGGAGATAAACTGCTTAGGTTTGAATCTTGGCACCACTGACTGGCTATGCAACCTTGGCCAAGCTCCTCAATTGCTATATACTTGCTTTGCCTTCCTTAAAATAACAATGGTACAGATTCTATAAGGTTTTGGGGAGTCTTAAATGTAACTGGAATACACTTAAGTGTTCAGTAAGTGTTGACTTTATGCTGACTACAACTAATGCAACATTTTAGGTATATGAATTTGTTGTTATTCTAATTTATAATATTCATTCACTTCCCTTTCATTTACATTTACACATCAACTCCTTCCCCCCTAGCAGTGTAGAATTATTCTTAACAAATTGTATGTTATGCTGGGGGCGGGGGAGGAGGCAAATTCCACTTACCATATTCATATATATAAAATCATCTGTGATTATAGCTATGTTTCTGGGGTCTATGCTGTACTACTATTTTAGACATGGAACTTCAAGTAATTTTTAGCTTTAATTTCAATAAAAGCCACTGTATTTTCTCTAACAAAATTTTTACATATGGTATACGCTTAAAAATGGATGCTAAGGTGAGTGCAAAAATATATTGCTGTAACAATATTTTATAGTTAATAAAATGATAAGGCAAGGCAAAAAACACCAACAGCTAAAGCATATTATCCTAAGAAAGGCACACAGTTGTCATCTTGACAAATATCTCCTTTTATTAACATTAAACAATTTGGTGGAGATGATACTTTGAGATAAAACACAGCAGAATGCTCAAGTTAAAGCAATATTTTCAAAGACATCTGAAAATTCAAAAATATATCTTGTTCTGTTGTGTGGAATAGGCATAAATATTCAAGTCAAATGGATTTATTTCTACTACTTGCCTGCTACAAGAACTTGGGAATGTTTTATAATCTCTCTAACTGGCCTCTCTATAAAATGGGCATGATAATATCTATGTTTCAGAAATGTTCATAAAATTTTCCCATGTTTCATCTACTATTAGCATCTTACCAATTTCTAAGCTCAAAAGGGTGCCTACCACATAGCAGGCGCTCAATAATAAATGATGGTTTGCCATGTATGTCTTTTGGTTTGGTATAGGAAAAGCTAAGTCAGTGTCATTTAATGGGAGGGTAGGGGTAAAACTGACAAAAGAAAAATGGCACCATTTAAGGCAACAATTTTAAATATAAATTATATATGAAAAATACTAATCACTTTCATGTTTCACATAGCCAGACATGCTCTTGGCAAAAAATCTTTTGAAATATCATTTAAAAAAAGGAAAAAAGTAAAAAAATGATCACCGATAGTTATTATTTTCCTTTTAAATATTACAACTAAACCCAATGATACCTTGATGTCTTTTACAGACTATAGTTTATTTTTTTTTAATTTTTAAAAAGATTTATTTATTTATTTGAGAGAGAGAGAGCGAACACGTGCACACGCATGAGTAGGAGGGAGTGGGAGCAGGGAGGGGGAGAGCAGACTTTCCCAGAGCAGGGAGCCTGACACAGGACTCAATCCCAGAATGCTGGGATCATGGATCATGACCTGAGCCAAAGGCAGACGCTTTACCAACTGAGCCATACAGACACCCCTATATAGTTCTTTTCAAAAGAATTTCTAAGGAAAACGTTGATAATCATCAGGAATATTGATCACTATTTCTTGATCTTAATGACAAATATTTAAAGTACTGAAAAGGTACCTTTGTATCTTTATTAATGGAAACACTGATTTCATTTACCTTTTGGCTAACGTAACCCATTCTTAACCTAAACTGCAGATTTCTTAGTTCAATGATGAAAAGGTTTCATTTTAAAAAGTGAAAAATCAATTCAAGGCCAAAATAGTACAGTGTTGTGTGGGCCAGGTTGAGATATGTCTGAGGATCCGATGAACTAATGTAAATTATGTTACAAACCTTTGACAAATGTTAAGTTGCTATTTTTAAAAAATATATTTTTTTTAAATAATCTTTATCCCCAACATGGAGCTCAAATTTACAAGCCCAAGATCAAGAGTCACAAGCTCTGCCAACTGAGCCACCCAGGCATCCCCAAAGTAAATCTATATATTTGCAAACACAATTTACTTCAAAGGTTATTTAAAACATTTGGCAATCTAAGATCTTTCTGGACTCTTAAAAAATTATCACAAACCAGAAAATAAATGATGGCCATTCTTCAAACCCTGAATTCAAAATATTTAGGATATGTTTTAAAATCTATTTATTTGCAATGCATTTGAATAAGAATTTATAAAGTTCTTTTCAAGCAGTTGTTTTCAGATTTAACTCTTTTTTTTTCAATGCTCTGTCATGCATGCCTTTGCATTTGCTATTCCCTCTCCCTGGACTGAGTTTCCCTCAGATTCTCTCACGGCGAACTCTCTTACTTCATAAAGTCCTTTTTTGACTATCCTAACTAAAATGGCACCCCCTTTTACCCTGTCTTATTTTTATTCATTGTTTTAATCATCTCCTGCCATTAAATATTAAATATTTCTTCACTGGTTGTCTATTATCCCATGAGACTATAAGCCTTAATGGGGCAACGACTTTTTCTATTTACCATCTAGAATGGTTGGTAGTTAACACACAGAAGGCCCAATGATTATTTGCTTAGAAAAGGAAAAGGAAAACATTGTAACCACATCCTCAAGGAGTTCATAGTCTTCATAAGAAACATAAACTTGAAATTTATACTCATAATTACAATTTTTATGAAATGAAATTTTAAGAAAGCATTTAAAAGACTGAATGGATACCAATGTGCAGCCCTAATCCTTATAGATAGGAGTGTACTCAAAGTTCCTAAGTCAGTTATCTTAGAACATTTTTTTTTTAATTTTTATTCATTTATGATAGTCACACAGGGAGAGAGAGAGAGAGGCAGAGACACAGGCAGAGGGAGAAGCAGGCTCCATGCACCGGGAGCCTGATGTGGGATTCGATCCCAGGTCTCCAGGATCACGCCCTGGGCCAAAGGCAGGCGCCAAACCACTGTGCCACTCAGGGATCCCAGAACATATTTTTAAGGAGAATTTAAAAACTGGTGATAAAAATGGTCACAGATACCAAAATGTGGCTCACTCAAACTGTACTATTTCTACTATGTTGTGAATTAAGTAGGCTTTTGAGGGTATTTCTTAATCTAATATTTTTGATGGGGAAATGCTTTCCAGGTCACATCCAAATAAAAAAATGTAATAGCTTGTAATACAACTAGCCTCAAAAAATAGATATGCCAATTCTACACAGAGATTTTATTTCCACTTTGTTCTCATTCTAGCCAAAGCAATAGCTGCTCACTATGAGGAAAGCCGGGAAAATGGTGAGCCCCCCAAAAAGACTTGTTTTCAAGGAGTAGAGGTATGAGAGAGGGGATGAGAGTAGGGGAAAGATCAGGTCTTACCTCCAACCCAGCCATAAAAGTTTCTCATCAATTGGGTATTTGCAACCTATGAAACGCTATATATAGTTTCACAGAAAAAAATCCTACCATGACAAATCTATACATGAGGGTTGAGAAAGTACTAGATAGGTATCTGCCTGGGCATCTTTTCTTTGTGAATTTGCTGTAACTTAATTCATTAAAATCATAAAATTCTAGCACTGGAAGAGGGAATCTTACAGATGGTCTTATTCTTTACTAACCTTCACCGCCTCACCTCCCCCCCGCCCCCAAACACAGACATTCAAAAATAGAGAAAAATGAAATGAGAGACAGGAGATCACAATGGAACTATCTAAAAGGCTTTTTAAACGACCTTTTTTTTTTAAAAAAAAAAAGATTTGTTTATTTATTCATGAGAGACACAGAGAGGTAGAGACATAAGCAGGGGAAGAAGCAGGCTCCCTGCAGGGAGCCCAATGTGGGACTTGATCCTGAATCCCAGGATCATGCCCTGAGCCGAAGGCAGATGCTCAACCGCTGACCCACCCAGGCATCCCTAAATGACCATTTCTTTAAAAAATTATGTTATTGTAATAATTAAACAATGATTTCATCTAATGGAAGCCAAGAAATAACAATAAAATCCTCTAAGCTGCCAATGGTAAAGTGACAGGGTCCAATCTGAGAAGATGATAGGGGCAAAGTCATGGAAGATGGTGGTGATTGATACCATGGGAGTTTTATTGTTACTGCTACTGTAAAACAGAGATGATTTTTGGTTGTTCATTTTGTTTTGGAGGACAACTGTTTCAAAGCATGGAATTACAGCTGTAAACATATATACATTTTATTCCTTTATCCATATAATGAAAAGAAAAAAAACAAGGGAATATATCCAGAAGATACATTTAGAAGACTAAACAAGTCCTTTTTCTATTATTGTATTCATTTTGAGTTATGGTAATTTAGGAAATACTGTGTATACAGAACATATTTTATGTGAACATTCTGATGAATTGTCTTCAGTACATGAAAAACTAGGTAATTTGCTTGCAGTCAAAGAGCTAGTTAGCAGCAAATAAGGACCACAATACTAATTCTTCAAATTCCAAAGCAGCAATATTCTTTATATACCAAAATTCCTCATAATATATACACTACCTAATTTACAAATAGACTATATGCTCAAAGTTTCTTAGAATTCATTTTTTTTAAGGATTTTTTTAAAATTTTATTTTTAGAAAGAGAGCGCAAGTAAGCAGGGAGGGGCAGAAGAAGAGAGAGAGAGAGAGAGAATCCCAAACAGGTTCCATGCTCAGCCCCTTTTTATAAAAAAAAAAAAAAGTTAATTCCAGTACAGTTAACATACAGTGTTATATTGGTTTCAGGTGTAGAACAGAGTAATTCAACAGTACTATACATTACTCACTGCTCATCATGATAAGTATACACTTTAGTCCCATCACCTATTTCACACATCCCCCTTTTGACCTCCCCTCTAGTAACAGAACACTTATTTTTTAAAAGAGCTTTAGTCTCTTAAAGCTAGAAACAATTCTGTAAAACGATTCCTTGTCATATGCAGTGAAATTCCTCAGCTACTTAAAGAAAGATAAATGTCCTGACATATTTGATAAGTTGTATCACTCATAAATCAGTAAGTCAACAGATGTGCTAATGAAAATAACAACTGACCCTCCCAAAGGTATCACTTTCTCAAATTCATGTACCATTTTGCAAATAGAAATTACTGTCTATAAATAGTACTGGAGAAAAATAAAAATAAGCTGGGGCAAATTCCTAAAATGCAGAGTACAGTGAGTAGCATTATAAATAGCATTATATTCCTATAAAAAGATGTGATTTCTTCTATAATTATCTTTTTCATAATATGGAATCAGAGTTAGTCCAATTTCATTAGGACTAAGCATTCTAGGGTACTCACATCATTTGATAAGAATATGAAATATCTGAAAGAGTACCCAAAATCCATTTAATGAAAACCAGAAAGAAATTCACAAGTATTATTACATATACATATATGTACAAACGCAAAAGAACATTCTAAGTAAAAAGATTCCTAAATGGGCAAAGGTCTTTTCCCTCCTCCTTCTTTTAGAGTTCTCTTATAATAAAAAAACTGTTTTGCTTTAGTATATTCTTTTTAACTCTCAGATTCTGATCCAAGAAATTAGGAAATAATGAATTCCACAAAATCCATTCACAGGAAATTATTCAAAATTCCAACTCATAATGCATATGATACTGTTTCAAAGCTTTATCATAATACAAACTAAAAAGCAAATAGTCGAGAATCATCTAGTAGCAAAAACAGAAGAACTGTAAAACGAAGGGGTCTCAAGAAAAATTTTTAGATTTATAACTTAAGTAAAATTAAGAATATTTTGTACAGAAGTTCACCAATTTTGTCAACCCCATATTAAAAAAAATTGCTTAGTTTAGACTTCCAGAATTTCCTTGATGTGCCCTATCACCCCTTCATATCTCTCAAAAGGGCAAATAAGCACTAGTCTTCATAAAGGAATTCCCATTTAAAAAGTATTTGATTTATGAAAATCATTATAAATTATAGCTTATAAAATTTAATTCAGATAAAAAAAAACCCATGTTAATATACACCTACCAGTATTATGCTGTGATTTGAAGTAGGTAGAAAAGAACTCAGAATAAATAATGTATTCTCATAGGCTTCACAATGTTAGGCATTTCAAGATGAAGGTGATAGAACAACCCCCCAAAACTATATGAACTACAAATGTTAAAAAATAAAAATTATAATCCCCCCAAAATATTGCACAGGTATTTCAGGGCTTTTCATTTGCCAGACTCATCATGTATGATAAAAACATTTAAAAATCTCACACATGTGAATCTTGCTTTATACAATAGGGTATGTTCCTGAAAACTTTGTGAGTTAAACCTAATTCCAAATCTGCTTGAGAAGCTCCTAAACTAAAATGAATAATTTCTTTAGGAAAAACTACTTATTCTCATTTTATCTGTTTCAAGTAAATCAAATGTGTAACAATGTGATTTTTTCAGCATAAATTTCCAGATTCTGTAAATAATCTTGTCAGAAATTGATGACTTCTTAGAATAGTTTTATAGAAATAGTTTACATTTATAGATATATGTATGTACATGTGTATACATATTGTGTATATACATATATAAACACAAAATTACATATAAAAAAATGAACATACTTCCTTCTTCATGCAGGGTTGCTGAGACACAGTCCCTATAATTCTCACACACAATTCAAGAAATCAAAAAAAAGTGGATTTATTCTGTGATTCTCCCCTTAACCAGGCACACAATGTATAGTACTGCCAAACTATTTTTAGTTATTGTATACAAATTATATGGAAAACTAACAAAAGCAGGAAAGTGGGGATGAGGGGGCTGAATCACAGACTAGTAAGAATTAATAAAACCTTTTTCTATTGAGAATTCACTCAGTGAAATTGACACACTGCCCTTAATTACACAACAGCTTAAAAGATAGTAAATATCTGTCTACATATATTGAATCAATTTCAATACCCAAATTAACTGACTCATATAATATTAATAGTCAAAGGGTAATGTTTAGTGACCACAAATGCAAACATACATGTTTACACACACATGCACACAAGTCTTAATGTCTTAAATGTTAGTTATATTTTCCAGTTGAATATTATCATGTAGTATAATAACCAATAAAATAAAATGGAATAAAATGGAATTATCCTTTACCAATAGTTTTAATAAAGACAGGGGCAAGAGGGCAGCCTGGGTGGCTCAGCGGTTTAGTGCCACCTTCAGCCCAGGGCATGACCCTGAGGACCCAGGATTCAAGTCCCATGTGGGCTCCCTGCATGGAGCCTGCTTCTCCCTCTACCTGTGTCTCTGCCTCTCTCCTCTCTCTCTTTTTCTGTGTGTGTGTGTCTCTCATGAAAAAATAAATAAATATAATCTTAAAAAAAAAAAAGATGGGCAAGAGAACACAAAAATGAAACATAATTAGAAGCTATGTAAGTATACAAAATATCTAAAATTAGTTTACTGATTTCATAACTGGATGGCATATATTCCTTACAGAGCAACAAAGGTGCAAAGACTGAAATTTAAACTCTAATCAAGCAATGGTTTGACAGTTCTAATGTCCTACACCTGCCTGTTACCATAACTCAATAGGCAATCTCAAATGAAAATTAATAGTGCATATAGTACAATTTTAGTTATAAGTAACAACTGATCGTGTTTAGGAAATGAAATTCTCAAGTGTTCAGAAGTCACTGGCACTCACAAAGACAACAACTTCTGCATTCAAAGAACAGTAATTTATAATAATAAAAAAGGTTTCTGTGGATTCCCCTTATAAGATCTTGATTACTGTCATCTAATCATAACACAACTGTAACTAACCTGGCTGCCATGTCAGCTTCTCTTCAAGGGGCTAGTTCTCAATCATAAATCAACCAAATGACTAATTCAACATTGTTAAAACCAGTGAGATGTTTGGAACGATTCCAGTTTTTTACATCTTTCAAAAGGTCAATGTACCTACTCAGTTACAAACTAGACTTATCTTTCAAAATGCTTCCTTCTTTTCTAGGATTGAAAAACAATGTTACCATTTAAATTTAAAATAAACTTTAATAGTAATTAAAATGTTCATGATGTCTGAAATGGTGACCCACTAAACTATAGTTTCCTATAGTCTTCCTCTTAGGGCCAAAATCACGAATCCCTCCTTCTCCTCTTTCCTGACCATTTAGAATAGTTTTCTACATCTAAAAAACCCATGAAAATATTTATTACTGCTTCTTGCATCAGTCTTAAGTTGCTATAGTAATATTACATAATAACCTTAAAAATATATACACTTTTTCTTTTGCTAAAGGAGCAACTAATGCAAATGAAGCTTAGATACAAACGCTCCCCAAAAATGAGATGCTAACACAGATTAAAAGGATTTAGTAGTTAAAATGTATCTTAACTATTTTCATCTGCTTGCAGTGTTATAAACGATGAAAACCAGTGTTCGTATCCTTCATAATAAAAATTTATTCTGCACTTTAATACAAAGGCTATGTTGCATAAACAGAGGATTTAAAGCTGTAGCAGAATGGCTGAATGAAAGGAAAATGGCAATCTTTCTGGCTCCAGTAGATGCCATTCCCTATCACACAATGTTTCCCACTCATAAATACATGACAAATACTTCCTCAATCATTTTTTACGAGCAGGGATGCACAGGGGGTAGTCAATGGCTAGCTTGAGGGAAAATAGGAACAGCAGGCGGCAGAAACTGTACAGAAAATGGCTATGTGGTAAATTCTCTTCTGGAACATCACTCAGTTACCCAGTCTTTGATCTTTCAGCTACAATTACACTAACTTCCACAAGATCTGATCCCCCCCCCCCCACCAAACATACACACAACCTCAAACCAGATCATTAGATATATATAAAATCTAAAATTTGGTTTTATAAATAGGATGACCCATACCTCTACATTTTTATAAATTAAAATTTGCTATTTAGACAAGAGTTTGCTTTCAATTGGCTATAACCATATCATCATCACAACTGGTCTCACAAAAAACATGGGGTGTCTGGCGACAGCTAAATCACAGACTGGCGTCTCCCAAGCAGTCTGTCTACCATTAGGGTCTGGGAAATGGTATTTACTATACAATTAGAGCCAGGGAGTTCTACCTGTAATCATCCAAATACAGGTGTGAGAAGCCCCTTTGGGCAAGGAAACTGACTCATCCCTTTTCATGTAAACTTTGATGTCTGTATTGTTTCATGAAGCCTCAGGAAACCTTACCATTCATACCACGATGATTTATTAACTGAGGTCAAGCAATAAATTTTAAAATTCTTTCCCAGGGATAACAATTTTTAACACATTAATCATCAAATTTATAAGAATTTGAAGTAAGACAGTACTGATTATTTTACAGTTAATTTTCTACTGGAGGACACTGACCAGTCAGAACTGAATTTTCACGTTAAGTTTATGCTTTCTAGAACACTACCAATAAAGAAGACAAATTCAGTTTCCTATCAGGAACACAAAATGTCTTAAAGTAATATCAACAGGGCATTTTTAGTTGCAGTAATTTCACAGAATTTATTCTAATCATTTATTGGAGTTAACCATCTGACATTAATTATTGTTTTGGCTTCCAGTCTATGAATGTTTATTTTTCAGTTTAAAGCTTCTCACTCTTTGATATCATATGGAAATGAGAATTTTTAATGGAAAATTGAAACCATGTGCATCTAAGTACTTAATGAAGTACAGGGAAAAACCGACAATATATTTTAGGAGAACGCAGATATTTTGCTGTGGATAGTTTTGATTTGTTTGTATGACTTAATAGTATAAAATACTGAGGGTCCAGTGAGGCAAGTCAAAGTGAGTGCAATGCCAAATGTGTACATGCCCACATGTTACATGAACATATGAGTTTTTGAAGTTACTAGTTAACGAAAAGAAACCTTGTACATGGGTTACATCATGTCAAAAATGATAACACATGAATGCACAGTTTTTACCTTTGTACACTTTAAAAGTATTTGAAACAGATACCTGATCTTCCTCTCCCCCTCTCACACACAGTTTTTTAAATTAAAAATAAACTTTTTTTTAAGCATTTGGTCTGGATTTTAAAAGTTACCCCTAGCTATAATCTCAAGTGCATATTTTAAGGCTACATGTAACACAGTATCAACACAGTTAGAAATTCCCAGTTTAAAAAGTTTAATTGCTCTAACTACACTTATTCTCATTTTGCAAAGGAAACAAACAATAATGTCTATTAAATTTAAATTTAATAAGTAAATTCGCATGATTCAATATTGTCTAATTTAATTCTGTTTGTTTTTTCTTAAGTTCTCTCAGTGTAGATCAATTAGGAGATTCATCTCAGAATGTTCAAAACCAGACAAAGCTTTCTTAACCATTTTAAACTTTTTATTAATGAGAAAGATATTAAAATCTAACATAGCAGTAAGTTCACATGTATATGTGTTTGTGTGTGTAGAGATAGGATATGCCTGCATATTTCTGAGGGGAGAAAACTTACCATTTGTTTTTCTTTCTAATGTAGTCTTTTTCAGAAAGATTAACCAAGTAGACCATTGGTTTTGAAGTCAGAAATAAGTGTTTATTCAACACTTCGATCTACAGTGAGAGATAAAGAATCCTTTTTAAAAGTTGAGTAAGTCATTGAATAACTTGAAAGTAAACTCTTTTCAAACAAGTAGCCATTTTCATTTTCCTAATTCTTGTTTCTAAGAGATCAGCAGTTATGAAATATCATGAGTAGGGGGAGAGAAAATATAACAAGCCTGGGGATAAGCAATCATTGATAGAAATAAAGTTTAACTAGATATTAACAATAATAAAATATAAAATAATGAAAAATCTAAATTGTTCTCTAAGAAATCAAAGCCAAGCCAGAAAGAGAAGGCATGATATTTGTAACTTACCTCTTTGTCGTTCCAATCATGATAGAAGCGAACAGGTTTCTTTTGATCTATAACCCAGGATTTGACTTTGCACATTATATCCTGCACAATATTGAGAAAAAAAAGTAAATACAAGATGAACACTAGACACTTGGATACTAAATATTAAAATTAAGTTTTCAAATCTTCAAAATAAAGAGTCAGGTTTTTTTGAAAGGGGAACTAAGTCACACACGTAATCATTTTTCAATATCTCATTAAAAATCTAACACCAATAAACATTGTTGTGGCACTAACATTTTAATATATAAAATGTGGAATACTAGCAAAATTAGTAACAGTCTTAAAGATTTCAAGATTATTTCATATACACCAAAGACTGTAAGAGTAAATAATATTTCAACATCACCTAGTGATGCCACTTGCAAAATAAACATGCTATTAGGAAATGGAGGGAGGGGGGATACTGGAAAGAGACTGAATTACAATTTTTTCCTTAAAAAGAAAAACAAATAAAATAGGCGAAATTGAACCTATTATTGATGATTTACCCTCCAAAATATGAAATCAACTGACCAAACCCTTTTAATTCTGAATTAATTTTTTGCCAACACCTTCTTCCTGCCCACTTCTCCTGTCCCTGCTCCAACACCGCCCCCCCACCCAACCTGCCAAAGCCTCCATTACACAATGGCAAGAGCCCTGCACTGGTGACCTCCAACCAGCTGCATTCACTTTCAGAACATCTCTCTCTGCTGGAAATCTAAAGGCCTTTTAGTTAGCAAGCTAGTGTGCATTCAGAAGGAGTAACTGCAGGAAGAGCCCAATGTGCTTTGTTTCTCTAGCCTTTCTTCACAGAAAGATTAATCATCTGTGAAATGGAAACGGCAAACAGCAAGTGACACAAACTGAACCCTTCAAGTCTTTCCTCATCAGTTTTGTGGTTCTGAATCTAAAAGCTGCGTGTGGCAAGGTTCTTCTTACAGGCAGGTGTTAATAAAAGGCTCTTGGGTCTGAAAGGTCAAACTTAGCTCTTCCAGAAGAAGTGCGTTTGAGAGTCATCTGGTTTTTTGTTGTTGTTGTTAAAGATAATTTATGGATATGTTTTAAATATGCATTTCTCACAAATTTATTGTAATACACAATTATTAGTAATAGATTTTTTGGGTTTTCATCGATGTATTTACCATAAATCAGTTATTTTTCTATAAATATCTACTTGTATAAATTACCTCAATATTTAGTATACCTTCCTTCCAAATCTTGCTGTTACCAACAGGAAAAATAAGGAAAAAGCCCTATGTCCTTAGATCCTGATTTGAAACTCTCCAGGAAAAGGACTTCCCACAGATTTTAACAAGGAAGGGGCAAGCTGAAAACTTTTAATGAAATCTAACATGTTCTGCTTAAGAATAATCACTTTTACTCTTCTATAACTGAATTTCACTCATAAATGTTTAAAAGTGGCTAATGTAACACCATTTCCTACAAGGAGAAGATCAAAGTGCTATATTACAAATGCATTATGATTAAAAAAGCCCTGTGCAGCCTTGCTATTAACTGTTCTTTAAACCCTAAAAGGCTTCCCATAGATCTCACTTGGCACTGCATATACAACCTTTGACAAGTAATGTAGACCATTTTTATTCATTGCCTAAAATTGTAGGCAATTATGTGCGTCACACTGGCCACCTGCAAATTCTGAATGCCTGCTCCAGTTGTCAGTGCAAAAAACTAATGTCGGAGGGGATTAATCTAGGGGGAGAGAGTCCTCTTTAATGGCTCCAGCAGGTGAAATGGCCCAGCTGGTTACTATGATGAGTGGCCAGAACAGCTTATGTAGAGACACGCAACAAGATTATACAAAAGAAGGAGAAAACAGTGGTACCATCTTATATTTGGTTCCATTAGTTTTTTCAATTAAAGAAAGAAAAGAGAAGAAAATAGACAAAAGAAAATCAAACCAAAAATAAGGAAGGAAATTAAATTTTAATCATACAAAAAGTGTAAAATACTTTTGTAACTATAAACATTTTTACAAAACCAAAAGGCCTCAATAAATGCTGATCATTAGTGAAGGAATTTCAGTATTTCTCTTTCATTTTAAATTAACTACACAATCACTCCACACATTGAAATCTTATCACAAAATCTTTTTGGCGTTAGTTTTTTCCCCCTCATACCAACACACCATACTACAAATTAGAAACAAATTTGAAAGAGAACTTATAATTAAAGTTCTCAAACAGTATATTCATTAAAGTCACACTCAAACCTTTTAAGAAAAATTTATAGATTATAACCAAATATTTTGACAAGTTGAAAGTAAAAATGTTTTAAAATTTAAAATGTTTTCTTTTTTACCCAGTACTCTTAATTATCTTCATAAGATTCAACAGCCAAGAAAAGACACCTTAGATTATTAAAAGATGCCAGTTTACTTAAGACAAAAAAGACCATTCTCAGATAAGAATTTTACATAAATGATTATTATATGTGATGTGCTATTTCTCTTACAAAAAATTAATTTTAATTTTAGCCAAAAATTAAAAGATGTTTTATGTTCCTTGTCTGAAAAACTTCTAATCATATGAATAAAAACATTTGGACATATTTGTATGTAATATTTAATGGACTAAGTTTTTTCTTATGCTTATATAAACACACATGTTAATACTTATGATGAGAATAACAGGTTCCAGTTAACTGAATATCGTTAACTGAGAAAATAATCTAATACATACTTAACCTACTCCTAACAATTTAGAATACAATAAAAACATAGAGATACCTTAATGCTTGAGGCATCAGAAATTACTTTAAGATTTCATAATTTCATTAGCAGTATCATTATGCAGGAATACAGATGTAGGAGGATAACTTTTGATAACTTTAACAAAGTCCTCACTTTCAAAATCCTATATACATAATGAAGATCAGGAAAAACTTCATGGATATTTGAACTTCTTGGTTATTTTGCTGTGATGAGAATACTGATTGGAGAGGCAACAGCTTAATGCTTAAGTGTGAAAATAAATCCTAGGTCTACCATTAACCAGGTCTGTGATCTATTACTTCATTGATAAACACAGATGATGGCACTATCTACTCCTGGGAATTGTTGTGAAGATCAAAAGAGATAATGTATATAAGGTATATAGCACAGTCCTTGACACAGAGTAAGTTCTCTTTAAATGTGAGCTGTTGACATTGTTATTATGATATTGAAAGATTAAACACTAGTCATCTACAAAATGGCAACATATTCCCTTGGATATTCCCTTAGAGCACATAAGGGAATTCTCCAATCTGAATATTGTTCATTAGTCCTTTTCTTTAAATTTTGTTGAAGATTTGCCAAGAATACTGGCTTTTTTTTTTTAGTGAAATCTCAATTCAGGCTTCTAGTCTTAACATTCTACAAGAACTAGTTTTTACTGAACAACTAACTACCTTTTAACTAAAAAGAAAATCCAAACTTAACCTTGAATTTCTCACTCATATGCTTTGACTCTTCTTACTAATTGTCTCACATTTAACTTAAGAAATGCTTTATTTTCTTAATGTATTTTATTATTGTTGTTAATAGCAGTTGTAATGTTTCTAGGTTCACAGAGAACGTGTGACTTGCCTAAATTCCCATAGCCAGTAAGTGGCAGAGCTAAGATTCAAATTCAGGTATAAATGACTAAGAAATTCATGTTCTGTCCAATCACCTTTGCCTATATGTCTTCCTTCCTGTTCTTCTAGTTGCTCTTTGTTTAGCCTAGTTATTCTTAAGGTTGTTATTCCAGGTCCTCATTCTTGGTCCAAGGTCATCAGGGAAATTTAATATTCCTACTATCCAGGTATAATAACTGTCAATTCATGTATCACAAAAATAATTATTTTTCTTTGCACACAATAACATAACTGACTTCCTAAGACTACATACTAGACTTCTCTATTTTAGTATTCTCTAGTTTCCATAGCAAGAATTATTAATCTGTGACCCATAAGTAGATTTCAGGGGTTCCCTAACACCCTAAGATTGTACATAAAGTTCTATGTTTATGTGCCTTTGAGGGATGATGACACATATCTTCCAAATGCTTTTTAAAAGAGATTCATGATCCAAAAATCCAAGAACCAGAGTTGTGATTTTGTAGCAATACTCAAATACCCCAACAATAGCCAATTAAGTAAATATTCTAGGTCCATGGACTCCCAGACCTGAGGTCCATAGACACTAACTTAAAATTTGTTTCAGCCAGACTTTGACTCAAAATTCATCTGTACTGATCAACATGATGCTGATAAAAATTCTAGCCATGATAATGTAGAACATAATTCTAGTTAAAATTATAACAGGGATGTTGGAGAATGTTAAAAATTGAATATATCAGGGCAGCCCTGGTGTCTCAGCGGTTTAGTGCCACCTTCAGCCCAGGGCGTGATCCTCGAGTCCCAGGATGGAGTCCCATATCGGGCTCCCTGCAGGGAGCCTGCTTCTCCCTCTGCCTGTGTCTCTGCTTCTCTCTTGTCTCTCATGAATAAATAAATAAAATCTTTAAAAAAAGATTTGAATATGTCATTATTCTAAAGAAATGAACTGCTTGAGAGTAAACAATATTTAGAGAGAAAAATATATGACTTGCCTTGCTATGTATTAAATCATTAAGCTACAGTAATTATAATAGTGTGATACTAGCACAATAAGAGAGATTCAGATTAGGAACAACCGAAAAGCCCATTAATTTCAGATTTTCTAAAAAATTATGGGACATTCATATTCATAAGAACATTAATTTTGCCATCAAAAGATTAGGGTTTGAGTTCTGGTTCTACCACTTCCTGTGTAACTGTGGGACAGGTTACTTGTCCCAACAACGTTACTTAACAATGTTACTTAACGATTTTACTTAATGTTTCTGTTTTTTAAAATTGGGATGGGAAGATTCCAATTCAACACATGGTGATTATGAGGATTAAGTGAAAAAATACATGTGAAGTAACTGCCTCAACTCCAAGCACATACCTAATGCTCAAAAGGTATTAAGTATTATTATTTATGGCAGGATGCATAATGTGATTCCATTTGTGGTTTTGAGACAACATATAATATATATAAACAAATGTACTCCAATAATGAAACTGGATAGATGCCATAACAAATTGTTAGCAACAGAAATTTCTAGAAGATTGGATTCCAGAGATACTTTCCCTTTCTGCCTACAATGCTGTTTTATTTATTTTAAACAAAAAAAAACCATCTTTACAATAGCTTTTTTGCTATTGTAAAATTAAGATATTTACAGTGTGAGGGGGGAAGGGAGGACTTCATCTATTCACTGCTCACCATCTGTAATCCTAAAATTTGATGACTAAATAGAAGAGACCTGGCAATTTATCAAGGTGACTCACTCTTATTCTGTAATAATTATAGCTTCCAAGTCTGATACTTCCCTCTAGCCAAATCCATTATCCCAATACCTGATGCCGACACCCAGATGAGTTGGTCTGTGCTGGTTAGGTGGCTTTAACTAATACACAGTCAACAATGTACTCAGACCAAAAGAATGGAGGCCATGGCTTCAACTCAAAATAGTCTGGCTAGGAAGAGTCCAGTAATACAACTTCTTGCTCTAACCTAGAGTATCCCCTTTAAATATTCCAAATTGGGGAAAGACCAATCTGTGTTTCCTCTCATGAAATAGACATCCATTGTGTATTCTAACTTGATATTTAGGATCTGCCTGAATCAGAATATTAAACATCTGTTGCTCTACTAAATGAATGTTGTTTATGGAGACCAAAGTATTGATCCTTGACTACTATCTTTTTACATATTTCAGTGACTAAAACTCCCAGAAAAGAATCAACAAAGGACTCAACTAAGAAAACTGGCAGCAATGCTCTACGTGTGTGTATGTGTGTGTCTATGCGTGTGTAAGGAAGATGTCATTCAAAAATTGAAATAATAGGTTAATTCAATCAATAATCTGGGTAAAATGTACATTGGTAATTGTGGGTTTTCAGTTATGTGACTCACTGAAGTAAACAGTGAAAACTTAACATAGCAAAGCTCTTGGCCTATCAGCCATTACACTGAGTGGCAACCAAAATAGATATGCAATTCATTCTTGAGGTATAGATTTCAAGAGGATTTGAACATTACTAAATAGAAGAAGGCAACAATCCTGTATGATCCCTGTAAATAAGTCTGAATGGCTAGGATACTTGGGTGGCTCAGCAGTTGAGCACCTCCCTTCGGCACAGGGCATGATCCTGGAGTCCTGGGATCGGGATCGAGTCCCACATTGGGCTCCCTGCAGGGAGCCTGCTTCTCTCTCTGCCTGTGTCTCTCTGCCTCTCTCTCTGTGTGTGTGTGTGTGTGTGTGTGTGTGTCTCATGACTAAATAAATAAAAATCTTAAAAAAAAAAAAAAAGAAAAAATCATTCCTTTCTATTACTCTGCAGTACCATCTTCACCACAAATCAAATTGTATTTGTGTCTGTATATCCATTCTGTTGCACATGTTCACTGTTAGGCAAGGCGAGAAAGTGTAAGTCAGGCAAGGCTAAATCACAAAGAAATCTGTGAGCCATGGATTTTATGTTGGCAGTATCTTTACAGGAAGATGGTGAGGTATTTTAATCAAGGGAATAAGATAGATCTGCACTTTATATTTGTGGAAAAGAAGGGCAAAGTCAGTTAAGCCGCAAAAATAAAGCAAGCATAATGAAGCTCAAACTGAAAAAGTCATGAAAATAAGGAGGAAAAGATATAGGGAATATTTGGGAGATAAAATCAATAGGATGGGATGTAATGGTAGAGGAGAAAGAGGAATCAGATATTAGTTTTCAGTTCAAGTAATTCGGTTCTATTAACTGAGGTAGAGACTGAAAACAGGCTATGGAAGAAAGATGAATGAATGCAGTTCAGCCTCACCACATACTTGTAATACCTTGTTCTTTCAGAAAATAATCCTTTAAGTCATATAAGAATAGTTCTTGAAGGATACATAAACTCTAAAGAGGAAAAAAGTGTAAATGAGAAGACAGAAGTAAGAGAATTATGTTTTACAGTATACCCTTTTGAATCTTGTGAAAGATATACCTACTACATATACAAGTATTTTTAATGATTTTTTAAAGTTTTATATAGATCAACTTTAAAAACTGCCATAAGAATAATAGAAGATACCTGTTAATAGCTGTATCTTTTGGGGGACATTAATTATTTAACTCAGAGATACTGACAGGAAAGAAAAGACTCAATTACAATTTCTGGTTGCCTTCTTTGGTTGTCTAATTTAAATTGTTAGTTCTATGAATATTTTTTAAGTGTGATAATTTCCAAATAATTGATCAATACAAAATAAGTTGTTCTTTAAAGCCTCTTACTTACATTTTCCAAATTTTGTCTTTCCAGATGAAATGTGTATATATCTAGAATAGATTTAAAAATCAACCTTGGTGGCACCTGGGTGGCTCAGTAAGTTGGGCATCCAACTCAAGATTTTGGCCGAGGTCATGATCTTAGAGTTGTGAGGTTGAGACCCGCATTAGGGGAATTTGCTTGAAATTACCACTGACTCCACCTGCTGAAATGCGCGTACCTGCCTGCATACCCGCATACTTTCTCTATCAAATCAATCAATAAAATCTTTTAAAAAATCAACCTTGATCTTAATGCCCTTATGTTAATGTTATATCATAAACCATCTTCCAAAAAGATATGTTGAAATCCTAACTCTTGGTACTCAGAGTTTGATCTTATTTGAAAATTAGTTAAGATAAGGCCATACCAGAGTAGGGTGGACCCTCAGCCCAATTATGAGTTGTGTCCTTATAAGAGGGGAAATTTGGACAGAAACATGGAGAGACAGAAGCAGAGACTGGAGCTATATATAGCAACAAACCAAGGAATGTCTAGGGCTACCAGAAGCTAAAAAGACAAGAAAGGATTCTCCTCAGGATTCAAAGGAAGTATGGCCCTGCCATGCTGACACTTCAATGTCAGACTTCTAGTCTCCAGACTGTGAAATAATACATTTCTATTGTTTTTTTTTTAATTTTAATTTTTATTTTTATTTATGATAGTCACACAGGGAGAAAGAGAGAGAGAGGCAGAGACATAGGCAGAGGGAGAAGCAGGCTCCATGCACCGGGAGCCTGACGTGGGATTCGATCCCGGGTCTCCAGGATCGCGCCCTGGGCCAAAGGCAGGCAGGCGCTAAACCGCTGCGCCACCCAGGGATCCCCCATTTCTATTGTTTTAATCCAGTTTGTAGTATTTGTTATGGCAGCCCTAGGAAACTAATTCACTTGGCTAATTAATACCAATAGGAATGTTTATTGCACACTTGCCATCTTTAATGCCTGTTTTATCACAGACAGCAAGACCCACTATAAAAGATGTCTTTATGTTAGAATATATCAATCTTAGGAGAGATTATGTTTTAGCATATAAAAGTTCTAATCTGGGGTGCCTGGGTGGCTTAGTCAGTTAAGCATCTGCTTTCAGCTCAGGTCATGATCCCAAGGTCCTGGGATGGAGCCCTGAGTCACATCAGGCTCCCTGATCAGTGGGGAGTCGGCTTCTCCCTCTGCCCCTCCCCCTGCTTGTACTCTCTCTCAAATAAATAAATGAAATCTTTATTAAAAAAAATAAAATAAAAATAAAAATAAAAATAAAAATAAAAATAAAAATAAAAATAAAAATAAAAATAAAAAAAGCTCTGAGGTACCTGAGTGGCTCAGTCGGTTAAGGGTCTGCCTTGGGCTTAGGTCATGATCCCGGAGTCCTGTGATCGAGCCCCATATTGGGCTCTTTGCTCAGTGGAGGGCCTTCTCCCTCTCCCTCTGACTCTGCCTACTTGTGCTATCAAATACATGAATAAAATCTTTTTTTTTTTTAAACTTATTATGCTGAGGACGTAGTTCTTGAATTTTCTTTTTTATTTATTTATGATAGAGAGAGAAGGAGAGAGGCAGAGACACAGGCAGAGGGAGAAGCAGGCTCCATGCACCGGGAGCCCAACGTGGGATTCGATCCCGGGTCTCCAGGATCGCGCCCTGGGCCAAAGGCAGGCGCCAAACCGCTGCGCCACCCAGGGATCCCTGAATAAAATCTTTTTTAAAAAAAGTTCTAATTTAAGTTTTTCCTGCTTATTTACAAAAAATACAAATGACATCCAAATTTAGAAAATGGAAATTCATAAGAAGAGAGGCTTGAAATGTTGAATTTTTGAAAAACTATCCAGAAAACAGACACATCTGAATGAATATTAAAGAATATTCAGATACAGAGTAAATAAAATGACCTAATTTTTTTATGACTTTCAAGTAGCTATCTTTTTTGTAGCCTAGCATCTATGTCCAATTACAGTCCCACCAATCATTTTATTTTATTTTTTTTCCGCCAATCATTTTATAGCTTTAGACCATTTGTTAGAAAATATAAGGAAGTTTTTTTTTTTTTCCCCCAGAACTCTCTTACAAGAAAGTTAATATAATCACATAGGTACTGTCTTGGAAAAACTAGAGATAAATCTGAAGCAATGAAAAATATAAAACATTACCAAATTAAACCTGTGATACCCCAAAATATAAAAATAAATACACCGATTAGGACAAAAAATTAAAAGGCACATTGGGTGAAGAGATGTATAGCAGAGACTGCTGTCTGTCCATACATTCCCTCTGCCCTCACAGGTCCAGTACATGCTAATGGCTTCTTGCTGTAAGGATCTATAACTCTCCCTAAGCATCATGGTCAGATCATACAAACATCAGGTGTCAGGGAGTTAACAATCCTAGAAGCAGCCCACCCCCAGTGACTGATGGATATTAGTTGATAATCACCCCAGTACCTTCATCATTCCAACAGAAAAACTAGAAGTCACTTTCTACACTGTTTTCCAGAAGTTCCTAACAGAACTGAGCCCCAGCTACTCAGGTTACCTGCTTGTTTACATATAATGTCTCAGTTTCCTTCCCTTCCTGGTCTTAATTCCTCACTCCCTGAAGTGTGCCTCCTAAAATAGCTCCTAAAGAAACCACCTGCACTCCCAATTGTTGCCTCAGAGTCTACTTCTGAGGAAACCCAATCTAAGATTTTAACCTAAGTTTAGATTAAAAGGTAAAGGGTCTCATATATGACTCAAAATGGATTGCAACTGCAAATAACACAGTCTTGAGAAAACTCCTAATGAGTTTCTTCTTAGCCTTTGTTTATAAATTACATTGTTCACATAATTTTTCAGGTTAGTGGAGATGGAATTGATCCTAAAGCCTATAACTTCTCATAAACTGGTTAGCTGTGGGAAGATGAAGAGAATTAAGACTGGTAAGTAATTGGAATACTTTTGGGTGCTAATAATGTTCTATTTCTTGACATGCAAATAGGTTTTACTAGGCTTTATTTTACAACTATTTTTTATTTTATTTTTTTTTAAGATTTATTTATTTAATCATTCATGAGAAACACAAAGAGAGAGAGAGAGAGAGAGGCAGAGACACAGGCAGAAGGAGAAGCAGGCTCCATGTAAGGAGCCCGACGCGGGACTCAATCCCGGGACTCCAGGATCACACCCTGGGCCAAAGGCAGGCGCCAAACCGTTGAGCACCCAGGGATTCCCCTATTTTACAACTATTTTTTAAATACATAGAGGTCAATACATTTTTTAGGAATTTTACAATTAAAAAAAAATAAAAAGACAGGGGTGCCTAGCTGGCTGTCAGTAGTAGAGCACAGACTCTTGATCTCAGGATCATGAATTCAATCCCCATGTTGGGCCTAGACCTTACTTTAAAAACAAAAACAAAAACTTATTAGTCCTGCAGTCAGATTGATCTGGTTGAAAAACTTGGCCTGCAATTTACTAAACATGAAATCTTTAGCAATTCATAGAACCTCTTGAAATTTAGGCTTCCTCAGTTTAAACATGGAGATAATATGTATACTTGATGTTGTGAGGTTTAAATAAGATAACATATATAAAAAGTGTCCAACAATGCCTGGCTCAATAAATAAGAAAAATAAGATGTCCCTTCACTAAATGATTCAGAATTGTAAAAGATCTTAATTTTCTTCAAATTGACTTACTGATCCAACCTAAATCCTATTTTTGCTAACAACTAAAAAAAGGTTCTTAAAGCCATGTGTTTTACCATATTTACCAGTACCGGGTTTGCTATAAGAATGTACAGCATACATTCTCAGTGAGGGTGATATTACTCCTAGAGGAGCAAAAGATGGATTCTTATGGATGAAAAATACTTAGTTATTAAAATGGCTTGTGGCCCTCCAAAACTCAAGCCTATCCAACAAATCCTTACTCATTAGTATTTAATTTCTCTCATTAGTGAGAGGTTAAATTAATTAATTTTAATTAAATTTTAATTAATTTTTTTCCTTAGGGACAGTGATAGTGGAAAAAAAAAAACACTGATCTATAATTTATTCTGAAGCAGCTAAATCTAATATGAGGAAAGTAAACGATGGAATTATCACAGTTTTGGGAAACAAGAAAATTAGCTTCTAATGCTTTCTATCTATCAAGAAGAGCTGAATGGGAAAAGGGAAAGGGAATGGGGAGGTGTTCAGTTTTTTCCGTAAACACAAGTCCAAGCAATGCTTTCAAATCAGAAATTTTAGGAATATGCTTAGAAATAAGAAGAAAATACTATTACAAGGAATTTTAAAAAGCACTCAACATATTAGTCTTCTTTGAGAGAAAAACCCAGGAAATGGTAGTCCAAGAATTTAAGAAGAACCTGATGTTCCTTTCTCTCATTTCAGTAAAAAGCAATATTGATTACTTTTAAGAGTAATGTTTCTGAAAGACATAAGGATGTCAGTAAGTTTCAATAAACTAAGGAATGACTGCTTAAGACTTTATTCTAATCACTACCATGCTGTTTGGGGCAGATGGATTGCTTTCAATCACAACATCTTTCTCACAACTTTTTCCCTTTTATAAAAAGGAATATTTTTCATACCCATACTTTTAAACCCCTTCTCTGTCCTAAATTTTATACAAATTCCCTCAGATAAATCTCTCTCCTTTTCTCTATTCTATTTTTGAATAGGAAATACCTGTATAGCCATGATGTTAAGAGAAGTAAAATGATTTGCACTTGTTCCAGACTACCATGGAAATCAGGTCTCCCTGGTTCTAAGACCACACACCATCAACCATAATTTACTGATAGTATACTCAAGTTTTAGAGGCTGATTCTGTAATTGATTTCTTCCTTAAGGGTGTAGAACTTCCAAGGGTGCCTGGGTGGCTCAGTCAGTTAGGTGTCAGACTCTTGGTTTCAGCTTTGCTCACAATCTCAGCGTCATGAGATCAAGTCCTTTGGAGAAGTTAGTCTTCAGTTCAGAATCTACTTGAGATTCTCTCCCTCTCCCTGTGGCTCTCCCCTGGCTGCTCCCTCTCTTAAATAAATAAAATCTTTAACAACAACAACAAAAACTCCCTAATCATGAGTTTTCCAAACATATTACAAATTAATAAAAAAGGGAAAAGATGCTTCCAGAAACAAGAAAATTAAAAATACACACATGTATTAAAAATACATGAAAAATTAAAGATAGAAAAATCCTTCCCATAACAAAAAAACACAAGAAGAAAATACAATTTAGGGAAGATATTACTAAATGAGGAAATAAATACTTTTTTAAAAAAGATTTTAAGTAAATCTCTACACCCAACATGGGGCTCAAACCCACAACCCCAAAAATCAAGAGTAACACTCTCCACTCACTGAGCCAGCCATGTGCTCCAAGAAAATATATAATTAAGGCCATTGATTTTTTTAATGTAAAAGACCATCTGATCATGCTTAAACTAAAAGCTTCAAAACTGATTTTTGAAACATTATACTATGACTAATAATTATTCACTGTAACGTGATAAAAACACATTTGAATATTAAAGACAATGACATGTGATTTTCACTCCATAAAGACTAAAATTCTTTCTAATAGTACATTCAGTCAACCCCTATGGAAGATCAACTCCTTGTATAAATCACTTCTTCAAATCCACAAACCTCATATATTTAGTTGGAGCTCTAAATCCGTAATCTTTTCATCATTAAACTACACTTCTCTAACATTAAAACTTGAGGATATACATAGAAACTATATGAACACTCAATATTACTGCTAAATATGCTTGCTAAGAACACCTTAAATAGCCTGTCATCATGACCCTTTGTTGCCAAAAGAAAATGAGGGTGCTCCATGGTTTTTTAACAGAATTATCCTTGGATTCAAAAATTCTATAACAATATTAGACACTTTATTAGATGCATTATTTTAAAAACTTTAATCAAAAAATGAACTCAAATATCAGAGAAGCTATAAATTTTTACTTACATATTCAGGTTTTAATTTTTTATCTCCTCCTCTCACAGCCACTTTTTCTAGTTTATCTATAATGGGCCCAATCATTTCCTCATCTTTAAGCTGAAGCTCTTCGTGTATTATTTCTATATCTCGAATAGGATCTACACTTCCTTCAACATGCGTGATATCATCATCTTCAAAAGCACCTAAAATGAATTAAAGAGAAGCAATCCAATGAACAATACAGAAGGCCATTATTAAAGATTCCTAGAAGGTTAACAACTTATTTAAATTATTCTGAATTTTCGCAAGTAGGACACAGTATATATTTTTTTGTTCTATTTAGTAATATTTAGGGCACTGGCAACAAAACAGTAATTCAAGAGCCTCAACATTTCAAAAACTGATTGAAATAAATAAAATTATAATCTATACAGAAAGAAAATTATGCTCCAGAACTACTGCTATTTTCAGGTTTGGTACATTAAAAGATACTGAATTCCAGGCATGAGAGCCTGAAGTTCTAAACTGCACTGTTAGGGTTTCCAAGGGAAACCAGATTTGGGGTGGGGGGGGGTGGGTGAAATCATCTGGCAGACCTCTTCCCTGCTTCAATCTACTTTATCACTGTGGTTCTGACGGTGATTAGATAATGAACCACTCAGACACACAATTTACACAGCAGCTAATTTCATCGGCCTGATTTGAGGGTATGGTTTTTAGGGGGCTATCAAAGAAGCAGATGAAGGTGCATTTGTCATATATGAGTGACAACCATTCACACTATCTGAACAAAATGGTGCTGGCCCTTATTAGAAACACATGCTATTATCACATATTTAAAGTGCAGTTGAAGCCATAATTTCAAATTGCCAACTGGAAACATAAGGGTAAAACAACCAGATATTACTGAAGCATGTGTACTGACTTTATGCCCTTTTGAAGACATAATGTGGCAACATAATTCAACTGGGATTTACTCAAATTACCAGATAAAGAACAGTATCACAAAAATGAACAAATACTGAGAAATATTAGAAACAGAAAGCAGTGATATACCCACAAAACAAAAAACACATTTATAAATAAATTAATTTAAATTACCAACTAGACTACATGCCCAAAATGAGATGTTTTCAAACATAAAGCATTGATTACTTTAGATAAAGATATCATAGGAATCATGAGACCATTTGATTGAGTTTAATAAGAGGAAAACAGTGACCATAGCTTATTCTTCCATACTGAAGACCAAGATATTCCCATTACCAGTTACAAAGAATTTTTAAATATAATTTTCTAGAATTAAAAATAAGCTGTCTGTACAACTATTCAATAATATAAATTTAAAAACACAAGGTTTTGTTGCAAGTAAAATATAAGTACTTATAACACTTAAGTATTCTTGATATAATAAATAGCGCCACATAAATGATATGAACAAAACTAGTAAGAAATGAGGATGTAGGTTATATCTTATTAGTAAACACACTGGACAGACAGTGATTTAGGTACATTTTTTGAATATTTGGAAAGTATGAAAAAAGTCTTCCTGGAAGCACAATGATATTTATCACATGTGGAGGCATCTTACACAAATGACACAATAGAGTAGGAAAATAAAAAGTTAGTTTCATGGCAGAGCAACAAAGACAGTACAGTATGGTCAGTTCAGTTATAAAAATAACTACACTTTTTATGACACTCCAAATGAAAAATATCCTATACAGTCATCTTTAAGTAAGAACCAGTGAGTTAACTATAGTGATGTCTGCAACAACAGTAAATGCATCAGTAGGTTTTAAATGGCAATTTTTTAATTGTAACCCTCAATTTTAACCAAGTAGATAACAAAAAGAAACTTAGGAATTGCAATTCTTCTGGAAGCTAAGAAAATAAAGCTCTCTGATCATCTGAATTAATCCAAGCAGAAAACTAGAATAAAGGGAAATACCACTTGTCTATCTTACAACCTTTAAATTATCCTCTAGATTGCACTTTGCCTGGAGTCTGTCAAGGATTAGTCTAGAAAAGAAGTTATGACTGTATCATCACCAATTCATTCCCCTACTATAAGAAAAAAACTCAAACCACAGACCCTGTACACTCTGGATTGCACTGCTATTCCTATGCTTGAAAGTTAGTATTCTTATTTTTTATTATATTCATTTGCATGTAATGTGGGAATATACTATGAGAACTTAAATTTATTTTTTATAATATTGGCAAAAATTAAGTAAAGGGAACATTAAAGTTACCCTTTAAAACTGAATATCCTTGCGATGAAATGAGACAACTGTAAAATAGAAGTTTACAGAAATTTGGTGGCCATATGAGCAACTTCCCATTTCTTAGAACTAAAAAGTTAGAGATTACTTCCCAAAGAAAGATATGCTCCTAGGTCAACTGTACACTTCACTGTACATGAAATGTACACTTACCTACGTTACAGCATTCCTCCACATCTTACCTGTTTTAATACAAGATGTAGTGGTTAGGGTAGCCCCGGTGGCCCAGCGGTTTAGTGCCGCCTTCAGCCAGGGGTGTGATCCTGGAGACCTGGGATAGAGTCCCACATCAGGCTCCCTGCATGGAGCCTGCTTCTCCCTCTGCCTGCTTCTCTCTCTCTCTCTCTCTCTCTCTCATGAATAAATAAATAAAATCTTAAAAAAAAAAAAAAAGATGTAGTGGTTAAAAGTAAATCAGATAACATATGTAAAGTGCCTAGCAGAAAATCCCACACATAAACTCTTTCGGTAATTGGGGCATATACTATTTTCCTAAATGATGTAGGAATTAGTAATTTAGAAGAAATTTCATAGAAATATATTCAAACATTAGCTTTGAGTAATATCATTTCATGTTACTCAATTCACCTTGGAATTGTTAAAAATAAGTTTTATGAATTTATAGAGATTTCCCCTAAGTCTTCTTAGTTCACCAGAACTTTTTTACCCTAGTCCATGGCCAAAGTTATTTATTTCAGCTTCATTTTAACTAAAACAATGATTATTATAATTGTTCCAATTATTATCATCATTCCTCTTTGGAGGAGACACTTTACTGATAAAGAAGAGGACTCTAGTCATTTTTAAGACTATATCACATCGGGGATTCCTGGGTGGTGCAGTGGTTTAGCGCCTGCCTTTGGCCCAGGGCGCGATCCTGGAGACCCGGGATCGAATCCCACGTCGGGCTCCCGGTGCATGGAGCCTGCTTCTCCCTCTGCCTATGTCTCTGCCTCTCTCCCTCTCTCTCTCTCTCTCTCTCTCTCTCTCTCTCTCTGTGTGACTATCATAAATAAATAAAAATTAAAAAAAAAAGTTAAAAAAAAAGACTATATCACATCGAATTGCCTTATGAGAAAGTTATTTCCATTTCAATTCTCTTCAGTCCTTTTGAATATGTCAAAGAGAAAAATCTCAGTTTGATGCTGTTGGTATTTAATATCTAACATTTATAAACTTATCTCTTTATCAATAGAGCAGGCCTCAGTCTCAGAGCTTTAAAAGGCTAAAAAGTTTAATAAATATATAGTTTTCAATGTATTTATTTTTATTATCTTCCATTTCAGCAAATGATACTAACTTTCCACTTAAATTAGTGACAAAGTTTCCTATTTAATTTGGTCAGAAAGTATGAGATCTTTTTTTTTTTTATAAAATCAAGAAATTTCTGAAAATATTAATTATGGTCATTTTGGTGATAGGATGTTATCTGATTTTTAAAAATTTCTTTGGTATTATTCTGTATAAAATAAGCTAATGTGATACAGCATGTGTGTGCAGGAGGGCAGGCAGTGGTCATGCCACTGTGTGATACTTAAATAGGATTAGGAAGGGATGCCTCTCTAAGATGACACTGGAGCTGAGACCAGAATGGCCAGAAGGAGGCAGTAATGTGAGGAGCTGAAGGAAGGGTTCTAAGAAGTGAGTATAAGATCCCTAAAATGGGAACAAACTCCAAGTGTTTCAGAAATAGAAATAAGGTCAGTGTGGGTGAACAGCAACAGAGGATGGTAAACAGAGGTTAAGGTGGAGAAGTAAAGCAGTTCACATATATTCGTAAGTCATGGGATTTTGGATTTTATTCTGGCTGTAATGGGAAGCCATTAATTGGAGAGTTTTAAGTAAAGAGGAGACAGGATAATAAGATATGATTTATGGTAAGAGGCCCTTTGGCTACTTTAGAAAGAACAGACTTTAAAGTAGGGGACAAGAATGATGGCAGAAAGACACAGTTAGGAGGTAGTAGTAGTAATACAGATGAGAGATGACCAGATGAGTGGTATCTTGAAATAAAACAGAGATAAAAAATGTTTGGATTGAGAATGTATTTTAGAGATGGGCCAGATGTAGAATGGAAGGTCATAACTGAAAATATAAAACTGGGAGCTACCAAATATGTTTAAAATTATAGGTCAGGATGATGTCATGTGAAGAGAACACTCCAACACTCAAATATATGATGGGAAAGAGGATCTGACAAGAGTCTAAGGGGTGATAAAGAGAAATGTAAGAATATGCTCTTATAGAACTGAGGGGAAGAAAATATTTCAAGAAGGAAAGAGTATTCAACTATAGCAGATATTGTTTACAGGTAAAAGATAAGTACAGAAAGCTGACCATTGATTTTGGGAGAAGTGATTTTTTAAGAAATACTTTAATGGCTATATCTTCATTACTGTCTATTTCTTCTATACATCAGAGATGAGAATATTATGACTCAAGGACCTACCCCCTTATTTCTTATAACTCAAGAGTTATAAGAACAAAAGAACAAAATGCTGGCGTTTCTAGGTTTGTTCAGGTTTTGAAAATATTCCTCTCTATATACTCTAAATGGGCAAATTACATAAAGCAAAACATCACTAGATTTTTCACAACCTTTTAAAGAGATCTATCATTCAATAAGATGGCCCACTTAGAAATCACGGCCACTTTCAAAGTTTCTCATTCCAAGTAAGCTGACATGAACACTGAAACAAACACTGACCAACTGCAAGTTGGTAAACCAACTGATACGGAATCACTGATATCAAGAACAAAATCTGTAACATCAAGTCATGTAAGAGGCTTCGGAATTCTCCGAGGCAGTTCTGGGCCAAAAGACAGTAAAGCAATGTCTTTAGAGTCAGGAAAGAGACTGTCACTCAAGAATTTTATAACCAGCCAGTCTGTTTTTCAGGGATAGAGATTAGTGGTAAATAGACTCTGCATTAATAAACTCTAAGCAAGACTGAATGACTGCAAAAATTATGTTAACAAAATAGAACATCTGTATTTATAAACTAAGAAAAGTTAAGAATAATGACACTAAAATTTGGAGATGAGGAAGAGGAGGTAAAAACATAATAAGTGTGTTATTTTCCTCATCTTTCCCAGTAAGGCATCAATAGACGGACAGATAAAGATGAAACAAGTAATTAAAAAAGAATTTCTCCAATCTTTTAGTGTTCGCATGCACCTCTTTCTTAACTCTAGCAAGGATCATGTGCTCGCTTCGGCAGCACATATACTCTAGCAGGATCATTTAAGAGAACATATCTCTTGTGGGAAAAAAATTACCTGAAGTTCAGTCATTTTTTCTGTATTACTTTGGTTCGTTTTCTTTCAAACCCAGTAAAATAAAATGTAGTATTCTATTTTTTAAAGAAAAATTTTATTTGAGAGAGAGAGCACAGGTAAGGAGAGGCAGAGGGAGAAGCAGACTCCCCATTGAGCAGGGAGCCCGATCTGGGGCTCTCAATCCCAGGACTCAGATCATGAGCCAAAGGAAGCCCGCCGCTTGACCTGACTGAACCACCAAGGCACCCCTGTAGTATTCTATTTAAAATACAATACCTAATTCTATTTAAAATAGCACTTTAATAATCACATTTATATAAAATTGTTTCTCTCAATGACACTGACCAAATGCTAATAAAATAACTCCTGGGCAGTGAGCTACTGAGCAATTTTTAAATCTTAACAGTTTGGTTTTGCTTTAAAGTTTTTATAATGAAGATGCATTGTTCGCACAAGTCATTTTTCAAATCATTTTTTAAACAAACAAATTTAACTTGCACAAAAATTTGCACAAATTTTACTTAAAATTTTGGTTTTGCAGTGACAAGCCACAAGGAGAAAATCTTTATCACCACAGAAATAATTTTATGCCTATGCATTTTTATATGTATAAAATAGGTGACTGAAAATAATACCAACTAAAGTAAAGCCTCCTTATCAAAAGATTTGTTATAGGAGAAAGTTGGACCATAAGCTAAGCTGAGAATGGATTCCATCACAAAGATTTTTTTACCCATCATTCCTGCAATGTTTCCTTTCATAACAAAGCACCTTTCTCAAATCTTCCTGACTTCTCTCATATTTCCAACACTTTTTTCTTTTACTTCCCAGCAGCAAAGACTTAATCTTTCTCCCTTCATAGGGAAAATGCATGAGATGTTTGAAACCATCCAAGCCCTTTTTGTTTTTACCCAATCTCCCTTCTTTCCAGCAGTGAAAGAGAAAACATTACCTTCTATTTAAGGCCTATCTGTTTATTGTTTCTGCTACGGATCTTTTTTTTTTTTTTTAAGTTTTTTTTTTTTTTTTAAGATTTTATTTATTTATTCATGAGAGACACACACACAGAGAGAGAGAGAGAGAGAGGCGCAGAGACACAGGCAGAGGGAGAAGCAGGCTCCATGCAGGGAGCCCGATGTGGGACTCGATCCCAGGATCCCGGTATCACGTCCTGAGCCAAAGGCAGATGCTCAACCACTGAGCCACTCAGGCATCCCTGCTACGGATCTTATCCTCTCCCAAGGAAATTCACTCCATAGATTGTTACTTGGATTTTTTGAGACCTCAATCTATTACACACCTCTCTTTCTCTCTCTCTCTCTCTCTCTCTCTCTCTCTCTCTCTGCAGTATTGGTAGCATCTCCATTTCCAATAATATTCTCCCAATAACATTTAAGCAGGCTTAGGATTCTACAGTAAATCAATCATGTCAGTCACCCTTAGACATTAATCCTCATTCTAGTATTGCTTTCTTTTCTCCGGTTCAGAGCGGATTTTTTAAAAGTATCTATACCTGCTCTACCTCTTTACTTCCTACTTAAAATTTAACCCATTACAGTATGGTATGCCTCCACCATGTTACCAGAAATTGATCTCAAAAAGAAGCCAATGATTTGTCTTTATGATGCTAAGTCAATTAGCTATTCTTCAGGAATTCTGAGTGACCCCTCAAGAGCATCCAACTTCAGGACACTGACATAGTCTCTTTCACTGACTCCTTGTAACCAGATTCTCCTGATTTTCTATTTTCTCCAATCATTTCTTCTTAGGCTATTCCTTTTCTTGCTCTAACTACCATATATAAATGTTGATGCGTCTCTTAGCTATATTCTCTTATACCTCTATTACACACTCATCAACAGAATTTCCAGTCCAGAACTCCTCTGAGTGGTTCCAGTATATTCTGAGGTCAAAGCAAATAAGATGAACCAAAAATTCTTTTTGGTTATTATATAAACCATTTTTATTATAAAATCTATTAAAAAAATACTTTAGTATAAACGGATTGAAGTTTGATCAATTTACTCATTCATTCATGCAAAGTCTAATATCTTTTTTTAAACAAACATACATATATACATTTATTTATTTGTTTGTTTGCTTATTTATGAGAGAAAGAGAGAGAGAAGGGGGAGGAGGGGCAGAGGGAGGACAGGGACAAACAGAATCTCCACTAAGCACAGAGCCTTGGGGTAGGAGGCAGGGAGCTTGACTTTGCAACCCTGAGATCACAACCTGAGCCAAAACCAAGAGTCAGATGCTTAACCTACTAAGCCACCCAGGGACCTCTCAAAGTCTAATATCTTATTCTATAAAAACTTGAATAAGAAAGATAAATCTATACTGTTTTGGATGCTAAATCTAACTGGGAAAGATTTTAAGAATAAAAATATACTTGAGAAACTTAAGACTTTGGTGAACTGCTTTGCCTTATTTCTACTTAAATTTGGATTGTATTCAGTTTTCAGAAGGAAAGCATCCTAGCTAGCTATAGAAATAGATTTTAAAATACATGATGTATCTAAGTGTACAGACTACAAAACAGTACTTTATATAAAACACTTGTCACAGAAACCTTGTATTCCAAATTGCATGTTGGGAATAAGAGAGTGTGTGGTGAGGATGGACCTATAGGACTTAAGGTTTTTCATCCCTTACCACTACACAATATAGAGATAAGGAATTCCTTGGTATTTAACCAGTGTATAAACTGCTACCCTCTCAACACGTTTGTAAACCACAATATGATTTGCTAAATACAAGTTCCCCATTTAAAGAAAGCTTGCTTATATATCTAACAATATGCTAAGCCTTTTGAGAATTAAAAACAAAAATCAAAATAACAGGACCTTGGTCAATGAGTGGACAATGTGGTTGGAAAAACAAGTATAATCTAATAATGAAAAGAATAATACTCACTAACAAGGACTTTAAATATACTGCCAAAGTCCTCTAGGATACCAATGGGAGGTAAGGGGCAGGCAGGATGAACAGTGAGATGTAATTAAAGAAAATAATGTCAACTAGATAAAAGCAACGAGAGAGAGAGAGAGAGAGAGAGAGAGAGAGATCATGACAAGGTTTCAAGCCAAAATATCTTTATTTGCATTTTAAAAAGCAACAATACATGTAAGCTTCAAAGCCCAAGTCAAGTAGGAAACCAAAAGGTATTATATAACTAAAGTACAGACTCTAAGAAAAATAAATAAGTAAAAATTAAGTATAGACTCTAGGAAAAAAATTACTACACAAATATATTAAAGCTTAAATCATAGCACCAAAACATCCGGTATGCCACATAACTTCACAAATTCTTTCCATTTCACCTATGTGGTAAAAAATAAGTGTTTCAAACATTTGTATTCTAACCCAGAGTCCCATCCAAAATCACTAAAAGATTAGGAGCCACATTACTAAACCAGTAGAAAAACAATGCTAGAAATCAGAACAAGGATAGCCTTGAAAATAGCTCAGGAAAATCCTTACCTTTTCAAATTTCTAATCCATTCTTCAAACAAAGTCCTACTTTGTGTCAGAACTATGATTCCCAACTTCCTTATAATTTTATAGGTCATTAATATTTAAAGAGAAGGGAGAGAGCTAAATTCGTATTGGCAACTCACTTAATATCAATATTCATAAATATTGGAAAATGCCAGTTCCTATTTACTTTCCATAAATGACGTGACAATTCCTTATTGTATGGTAGAGAAGAGTGTTGTATATTGAACACTCTAGATGCTCTGATTTAGTAGTGTAGTTCAAGCCCAGCTTTAAAGGTGCACCTTAAAATTTTAATCTACATAAAGCCTCTTCTCAACAATAAAAGCAATTTGAGCAAAACCAGAGTCTAATTTATAGCTGGACCTGAAGCTTATAATATTTCTTTATCTCTGTATTAAATAAGATGTGTCGTTTAAGCTAGTTAAGTTACAAAGTGGAAAAAGAGCATCGATTTATTATATTTACTTCAAAAATCAATTTACCTTCATACAGATATCAGAAAACAAAGAGAATCTGGGAACACAGAAAAGAACCAAAAAATCATTCTGCTAACAGAATTCTGCTAAAAAGTATATAGATTTAAGCCTCTAAGCTTTCAGAGTTTGAAGCAAATGAAAAGGGTTCTATCAATCAAATATTAATAATTTTAAGTGGATATATTTATAGACCTCTGGAGAAATAAATTATTTTGTAAACATATAAAAGTGAAAGTAATTGGTCTAGGAATGTAAACTGTTAATTATTTGATGCAATGGCATAAGCAGGATAGTATACCTAGACTTGATGGGTTGTACTTATTTACAATAACAAATCAATCAAAAGTAGCCTTTAAAGCCTTTAACCTTCATTTTCTGGGGGAAAACCTATTATTTGAGATTTAGCAAAGGCCCCCAAATAATCCAGTCTATGCTTCAGGCTAACTGTTTAATGCTGGAATAGAAAATAGAACTATGAGCAGCCAAAAGAATTTGCTTTTGCTTTGCTTCTCTTCTCTCTCCTCTCCACTCTCACATAGAAAACTAAATCCTGGCCAAGAGGAAGAAAAACTACCATCCCTCTGACATATTCATAAATTAACCAAGGTTTTCAAAAAGCTTTATAAAATAAAATGCACATGTGGCTGACTTTCAGAAACTAATCTAAAATTAAAGAAATTATAAATGACTTATGCAGGACTTTTAACAAAGTAATTGATTTATATGGAAGCAATCAAGTAATGCTAGAAGTAAAAAAAATAATCCCCAATCTTGAAACAAATAGATATTTAGGAGAGAATAATAAAGTAGGCCAGTCGAGTTCTGAGAAAATTTTAGAAATTTTGGTGTAGGGGTATTCCCGGGTGTCTAAGTGGTTTAGCGCCGGCTTTCGGCCCAGGGCGTGATCCTGGAGTCCCGGGATCGAGTCCCATATCGGGCTCCCTGCATGGAGCCTGCTTCTCGCCCTGCCTGTGTCTCTGCCCCTCTCTCTCTCTCTGTGTCTCTCATGAATAAATAAATAAAATAAATTAATTAATTAAATTTTAAAAAAAGAAATTTTGGTGTATTATTTTCTCCTAATTTTAAGAGTTCATGTAAGTTAAAAAATTTTTAATAACTCAAAAACAAAACATTAAGTAGGAAGAATGAGATGACCAAAGAGAAAAAAATTTATAGACATAAAGACATGAAACCAGTAAAGCTGAAGCTTATTATTAGTGCAGTAGCAAGCAAAAACTCCTTTAGGTTATTACTGATACCACTTTACTGATCAAAAGCACATTACAATAGCATACAAGATATTTCTTTAAATATAGAGAACACCAAAAAGCTCTGCCTGACACTTACTGCTATGATACTTATATTGCAGATAATTAGACATCCACACCATTAAAGAATCCTTAAAGTCACTTAATAGTTTTGAATTATAACCCAGAGTCAACACCTGTACTTAATTATTTCAACTGCTCGAGGCTTTTACATTTTTTTTTGAGGCTTTTACATTTTTAGTTGCAGAAACATTATTAAGTCTTTTTAAAAAGATTTTATTAATTTATTCATGAGAGAGAGAGAGAGAGAAAGAGAAAGAGAAAGAAGGGGGCAGAGACACAGGAGAGAGAAGCAGGCCCCATGCAGGGAGCCCTACGCAGGACTCAATCCCGGGTCCCCAGGGTCATGCCCTGGGCCGAAGGCGGGTGCTAGACCCGCACCCGCCGAGCCACCAGGGGATCCCGAAGTCTTTTTTTTTTTGCATATCAATTCTTTCCAAAGAAGTAGGCAGAAAAGTACCTTAATGAAAATTAATATTCATCTCTCAATAATATTTTTACTTCTTATTCTATAGAATAGATACCTTATAAATGTATAAAAGGCAACTTTAATCAACAATATTTTAAATTAGTATTTACTGAGATTCTGCTCTACCTCTAATGCTGAGCGAGCTGCTTTTGTTGTATTAACCGTTTCAATAGCCATCTCGCTAACTTCCTAACTCTGAAATATCATTTACCCTTCTGCCAGTAGAAAAAGCCCTCTCTAAAATGGCCTTGGCCTACCCTCACTCTCCACAAACCCTCAGTTCAAGTCAAACTTGAGCTGACTCATGAAGCTCAGAAAGTTCTGCACATTCAACTGTCACTATTTTTGCCCATTTTCTTCTGTGGGCCTCAAAGTCATAGAGCCTTTCCATTACAAATCAAATCCGCCCCTAAAATGCATAGTTTAATTTCCCCTCATCTTACAAGACAATTCTAGAGGAGTCCAGGTTTAAATGTCTACTATACCTGAGTTATTAGAGGAGTTGTAGGGACTTGTTTGAAACAAAGTATGGTAAAATTTGTGGCTCAATATTAACCTAAATATGGCTCCTAGGATGATCCATGTTTATAACTTTTTCAGAGTTATGTTGTAAGCAGGAGAAAAAATGCACAGAGAAATTAACAAAAACTAGAATTTTATCTTTACTAGCAGTATTATAAACAATGAATAAAGGAGTCACGTAGACTCTGCCATTCACAATATAAACTGAACAGCAAATCAGAGCTATAATTTTTCTAATGGTGGTGCCCATTAATAGCTCACCTTTTTTTTTAATAGCTCACCTTTTAATCAAACAGATCCATTCTCAATAATTTCATCTTATATTTTCAGTGCTGTTACTCATCCTTCTGCATGGAATAGTCTTCTTCCCTATTTCTACCTTTCAAGAAAAGTTACATATCTTTCACGGCCTTAATTAGATGTCACTGAAATGGTATCTCCACGATACCTTCTCTAACTATATCTGTTCTCTGAACTGCTAACAATACCTATTTTATTCACATGATCTGTAGCATGTATATCTAGTAATAGAATATGTGATTCTACCTCCTAGTTACCTAAGCTTGAGGATTCTCTTATGCCTTTCTAGTTCTCTTCAGTGCCTTGATCTGAGCTGATACACAATTAGGCATTAGGTGAAGTGAAGAATAAAGGAATCAATGAATGAATGAATGTTTCAAGCACTCATTAGCACTCAGGATGAAAAACTGTTAGAGGGGAACTATAGATTCTAGATGAAGCTAGACATGCAGCACAACAGCAAAGGATCAATTTCACAGCACACAATAAGATATTTAGCAAGTATTTCAAAGAAACCAGTGCTAAGCATGTCAATCACATAAATTAAAAGAGTAAGTAAAACATAAAACATGGCAAACTGTAATAACAGATGTGAGAAGTTTTTGTGTTTCATCTCTTCACCTTTGAACTGCTTGACTATTAGTGATGAATATTCATTTAGTTATTTGCTGAAAAATTCTTGGGTGTACTGTACTGGATTATGTATTATGTCATGATTTTTAAAATTTATAAATCAAATTAAGAAAAAAACATACCTATAAGCTATAACTAAGATCAATAAATGCAAAAGAGAAAAGGAGAGAGAAGGGATTAATCAGCACAAATCAGGATTAAGGAGGGAAGGCTTGAATACAGATGAGCACTTTCAGGAGCAGATAACAGCAAACAGAAGCAGACTCAAGAGGAGATCACAAACAGAATGGAAATATAAGTATAGCAGAAGTGAGTAAGGGCACCAATTCTGGAATCAGACTACATGGATTCAAACCTAACCTAGGTTTCAAGACTATCTGATTCATTAGTTATGTGATTAATTTCTCTGAGCCTTAGTTTTCTTATCTGTAAAATATAGAAACTATAATACTTGCCTTGTAAGATTGTTCTGAAGACTAAAAACGATCATATACATGAAAATCTTAGGATGGTGCCAGATACATAGTAAGTACTTAGGATACGTTAGCTATCCTGATAAATGACAAGCTAAAAACAAGTATATACCAAGATTTCTCAGTCTTGACACTACTAACATTTTGGGCCATATAACTCTTTGTTGTGGGTGTTGTGTATTATATGGTGTTTAACAGCACCCCTGGCCTCTACAAACTAGATGCCTGGAACATACACATGTGCACACATACAGGCAAACAAACACTCCAGCTGTGAAGATAAAAAATGTCTGCAGATGGGCACCTGGCTGGCTCAGTTGGTGGAGTGTGTGACTCTTAGTTCTGAGGCTGGGAGGTCAAACCCCATATCAGGTGTAGAGATTACTGAAAAGTAAAAATCTTTAAAAAGAAAAAAAAAGGTCTCCAAACATTGCCAATCCAAAGCTGAAAACCACTGGTGTACACTAATAGACAAAGGATGTCCTATAAAACAACCAAAAAGATACTACCACAGGTTCAAATATGCAGATATGAATTGATGGAAAACTTCATCTTCTTTTTTTTTCCTTAGAGGGGTAAGAGGGACAGAGGGAGAGGGCAAGAGAGATCTTAAGTAGGTATGGGGCCCAACATGGGGCTCTATCTCACGACTCCGGAGATCATGACCTGAGATGAAAACAAGAGTCAGATGCTTAACCAACTGAGCCACCCAGGCTCTCCTCAATTGATGGAAAGCTAACACTGATGGAAGAATTGAAATTTAATCTCTTACACTATAAAATATCAAGAGAGACTTTCAGAGAACTCTTGTGATCCTGCTCTTGCTTATTCACTCACACTCTCTTTAAATGATTCTATCAATTTTATACCAGATCTAGTAGTTTGGAGAGATACTGATGGTTGCACACAAAGCAGTAGATTATTGGTTACTAGTTACAGAAAGAATATGAAAGGGTTCAAATCTAAAAAAATAAAATTTTTACAAAGATTTTTGTGTCTTCTATTGGGTAGGGAGAATGGTATCAAATTGAGAAGAAATGAAATGTGGTCAGTCATAAATTGGAGGTATATAATACCTAGTTAAAGATACAATTACTAGACCTATTTTAAAAGCGTTTACTGAATGTTAATCACAAAGAGAATGATGCCAGGAGCAGGAAGGCAAATTTCAGAGATGAGAAAAAGCTGAATAAGATTAGTTTCTGCCTTCAAAGATGTTTACAGTCTAATAGGGGAGAAAGATCAGCACATAATTAATATAAAAAAATAAATCCAGGATGAAGGGAAGCAGGGAGGGGGTCAGTATTCAGTATAAGCTGATGGAAAAAGACAGTCTCAAGGTTTCAAAATGGAACACTGGAGTTATGTAGATGCCATTTAAAATTTAGATTAAGATTCATGAACAGGTTTTGACGGAAGTATAAATTATTTTTTAATCCCATATTTAAGTGTATTGATGCTGTGATAAGAGATAATATTGTCTCCGCTAGAGTTTGAAACTGGTGTTTAAATGCTAGAAAAATGTAAACATGTGACAGGTATTAATCAGTCAAGTAAATGGCTGGCTATTAACTTTAAAAATAACTATTTTATAGCTTTATCTATAATATCAATGGATTATGACTTTTACTCAGTTTTTCTAAATATGGGGGGTAGTAGAAGGAATAGAAAAGGGAGGACTCTGGTGTTAGAAAAGGAAAGTGATGATTTGACTAAATCCACATTCAACAACAGAGAACACATTTGTGGGTCTAAGTGAAAAGTACTATGAAGGTAGAGGTCTTAAAACCAGGTAACATACCTCACAAAATAATTACATCCTTAAATACAATAATCCAAAGCTCTAACACAAAAGACAAAACATGGAAGAACTAGAGAGGTCAAGGGCAAGTAAGCAATCACATCTTAGGGAGCATATTGTGTAAGGTAGGGCACTGCATCCCCAATGGTCTTCCAACCCAATTCACTCTAATTGACTCAACAAAATGAGTACCAACTGCCTGAGAGCATTCTAGAATTTTACTGCTATCCTAAAATCCTAGAGATCCAGCCATCACAATCAGTATTTAGGCCAGAGCAAACAATCACCACCAGGTGGTGCCAAACCAAAGACAGTACCAGAATGGACCTGCCCGGGCCTGCACCTTGTCATACCCCGCACCTGCCCTGGAACTAGCTGTGCAGGTCTGCCCTAGTCATTTAACTATCTGGCAATAAAGTCACCTCATATTTTATTCAAATGAAACTTTTAGACCCATGTAGTCCATTATGACAAGCATTAAAGGGCATGTTACTATAATACATTCTTTGGGGGGCCTAGGGGATGGATGATAATTTGGGCTTATTTAAGAAGTCTAGCTACAAATAGTACCACTTATCATCCATGGCTTCAGTTACCTGCAGCCAACTATGGTCTGCAAGCAGAGGCTCTTCCTTCTGATGCATTGTCAATAGGTCTATAGTAGACTAACACTACATCACAATGCCTATATCCTTCACCTAATTTCATCTCACCACACAGGCATTTTATCATCTCACATCATCACAAGAAGGGTGAGTACAGTAAGACATTTTAAGATAGAAAGACGTTAACTTTCATTCACATAACTTTTATTACAATATGTTGTTATAATTGTTCTATTATTAGTTATTTTATTAATCTCTTACTGTGCCTAAATTATAAATTAAACTTTATCACAGTATGTATAGAAAAAAAACCAATATATTAATTAGGATCAGTACTACCCTGGTTTCAGGCATCCATGAGGGCTCTTGGGATGTATCTTCCACACGTAAGGGGGGACTACTGTACAAAGGAACAGATTAAAATTTTTTTTTGGCTTTAGGCTTTACTTCAGTAATATAAATGCAAATTAATTCTTAAAAACAAAATAACTAAGAATGCAGTGTGCTAAAAGTTCTAAGACTTTAAATAGTTAAATATAAACAATGAAATCTTCAAGGCTTTCCTACATGGCTCTACTAATGAACCATGATCTTCAACAAGAGAGAAAGGATATGATATCACTGATCCCCCTGAAGAAAGTTAAATGATCCTTTAGTTCTTTTGTCTTTAGAGCACAAAACATGGGGGCTATAGTAAAACAAATCAGTAAGACAATCTCCTACCACATCCGCAATGTTAAAAAAAAAAAAAAAAAAAGTCTCTCTAAATTCCTATAAATATTACCTCAAATTTTCCAGTAAGAGACTTCATAGCAAACTTATTCCCCTCCATCTCCATCCTATCTCCACCACCACCAGACTTTAGCACTGCTTATATGTTATACCTGTCAAGATCTGATGACTGTATGTTATGTATTCATCTGAACAGAACCACTACACTTAGTTACAGGCTATCATCAACCAATTCATTCTCTTGCTAAAATCAAGTCATCCAATTACTCCTTGACTAATCAAGGCTGTTTTGGCTTTTTCTTTTTTCAAAAGGTACTCAACAGCATAAACAGTTCACTTACAAGAAATGGAAAGGGGCTAATCAGCAGAATTATTGTTTTGCTGCTACAATTTGCAGTATTTAAATTTAGTTGCTGATTGGACTGAAAGTTTTATGATATAGCATATGAAACTAGTTTAATACAACTGTGAAGCTGTGTAGCTGTATTGTCTTGTCATGGCTACACTGGTCTACTTTGTAGGATAGACAATTGACTACTTTCTTTAAAATAAAGATATGTTAAAAATAAGTTTCAGTATACTTTCCCATATATATTGGTTTTATAAGGGTAACATGCTATTAGTTCCTGAGCATTATTTTTAGAGTTAGCAACAGTGTGCATACATACATATGCTGTAAAAACCCACAACTGCTAGGGGTCTTAATTTACATTTATTTTGGCTTCTAAGCAGCAATAAAGAGATATTATTTAATTATTTGATCATTTAAGAATATAAGGATTACGTAGAAGAGGTACATTTATATAAATACACATTACCTCACAAAAAAACTGGATACTATATTTCTAAAATGGGGATTATTTCAATTACAAGAATAATTCTGCATGTACACAGACTGTAAAATGAAACTAATATCCATCAGTACTGCTACTCAACGTATAGTATGAGAGAATATTTAACAGAACGACTAAAGACTAACAGTACTGCTACTGATGTATAGAATGAGAGAATTTTAACAGAATGACTAAAGACTGAAATCTAAACACTAACCTAAAACCCTGAATTTTTTTCACTCAAAACAAAAACTTTGTGTCAAAATCTTGACTGAAAATTTTCAAGAGAGGGAGGAGCAAGATGGCGGAAGAGCAGGGTCTCCAAATCACCTGTCTCCACCAAACTACCTAGAAAACCTTCAAATTATCCTGAAAATCTATGAATTCGGCCTGAGATTTAAAGAGAGACCAGCTGGAATGCTACAGTGAGAAGAGTTCGCGCTTCTATCAAGGTAGGAAGACGGGGAAAAAGAAATAAAGGAACAAAGGCCTCCAAGGGGGAGGGGCCCCGCGAGGAGCCGGGCTGAGGCCGGGGCGAGTGTCCCCAGGACAGGAGAGCCCCGTCCCGGAGGAGCAGGAGCTGCACCGACCTTCCCGGGGGAAAGGGGCTCGCGGGGAGTTGGAGCAGGACCCAGGAGGGCGAGGATCTCCTCGGGCTCCCGGGGACACTAACAGAGCAACTGCGCCCCGGGAGAGTGCGCCGAGCTCCCTAAGGGCTGCAGCGCGCACGGCGGGACCCCGCGGGACCCGGAGCAGCTGAAGGGGCTCGGGCGGCGGCTCCGCGGAGGGGGCTGCGCGGCCCCGGGAGCAGCTCGGAGGGGCTCGGGCAGAAGAAGAGGCTCCGTGCGGAGGGGCCTGCGCGGTTCCAGGAGCAGCTCGGGGGGCTCGGGCGGCAGCTCCGCGGAGGGGGTTGCGCGGCCCGGGAGCGCGAATCCACCAGCGCAGGCCCCGGAGCACAGGGCGCCGGGACACAGCCCAGGACCCGGCCTCCCCCCGGGACAGGCAGAGGCCGGGAGGGCCCAGGACAGCGAGGACGCTCCTGCCCCAGCTGAGCACATCAGCGGCCCCGCCCCGGAGCCTCCAGGCCCTGCAGACGGAGAGCTCTGGAGTTACTGCGGGGGCTGAATCCAGGTTTCCAGAGCTGGCCCCGCCACTGGGGCTGTTCCTCCTGCGGCCTCACGGGGTAAACAACCCCCACCGAGCCCTGCACCAGGCAGGGGCACAGCAGCTCCCCCAACTGCTAACACCTGAAAATCAGCACAACAGGCCCCTCCCCCAGAACACCAGCTAGACTGACAACTTCCAGGAGAAGCCAAGGGACTTAAAGAACACAGAATCAGAAGATACTCCCTGGTGGTTCTTTTTTTGTTTGTTTGTTTTTGTTTTTGTTTTGTTTTGCTTTTTGATTTGTTTCCTTCCCCCACCCCCTTTTTTTCTCCTTTCTTTTTCTTTCTCTTTTTCTTCTTTTTTTTTTTTTTTTTTTTTTTTTCGTTTTTTCTTTTTCTTCCCTTTTTTTTTTTTCTCTTTCTCTTTTCTTTCCTTCTTTCTCTCCTCTCTTTTTCTCTTTTTCCCAATACAACTTGCTTTTGGCCACTCTGCACTGAGCAAAATGACTAGAAGGAAAACCTCACCTCAAAAGAAAGAATCAGAAACAGTCCTCTCTCCCACAGAGTTACAAAATCTGGATTACAATTCAATGTCAGAAAGCCAATTCAGAAGCACTATTATACAGCTACTGGTGGCTCTAGAAAAAAGTATAAAGGACTCAAGAGACTTCATGACTGCAGAATTTAGAGCTAATCAGGCAGAAATTAAAAACCAATTGAATGAGATGCAATCCAAACTAGAAGTCCTAACGACGAGGGTTAACGAGGTGGAAGAACGAGTGAGTGACCTAGAAGACAAGTTGACAGCAAAGAGGGAAACTGAGGAAAAAAGAGACAAACAATTAAAAGACCATGAAGATAGATTAAGGGAAATAAACGACAGCCTGAGGAAGAAAAACCTACGTTTAATTGGGGTTCCCGAGGGCGCCGAAAGGGACAGAGGGCCAGAATATGTATTTGAACAAATTCTAGCTGAAAACTTTCCTAATCTGGGAAGGGAAACAGGCATTCGGATCCAGGAAATAGAGAGATCCCCCCCTAAAATCAATAAAAACCGTTCAACACCTCGACATTTAATTGTGAAGCTTGCAAATTCCAAAGATAAGGAGAAGATCCTTAAAGCAGCAAGAGACAAGAAATCCCTGACTTTTATGGGGAGGAGTATTAGGGTAACAGCAGACCTCTCCACAGAGACCTGGCAGGCCAGAAAGGGCTGGCAGGATATATTCAGGGTCCTAAATGAAAAGAACATGCAACCAAGAATACTTTATCCAGCAAGGCTCTCATTCAAAATGGAAGGAGAGATAAAGAGCTTCCAAGACAGGCAGCAACTAAAAGAATATGTGACCTCCAAACCAGCTCTGCAAGAAATTTTAAGGGGGCCTCTTAAAATTCCCCTTTAAGAAGAAGTTCAGTGGAACAGTCCACAAAAACAAAGACTGAATAGATATCATGATGACACTAAACTCATATCTCTCAATAGTAACTCTGAATGTGAACGGGCTTAATGACCCCATCAAAAGGCGCAGGGTTTCAGACTGGATAAAAAAGCAGGACCCATCTATTTGCTGTCTACAAGAGACTCATTTTAGACAGAAGGACACCTACAGCCTGAAAATAAAAGGTTGGAGAACCATTTACCATTCGAATGGTCCTCAAAAGAAAGCAGGGGTAGCCATCCTTATATCAGATAAACTAAAATTTACCCCAAAGACTGTAGTGAGAGATGAAGAGGGACACTATATCATACTTAAAGGATCTATTCAACAAGAGGACTTAACAATCCTCAATATATATGCTCCAAATGTGGGAGCTGCCAAATATATAAATCGATTATTAACCAAAGTGAAGAAATACTTAGATAATAATACACTTATACTTGGTGACTTCAATCTAGCTCTTTCTATACTCGATAGGTCTTCTAAGCAAAACATCTCCAAAGAAACGAGAGCTTTAAATGATACACTGGACCAGATGGATTTCACAGATATCTACAGAACTTTACATCCAAACTCAACTGAATACACATTCTTCTCAAGCGCACATGGAACTTTCTCCAGAATAGACCACATATTGGGTCATAAATCGGGTCTGAACCGATACCAAAAGATTGGGATTGTCCCCTGCATATTCTCGGACCATAATGCCTTGAAATTAGAACTAAATCACAACAAGAAGTTTGGAAGGACCTCAAACACATGGAGGTTAAGGACCATCCTGCTAAAAGATAAAAGGGTCAACCAGGAAATTAAGGAAGAATTAAAAAGATTCATGGAAACTAATGAGAATGAAGATACAACCGTTCAAAATCTTTGGGATGCAGCAAAAGCAGTCCTAAGGGGGAAATACATCGCAATACAAGCATCCATTCAAAAACTGGAAAGAACTCAAATACAAAAGCTAACCTTACACATAAAGGAGCTAGAGAAAAAACAGCAAATAGATCCTACACCCAAGAGAAGAAGGGAGCTAATAAAGATTCGAGCAGAACTCAACGAAATCGAGACCAGAAGAACTGTGGAACAGATCAACAGAACCAGGAGTTGGTTCTTTGAAAGAATTAATAAGATAGATAAACCATTAGCCAGCCTTATTAAAAAGAAGAGAGAGAAGACTCAAATTAATAAAATCATGAATGAGAAAGGAGAGATCACTACCAACACCAAGGAAATACAAACGATTTTAAAAACCTATTATGAACAGCTATACGCCAATAAATTAGGCAATCTAGAAGAAATGGACGCATTCCTGGAAAGCCACAAACTACCAAAACTGGAACAGGAAGAAATAGAAAACCTGAACAGGCCAATAACCAGGGAGGAAATTGAAGCAGTCATCAAAAACCTCCCAAGACACAAGAGTCCAGGGCCAGATGGCTTCCCAGGAGAATTTTATCAAACGTTTAAAGAAGAAATCATACCTATTCTCCTAAAGCTGTTTGGAAAGATAGAAAGAGATGGAGTACTTCCAAATTCGTTCTATGAAGCCAGCATCACCTTAATTCCAAAGCCAGACAAAGACCCCGCCAAAAAGGAGAATTACAGACCAATATCCCTGATGAACATGGATGCAAAAATTCTCAACAAGATACTGGCCAATAGGATCCAACAGTACATTAAGAAAATTATTCACCATGACCAAGTAGGATTTATCCCTGGGACACAAGGCTGGTTCAACACCCGTAAAACAATCAATGTGATTCATCATATCAGCAAGAGAAAAACCAAGAACCATATGATCCTCTCATTGGATGCAGAGAAAGCATTTGACAAAATACAGCATCCATTCCTGATCAAAACTCTTCAGAGTGTAGGGATAGAGGGAACATTCCTTGACATCTTAAAAGCCATCTATGAAAAGCCCACAGCAAATATCATTCTCAATGGGGAAGCACTGGGAGCCTTTCCCCTAAGATCAGGAACAAGACAGGGATGTCCACTCTCACCACTGCTATTCAACATAGTACTGGAAGTCCTAGCCTCAGCAATCAGACAACAAAAAGACATTAAAGGCATTCAAATTGGCAAAGAAGAAGTCAAACTCTCCCTCTTCGCCGATGACATGATACTCTACATAGAAAACCCAAAAGTCTCCACCCCAAGATTGCTAGAACTCATACAGCAATTCGGTAGCGTGGCAGGATACAAAATCAATGCCCAGAAGTCAGTGGCATTTCTATACACTAACAATGAGACTGAAGAAAGAGAAATTAAGGAGTCAATCCCATTTACAATTGCACCCAAAAGCATAAGATACCTAGGAATAAACCTCACCAAAGATGTAAAGGATCTATACCCTCAAAACTATAGAACACTTCTGAAAGAAATTGAGGAAGACACAAAGAGATGGAAAAATATTCCATGCTCATGGATTGGCAGAATCAATATTGTGAAAATGTCAATGTTACCCAGGGCAATATACACGTTTAATGCAATCCCTATCAAAATACCATGGACTTTCTTCAGAGAGTTAGAACAAATTATTTTAAGATTTGTGTGGAATCAGAAAAGACCCCGAATAGCCAGGGGAATTTTAAAAAAGAAAACCATATCTGGGGGCATCACAATGCCAGATTTCAGGTTGTACTACAAAGCTGTGGTCATCAAGACAGTGTGGTACTGGCACAAAAACAGACACATAGATCAGTGGAACAGAATAGAGAATCCAGAAGTGGACCCTGAACTTTATGGGCAACTAATATTCGATAAAGGAGGAAAGACTATCCATTGGAAGAAAGACAGTCTCTTCAATAAATGGTGCTGGGAAAATTGGACATCCACATGCAGAAGAATGAAACTAGACCACTCTCTTTCACCATACACAAAGATAAACTCAAAATGGATGAAAGATCTAAATGTGAGACAAGATTCCATCAAAATCCTAGAGAAGAACACAGGCAACACCCTTTTTGAACTCGGCCATAGTAACTTCTTGCAAGATACATCCACGAAGGCAAAAGAAACAAAAGCAAAAATGAACTATTGGGACTTCATCAAGATAAGAAGCTTTTGCACAGCAAAGGATACAGTCAACAAAACTCAAAGACAACCTACAGAATGGGAGAAGATATTTGCAAATGACATATCAGATAAAGGGCTAGTTTCCAAGATCTATAAAGAACTTATTAAACTCAACACCAAAGAAACAAACAATCCAATCATGAAATGGGCAAAAGACATGAACAGAAATCTCACAGAAGAAGACATAGACATGGCCAACATGCACATGAGAAAATGCTCTGCATCACTTGCCATCAGGGAAATACAAATCAAAACCACAATGAGATACCACCTCACACCAGTGAGAATGGGAAAAATTAACAAGGCAGGAAACAACAAATGTTGGAGAGGATGTGGAGAAAAGGGAACCCTCTTACACTGTTGGTGGGAATGTGAACTGGTGCAGCCACTCTGGAAAACTGTGTGGAGGTTCCTCAAACAGTTAAAAATATACCTGCCCTACGACCCAGCAATTGCACTGTTGGGGATTTACCCCAAAGATACAAATGCAATGAAACGCCGGGACACCTGCACCCCGATGTTTCTAGCAGCAATGGCCACGATAGCCAAACTGTGGAAGGAGCCTCGGTGTCCAACGAAAGATGAATGGATAAAGAAGATGTGGTTTATGTATACAATGGAATATTACTCAGCTATTAGAAATGACAAATACCCACCATTTGCTTCAACGTGGATGGAACTGGAGGGTATTATGCTGAGTGAAGTAAGTCAATTGGAGAAGGACAAACATTATATGTTCTCATTCATTTGGGGAATATAAATAATAGTGAAAGGGAAAATAAGGGAAGGGAGAAGAAATGTGTGGGAAATATCAGAAAGGGAGACAGAACATAAAGACTGCTAACTCTGGGAAACGAACTAGGGGTGGTAGAAGGGGAGGAGGGCAGGGGGTGGGAGTGAATGGGTGACGGGCACTGGGTGTTATTCTGTATGTTAGTAAATTGAACACCAATAAAAAAAAAAAAAAAAAAAAAAAAAAAAAAGAAAATTTTCAAGAGAGATAAGATCCATTCTTTAAACTCAGATTTACCTTGTTAAATACAGAGATACATTAATTAAAAGGACAGATCTTATTCTGTAAGAGGAAGATATGGTTTTATAGTAAAATGAATAGTTACACTTTTTAAAAAAACTTAACACTACCAAATTTCTTATACATTAAATGCTGTGCATTAACCATCAACCGGAACTTACATATTTACATATAGGAAGGAAAACATAAATACACATAAACAGGATTAAAACGAGTTCTAAATCTTTTATATATGTGCATATATATTACCTAAGTAATACTCTATAGGAACGTATTTTGCATGCTAAGATCCATCTAAAAATGAAATACAGAATTGTAAAATTATACTTCCATTAAAAGTCTGATAGGGTCACTTAACATACACATAAACATTTCGGAAAAGCCTTATTTTAACAAATGCACTGAAAAGGTATACAAATCCTAGCACATTTCAAATCAACCATGTTTAATTTCTAAAAAATGTTATTTTAGTAATTTTTAAACAATTTAATCTGGCTTATCTATGGTGAAATTCAAGGAAGCAAATAAAAATTAAAGTAACAGAAACCTAATATTCCTTAAAGCTGAATATTTCTGAGTCAGCACACCTGCCAATATATTAAAAATAAGTAAAATCAACTACAAAAGTGATAAATCAAATGCCATGGTAGACTTGACTTCTCGAGACAGCATTTTCAGTCGTCTTTTGTGGCTTTGTTTGGCGCCATAGTCCTTTAAGTTTTGTCTTCATAAAGCCCTAACTAGTTGTAATCATTTGCAGCCTAATTGTGGACATTTATCTGCTTTTCTTATGCATAGAACATAGCTATTAAAGCTGAATGGTGATGGTGTGAAGTATAGGTTAAATTGGGTGAAATTAAAGCAAATTACTCCGGGATGTGGAAATCTGAAAATAGAAACCACCAATGATTTGCAACCCTCTTGATGATCAGCTTCACAGAACCCTAAACGACAAGAAAACTTACATATTTTAAAGTTAACTAGGTTTTTAAAAATAATATGTATAAATGTATTTTTAACTACATGCATTTCTTAGTAATGTTGGAAAGATTATTTGTTTAACTCAGCTGCAATGTGAAAAAGATCTCAGGTTTCTATTTTAAATAGTGCAGTTCATTTCTTAAATGAGATTTCCTTTCTGTCATATAAATTTTTACCTATAAAAATTCATCCAACTATGTCAAACACAATCTATACATATTATCATATATTATTCTGCTAAGTTTTAACTCTGAATAAAATTATTAATCCTGGAGATGATATAACACTGAAGTTATGGTAATAAAAGCAAATTAAAAATACAAACATAAATGTATTATACCTATAGGCATACTTATATATGTCGTATATAAATCTGCATGTGTGACTAGCATAGAGAAAAAAAATACAGAAACCTAGAAATAAAGTATTAATATACAAAAATATTACTTTCATTTATCTAAAATCTTATTACTTCATCCACAGTTTGGATACAGACAATAAAACACATCCATTCGTACCTTGCATGTTTTCTCAGGCAAGCAAGCAGAGAGAGTAGTATAAAATATTTACCAGACCACAATTTAGATGAGCTTACTCTAAAGCTGGAAAAAATTTCTAGCAATGAAACTGACATCCTTTTATTGACTGCTATGCAGAAAGTGTATGTTGATATCTGGGGAGAGAGAAAATAAGAGGATATGGCCTACAACCTTCAAGGAGCTTCCAGTCCAGTTGGAGAAATAAGACAAGCATATATAACTAAATCATGGCTGCATGAAATAGTGCCTACTACATAAAGAGAGCTTCTGAACTCAAAGATAAGAATGAAAGGGCAAAAGGGGTTGGGGAAGAGGGTCACAGAGAATGTTTGGACCTTAGAGAATAAAACGCAAAGAGGTACAGCAAAGACAAGGCAAAATGCGTAAGGTACATTCAAAGCACAAAGAGCAAATGTGTCTGAAGAAAATTTAAGAACAGAAAAGTGAGCAATGAGAAACATACTAATGCTTAACAATGAAAAGCCTTAAACACTAGGCAGAAAATGGAATTCCCAAGAAGGCATGAATGTTTTACAAGAGGCAATAACATAACCAAATGCAATGATTCACAAATAGTGATATGCCAAAGGTGTGGATCTCTACAATATTAGCAATATCCCTAGACCTCAAATGCTCCCCTTTTCTTGCCTCCTATCAGGCTACTTCTTACTTAGAAATTGTATCCTTATATATTCATCATCTTTGTGTTTCAGAGTTAGCATAGTACAAAACTTAATGTTCAGGTACTCGCAAATTTTTATACATGTATATTTTAAAACTATAGCAATAATATATATTTCTAAATAATATTGCAATGCTAGTAAAACTTAAGTTGAAAATTTTAACAAAACATACACAATTATTTTCTGCTTTGTGAAAATTAAGCATTCCCCCCTCCCCATGGTAGGAGACTCAAATTTTTGGACACAGTCATTATGGGTCATAAGAATGGTTAGAAACCACTTCTCTTGAAAGAAGAAACTAGAAAAAGGAGAGACTAGAACAGTGATTTTTGAACATCTCCTAGGGTATGGAGGATTCCCAGCCTCTCCTTGATTTTGCATTTTAAACAAAATGTATCTAACGCAGGTGGTCCCAGGGTCATGCTGATCAGAAAAAGAGGCCCAGAAAAAATTTATTTACTAAAGTCAGTTACAAAGCATAAGAACCCGAACTTACTATGTAGTAGTGAAAACAGAATGAAATAGAAAAAGATGCACTTCCAGAAAAGATCAACAGAAGTTAATGAGAAATTATAGCAATAATATAACGTAAATCATTATTATCTCTTAGCAAAAGTATGGGTGCCTACTTAGAAAGCAGGTAAAAAATTTAAATCTAAATACAGAAGACTAAATCTAAATGAGAGAAAATTTTTCACATGAACATAATTCCTTAATTCAACTAAATAAATGATGGCTATGTAAAAATAAAAAGAAATATAACTTTTAAAACATGGCATTTAATAGAGTTTTGAATTTATACTTTATTTTTTTTCATAGACAAGCTTAAAATTTGCACTAACCAATTCAGAGCACCAATGTACCATTCTGCTGTTTGGTGATCCTACAAAGTAATATATTAGTTTCATTTTCATGAACAATAAACTTCACCACATAATTAATGAAGAGGAAACGTTTTTATTACAACTCTAGTAATGAAATTTCATCAGAATTATACTGCTTTAGCTCATAATAATGGGATGTTTTAAACCAGTATTATGAGGTATTACCTGAAAAGAAAGATGATGTTTGCCAGTCAAGAATCAAAGTAAATTAGTACCTAAAAAGTTTAAACTTAAAATTGAACAGGCATTTTCTCCTCTCTCCAAATTAAAAGAATTGCAAATAACAATGTTCAAGTTTGGAATCTGGAATGTACAGAGTTTTTGTCAACTCCCAACATCTACCTACACCCTCTTCTACCCTCACCCTGCCATTACTTCTTAGGAGTTTAACTGTTCTCAGGTAAGATGATTCCATCTGCCCATAGCGGCTGGTCAAGGACTGGGCATGTGACCTAAGCATGCCCAAGTGGAGTAAATCTCAAAACTTTTTATTGGATGGTTGGGCCAAAGTCACTCTTTCTGCCCTGATATGAGCTATAAACCACGTGGCCAGTGAGATGCTGGACACCATCTTCAAATCATGAGAATAATCAGCTTTCGGATTAAATTGGTCAAGGTGGAAGGTAGAGACAGAGATAGAAAAGAATTAAGTCTTTAGGGACAGTCTGAGTAATAGATAATGTACTGCCTGAAACCATTGATATTACCAGCTCAATAGTAGATGCTGACAGATTCTCTTAAAGCCATTTTGAAGTGGAATTTTATTGTAACTGGAAATATCAAAACTCAGATATTACACTTCCTAACTTAAGTAAAACATTGTAATAATGAGCATCATTCCATATTTATAAATTAATGCATCCAACTGGTATAAGGTGTCAAGCCAATGGTCCTGGCTCAGAAGTTAGGAGTTCTGCCCTTAACTTGTCTCAGGTCTGTAGCTAGCAACAATCTTTCTGACCAGAGATATTATCTACTGAAAAAAAAAAAAAAAAAGCTATTTAGCAAAGTATCTCTTATACAAAGAAGGTACAGAACAACTGTTTGGTGCTACACCCTTTTCAGGAGCATCCATGGCAAGGAAATTCTTGTTTCCTTTTATCTAAACAAAGCCTACCCAGTTCAACTTTTATTTCTTCCTTAAACATAAAACATTTAAATGTGTAAGCCTTTACTCATTGTATGCAAGAGTACCACCTACCAAAGAAATTGGATTAGCTTAACAAATTAATTTCAGTAACCGAGAAAAAGAAATGTACTTTGTAAGATACGAAGAGTGTCTTTCTTTTTTCATTGTCTACCAAATATAACTCTCATAGCTCCTATGTCACCTCTTAATACTTTTCACTGTTGTTGTTGTTTTTTTTTTAATTTTTATTTATTTATGATAGTCACAGAGAGAGAGAGAGAGAGAGAGAGGCAGAGACATAGACAGAGGGAGAAGCAGGCTCCATGCACCAGGAGCCCGACGTGGGATTCGATCCCTGGTCTCCAGGATCGCGCCCTGGGCCAAAGGCAGGCACTAAACCGCTGTACCACCCAGGGATCCCTCTTAATACTTTTCAGAAGACAATACCTGGTAGGTTTTTTTATGTACTTGACGAACATTTCATTTTTGACCCAACTTTGGGAATTTCAATTCTCGCACTGAAAAATAAGCCAACGTTACTAAGTTTTTTTAAAAAGACTTACTTATTCATTCATTCATTCATTCATTCATTCATTCATTCATTCAAGAGCCAGTGAGAGCACAAGCAGGAGGGAGTAGCAGGCTTCCCGCAGAGCAGGAAGCCCAACATGGGGCTCAATATGAGGCTTGATCTCAGGACCCTGGAATCATGACCTGAACCAAAGGCAGACGCTTACCCAATTGAGCACCCAGATGCCCTAAGCGAATGTACTTTAAAACAGAACCTGAAGGGGTACCAGGGTGCCTTGATCAGCTGCGTATCCAACTCTGGATTTTAACTCAGGTCATAATGTCAGGGTTGTGAGATTGAGCCATGGTCGAGCCCTGTGCCCAGCATGGTGCCAGCTTAAGATTCTCTCTCACCCTCTCCCTCTGCCCGCCCCTGGCCCTCCTCCATCTCTCTCTCTTAAAAAAATAAAAAAAAATAAAAAATAAATAAAAACGAAAAGAACCTGAACTTGCCTCCCATTGGGAAGATATAACAAAGTTCTGAGAAGCAGTTTCCTAGGTAGACTGAAGAAGAGCATACAGATACAACAAAAGACTAGGAAGCTCTGACAGGAACCCAACTGTGGGAGTGGCAGTTCTAGTTCACACACCTGGGAAATATGATCCAAACATGAATTAAGAAACCTCAAGAAAAAAAAAAAAAGTTTACTTCAATGGGGTTCTAGTCTCCAAGAGGAGGGTTGTTTTTACAGCTACTACTGCAGAGTACAACAGTGGTCCTTTATCATTTTGCTTAAGTATCTCCAGGTATATAATTTTAAATACCTAAAAAATTCTGTTCTGTAATAATACAGCCTACAACAAAATTTCTGTTAGTGATAATCATCAGTATTATCTTTAAAATAACGGGGCATAAGGATGTGATAAAACATACTTCTTCTTGTACCACTGATTTATCCACCTACTAATTCTAATTTATGGCCCTTAATTATCCTGCTAAAAGATATTATTAACTTGGACCTTATTTAAGGGAAAAATATTTTAAAGTTCTCTTCCCTTTTCCTATTCTGAATAGTTAAGAATTTACTTAATATGTCTTTCTTTATAGTACTGTCATAATAATTGTTATGCACATTAAAGATTAACTCACATTAAAAGGTAGCAACAATCATGTCTTAAAGAGTCTTGAGTAAATTTTAAGAGGGAGAGGAAGGGGCACCTGGGTGGCTCAGTCAGTTAAGTGTCTTCCTTCCTGGGATCAAGCCCCATGTCTTCAGACTTCCTGCTCAGTGGGGAAGCCTGCTTTTCCCTCTCTTTCTGGGCTTCCTGTCCCCCCTACCCACACACACACACACACACACACACACACACACACACACACCCCTACTCATTATAGAGCACCCTCTCTCTCTGTCACTCTCAAATAAATAAATAACATCTTTAAAAAAGGGGGGGAGAGGAGGAACCCAGAAATTAATAAAATATTTAGCCTAATCCCTGACAAAAGTATTTCCTCCATTATAAATTAGTAAATATGAGTTAGTTACAGTTTAGTCACTATTACACTGGACTAAATCTTTTGCATCTTCAATTCATCCCCAAAGGCTATATGAGAAACAGCACTCCAGCACAAGTAAATTCAGAATCTTTAGAAATATAATCCTTATAATTATCAATTGCTATCAACAGATTTTTATTATATAATAACCAAGATATAATATGTTAATATTAAGAATAAAATACTATATAATAATTAAGATTATGAATATATTTTGGTAGATGAGTTTAACTATCAATTTCTAATACCTTCTTTTTAAGGTTCAAAATTCACTGCTTTATGGTTGACTAATCTTCGACAAAGCAGGAAAGAATATCCAATGGAATACAGTCCCTTCAACAAACGGTGTTGGAAAAACTGAACATCAACATGCAGAAGAATGAAAATGGACCACTTCCTTATACCATAGACCAAAATAAATTCAAAATGGATAAAAGACCTAAATGTGAGACAGGAAATCATCAAAATCATAGAGGAGAACATAGGCAGCAACCTCTTCAACACTGGCCATAGCAACTTCTTATTAGACACATCTCCAGTGGTAAAGGAAACAAAAGCAAACATGAACTAGTGGGACCTCACCAAGATAAAAAGCTTCTGCATAGTGAAGGAAACAATCAACAAAACTAAGAGGCAGCCTATGGAATGGGAGTAGATATTTGCAAATGACATATTGGATAAAAGGTTAGTATCCAAAATCTGCATTACTTAACAAACTCAACACCAAAAAACAAATAGTCCAGGTTAAGAAATGGGCAGAAGGCACAAATACATTTTTGCCAAGGAAGACATTAGATAGCTAACAGATACATGAAAAGATGTTCAACATCACTCATCATCAGGGAAATACAAATCAAAACCACAATGAGATACCACCTCACACCAGTCAGAATGGCTAAAAGTAATAACACAGCAAACAACAGGTGTTGGTGAGGATGCAGAGAAAGGGGAACCCCTCTTTCACTGTTGGCAGGAATGCAAACTGGGACAGCCACTGTGGAAAACAGTAGAAAGTTCTTCAAAGTGTTAAAAATAGAACTACTGTATGATCCAGCAATTACACTACTAGGTATTTACCCAAAGGATACAAAAATACAGATTCACAAAGAGAAACATACACCCTGATGTTTACAGCAGCATTAGCAACAATACCCAAAACTGGAAAGAGCCCAAGTGTCCATCAACTGAAGAATGAATAAAGAAAGATGTGGGATATACACACACACACACACACACACACACACACACACACATATATATATATATACACACATACATATAATGCAATACTACTCATTAAAAATGAATGAAATCTTACCACTTGGAATGACGTGGATGAAGCTAGAGTATATTATGCTAAGCGAAATAAGTTAGAGAAAGACAAATACCATATGATTTCACTCTTACGTGTAACTTAAGAAACAAAACAGATGAACATATGGGAAGGGGGGAAGAGAAAGAGAATGAAACTATAAAAGACTCTTAATGATAGAGAATAAACTAAGGGTTGATGGAGGGAGGGAGGTGAGAGACTGGCTAAATGAGTGATGGGTATTAAGCAAGGAATTTGTGATGAGCACTCAGTATTATATGCAAGTGACAATAAATTCTACTCCTGAAACCAATATTACACTACATGTTAACTAACTAGAATTTAAATAAAATTTTGGGGAAAAAAATCACTGTTTTAGTGCACATGCTATCATGACAAGATGTACTGGTGTATAACTATGATAAATTGTATTCCAGTTTGGTGTGCCACTGAGTATTGGGTAGTCTATAACTTCACCCAAGGGCTTCCATTTTCAATAATGGCATAATAAGAGTATCTAGACAACTACCACTCTCCATTGTGGAACAAAAATAAGATACTAAAAGCAGCTATCTAAAGGCTTTAGACAATAATAAACACAGACAGACTGGTTGAGAATACTTGCTTAAAGATGGATAGTTACAAGAAATGAGTTCCTTGTGAGACTTTCAACCTGGGAGCCAAGTATAGGCAGCACAGCATAAGAAACAGATAAACTGGGGATATCTAGCTAGCTCAGTCAGTAGAGCATGTGATTCTTGATTTCAGGATCATTAGTTCAAGCCGCACATGGAGTATAGAGCCTATTTATCAAATAAATAAATAAAACTTAAATAATAATAAGCAGATAAACTACAGATGGAGAAACAAAAACTAAAGCAGGGGAAACTACAGCAGTAGAAGAGTACAAAGGAATAGAAAAGAGGAGAAAAAAATAGAGGAAACCCCCAAAGTCAATATAGATACCTGTTTCATGCCAGAACCATACATGGGCAGGGCACTCTCAAAGCAGACTAGCTAAAGACAAGATACGTGAAGTAAAACTGGAGCTGCCAACTCAGAAGCAGAGTTTGCAGTTCAACTCCAATTAACTACTAATGCAAAAGAAACAACACACAGCAGAGAAAAACAATGAAATCCAGAATGACAACTTAACATTCATAATGTTTAGAATACAATTTAAAATTACCTAAGAAAAATCAAACACATAGTTAAGAGAAAACAAGTGAGACCAAACTTGAGATGACCCAGATGTTGGAAACAATCAAGGAAAACTCTAAGTGCCTATTAAAAAATCTTCAATATATAAAAGGTACATATATACACTCCCAGCCAAGAAATACAAATTGTTTTATAGAAAGAAAGAAGAAAGAAAAAAAGAAAGAAAGAAAGAAAGAAAGAAAGAAAGAAAGAAAGAAAGAAAGAAAGAAAGAAAGAAAAACAAGCTTAGAGCTGATAAACACAAAACCTTAAAAAAAAGAAAAAAAAAAAGCTTGTGTTGACACAGCCAAATTAAGATGGCCAAGGAAAGAACAAATTAACTTTTAGATAAATCAATACAAATTAGCTAGTCTGAACAATCCCAAAAGATAAGATTGAACAAAAAAAATGAACAGAGCATCAGAGGCCTTTTGGATAATTTGAAATGATCCAACACGCACATAATTGGAGTCCTAGGAAGACAGTAGAAAACAGGAGTAGAAAAATATTTGAATAATGTTTTATTTAACAATTAAATATTTACTCAATTTATTGAAAGATACAATTTATAGATTGAAGAAGCTGAATGAATACTAGTGAGAATAAACTTCAAAAAAAATTTCATGCAACGACACACCTAATGGCAGAAACAATAGCAGAGGTATGACAAGCTCCACACTGGATGTAGAGCTTACTTAAAAAAACAACTTCAAGGGGATCCCTGGGTGGCTCAGTGGTTTGGCGCCTGCCTTTGGCCCAGGGCGCAATCCTGGAGTCCCGGGATCGAGTCCCACATCGGGCTCCCAGCATGGAGCCTGCTTCTCCCTCCTCCTGTGTCTCTGCCCCTTTCTCTCTTTCCGTATATCTATCATAAATAAGTAAATAAATAAATCTTTAAAAAGAAAAAAAAAAAAAACAACCTCAAGATGAATATAAAAACAAAATTTTAAGGAACACTCAACTAAACAAAATATGCAGGGGGAGAAAAGCCCAGAAGGATAAAACACAAAAGCAACAAATAGAATACAAATACAAAAAGACAAATCTAAACTTACCAATATATACATTAAACAATACACTTTAACAGGTACTGTCAAAATTGATAATGAAATAGAATACAACTATATGCAGTTAGAAGAGATGCACTTTAAATATAAAGATAGTGATATGTTGAAAGTAAATAGAGAACAATAAGCATAGGATAGCTATAGTGGCTATATTAGTATCAGATAAAGTTAACTTCAAAATAAAAAGTATTACCAGAGATAGAAGTATATGTTATAAAAAGAAAAAGTAAATTCATCAGGAAGGCATAACATTCATACATATGTATATATCTTGTAACAAAGCTTCAAAATTCAGGAAGTCAAAATTGACAGATTTAAAAATGAAACAGACAATTCCAAAATCAATAACTGGGGATTTTAACATGCTTCTCTTAACCAAATTGATAGAACTAGAATGGACAAAACAACAACAACAACAACAACAACAACAAAAAAAAAAAACAGTAAAGAATCAGAAGATATGAAGAATGCTACCAATCAGCTTGATTTGTGATACATATATATAGAACATTACATTTAATAAAAACATAACATTCTTTCCAAGAGCACATAAGTTCATTTGGCCCAGACTACACAAGGGGTCAAAAACCAAGTCTCAATACATTTAAAAAGATTGAAATAATAAATAATATGATCCCTAGCCACAAGGGAATTAAATTAGATAACAATTAAGAATACTATGTAAACCCAAGCATTTAAAAACACACATATTTCTTAAGAATTACTGGGTTAAAGAAGAAATCACAAGAGATATAAAATATTTTAAAATGATAACATCAAAATATGTGGGATGCAGCTAAAAGAGTAGAGGAAATTTTCTAATTTTAAATGATTACATTAGAAAAGAAGCTCTAAAATCAATAATCTGAGTTCTCTTCTTAAGAACTTGGGAGAGGGGTAGCAAATTAAAACCAGTTAGATATAAAGAAGGAAACAAAAAAGGTATGAGAAGAAACTGGTAAAATAGGAAATGAACAAAGAAAATGAAATGAAACCAATAATCCCTTGAAAAGATTAATAAAATGACAAGCCTCTTGACAGACTGTTCAAGGAAAGATAAAACATAAAAATTACATTTCATTCCACTATCAGGAATGCAAGAGAGGACATTATTTCTGATCCGTCATTAAACATTTAATAAGACATTATTATAAACAATTCTGTGGCAATAAATTTGGCAGCCTCAATGAAATAACCAAAATAACCAACGACATAAATTATCAAAACTGAACCAAAAAGCAATAGAAAATATAAATAGCCCTGTATCAGTTAAAGAAACAATTTGTAAACAAAAACCTTACCACAAAGAAAACTCCAGGCTTAGATAGCTTTTTTTTTGGTAAATTCTATCAAACAGAGAAGAAATAACACTAATCCTCCACAAACTCTTTCAGAAAACTGAGGAGGAAATACTTTCCAACTCAATTTACAAGGTTAATATTACCATCATATCCAAATCAGACAAAGATCACAAGAAAATCACAGAACTGATAAATCCTTATTAACACAGATGCAAAAATCCTTCAAAAATATTTTAGCCAATAAAATCCAACATAATGTAAAAATGATTATTTAATATAACAAAGTGAGTTTGTCCTAGGAATATGAATACCTTATCTAAAAATCAGTTTATTTTACCATATTAATACAATAAAGAAGAAAATTATGGTGACTTAAATTCATTTATATTAGCAGAAAAACATTAGCTACTCTGGGACTATACTATGTGAATAAGTCAGGATCTTTAGACTTGTTAAGTCCAGAAAAGCGGATACTTCATGGAAGTAGGCAGCTCAACTCCCAAGACCTTTCAATCAAGATCAATGCCTATAAACAAGCTACTGGTTTACCTTTTAATTCTCTTAACTATTTTTAATAATAAAATTTAAATTTTGGCATGTTACATTTCTATTTTAGTTTGTATTTTTTAAGTAGGTATTTTTCATTTCTTTTGTGATTTCTTTTTTGACTCAATGGTTGTTCAATAGCATGCTGTTCGTGTTTGTGAATTTTCCAGTTTTCTTCATGTAATTTCTAGTTTCATACCATTGTGATCAATATAGATGCTTGATATGAATTCAGTCCTCTTAAATTTGTTGATACTTGTGTTGTGGCCTAATATGATCTATACTAGAAAATGTTCCATTGTACTTGAGAAAAATGTGTACTCTGTTGCTTATGGATAAGTATTCTGTATTTATCTGTTAAGTGCATCTGGTCTAACATGTCATTAAAGCCAATGTTTCCTTACTGATTTTGTCTAGATGATCTATTCATTGATGTAAGTGGGGTATTAAAATATCCTACTATTGTTGTATTGCTATCCCTCCTTTATGTCCGTTAATATTTGCTTTATACATTAGGTGTTCCTATGTTGGGTGAATAAATATTTACAAATGCTGTATTCTCTTGTTGTATTGACTCCTTTATCATTATGTAACACCCAGTTCTGCCTCTTACTACAGTCTTTGCTTTAAAGTCTATGTCTGATGTAAGTATACCTACTCCAGCTTTCTTTTCATTTCCAGTTGAATGGAATATCTTCTTCTATCCCTTCACTTTCAGTCTATGAATCTTTACGTCCATCTAAAGCAAGTCTCTTATAGTCAGCATATAGTAGGTCTTGTTTTTTATTCATATAATCACTCTTTTTTTATCAGAAAATTTAGTTCATTTATATTTAAAGTAATTTTTGTTAGGTACGAACTTATTGCCACTTTCTTCATTGTTTTCTGGGTGTTTTTGTGGCTCCACTCTTTTTCTATTGTTCTCTTCCTTTGTAGCTTGATGACTTTCTTCAGTGGTAGGCTTATGTTTCTTTTTGTTTATCTTTTCTTTTTCTTTAAGATTTTATTTATTTGAGAAAGAGTGCACACACGACTGGGGGAGGGGTTAGGGGAGAGGGAGAGGGATAAGCAGACTCTCCCCTGAACAGGGAGCCCAATGCAGGGCTCAATCCCAGGACCCTGGGATCATGACCTGAGCCTAAGGCAGATGCTTAAATTAACCAACTGAGCCACCCAGGCACCCCTCCCCCTTTTTTTAAGTTTTATTTATTTATTTGAGAGAGAGAGAGAGAGCGCGCACGCGCACAAGTGAGGGGAAGGGGCAGAGAGGGAGAAAAACCCAAGCGGACTTCATCCTGACTGCAAAGCCCAAAGTGGCGCTTGATCTCACAACCCTGAGATCAGACCTGAGCCAAAATTAAGAGTCGGTCGCTTTAATAAAGTGTGCCACCCCGGCACCTCTCTTTTGTTTTTTTGGTATAGTGGGTTTTTTTGTTTTTGTTTTTTTGCTTTGTGGTTACTATGAGGTTACATATAACAACTTAAATCTGTAACAGTATCTTAAGTTGATAAGAACATTTTACATCTTACTTCTTAATTATTGTAACCATAGTTACTTTTACTACTTTGTCTTTTAACCTTCATATTAACTTTATAAGTAATTAGTTCACTATCTTTGATATATATTTACCTTTCCAGTGAGATTAATTCTTTCATATTTTTTCTTGTTATTAATTAGAACCCTTTCTTTTCAGCTTAAAGAAGTCTCTTCAACATTTAAGACTAGTTTAGTGCTGAGCTTTAGCTTTGCTTGTCTAGAAATTCCTTTCTTTCTCCTTCAATTCTGAATGGTAACTTTGCTGAGCAGAGTATTCTTGGGTAGAAGATTTTTCTTTCAGCACTTTGAACATATCATGCTATTCACTATGGCCTGCGAAGTTTCTGCTGGAAGAATCTACTGATAGTTTTATGGGGGTTCCCTTGTATGTAAGGAGTTTTGTCTTGCTGATTTTAATAGTCTCTCCTCACCTTTAAGTTTTGACATGTTAGGGGCACCTGGGTGGCTCAGTCGGTTGAGCATACTTATTTCAGCCCAGGTCAAGATCTCAGGGTTGTGAGATCAAGCCCCAAGTTGCATGAAGCCTGCTTGGGATATTCTCTCCCTCTCCCTCTCCCCCTCCTCTTCCACACTCTCTCTCTCTCTCTCAAAAAGAAATAAACGGGATCCCTGGGTGGCTCAGCGATTTAGCGCCTGCCTTTGGCCCAGGGCATGATCCTGGAGTCCCGGGATCGAGTCCCGCATCAGACTCCCTGCTGCATGGAGCCTGCTTCTCCCTCTGCCTGTGTCTCTGCCTCTCTCTCTCTCTCTCTCTCTCTCTCTCTCTGTGTGTGTGTGTGTGTCTCATGAATAAATAAAAATCTTTTAAAAAAAAAACAGATTTTGATATTTTAATTATAATGTGTCTTGGTATGGGTCTCTTGGGTTCATCTTACTTGGAACATTCCAGAATTCCTAGATCTGAATGCCTTTACTTCTCCCACTTAGGAAAGTGTTCAGCCATCATTTTTTCAAATAAAATGTCTGTCCCTTTCCCAGTCTTTTCCTTCTGGAATCCCAATAACACAAATGTTAGTCCATTTGATTCTGTCCACCATGAGACCCTTAAGCTATCTTCACTTTATTTAAAACTTTATTAGGTAAATTACCTATCTCCATTTCATTAAGGTTTTTTCTGTGGTTTTATCTTATTTTTTCACTTGGAATATATTCCTCAGTTTCTTGATTTTGCTTTATTGTGTTGGTTTCTATACAGTAGATGAAAAAAGCACTTCTCCCAGTGTTGAAAAGGGAGCCTCATGTAGGAGGTGAATCAAAGAGCCCTAGCTCTTTGTTGTCTCTCAAACCTTTGTACTTTTCCAAGAAGCCTATTATATTTTTAATAGCTTCCAGAAGAATGATATGCCAAGGCCCGTCGGAGTCTCTAAGGGAAGGATCTCAGGACCTAGATTAAGGCTGTTTGGAAACTAGATTCTCAGGTAACAAATAGTGTTTAATGGTATGCACATACATACAGTCCTGTAAAACGGCAAGCATAAACCCCACTGGCCAAGTGATCTAGCAGTGTCCTTAGGCAGTAGTCAAAAAAATTGGGGTTTTAAATGAGTACATAAGTTCTTTTCTGGAGGCCACTGGTGAGCTAGAGCAAGGCAGAGGGAGAACATCAAAATGGCGTCCACAGCCTAAGTTCCTTGAAAACAGCTCTGTAGCTCACTAGATATGAGCCAATCCTGAAGCCAGCTCCTAGGCTAAAGCTCTAAGATAAGCAAAGATGCCTCCTTCACAGAAAGATTATGGTTGTATCTCAGTTTACTATCTACATAGTGCCCTGGGCATGGAAACCTGACAAGAACTGTTTTTCTAATTACCACAATCCTGTGGGATGCTGGAATACAAGACCCCTTGGCCAACAGCATCAGGGAATCAAGTGGCGTCCCCTGGGCAGCAGCAGCTGCAAACACCACAGTATCAGACATAAAAACAAGAGGACCAGTCATGTGTAACACTCCCCTCTAGGAGACACTGGTGATCTGGAGCATAACAGGAGAGTATGAAGATAGCACCTACTGTGAGGGCCCTGGAAACGCTTACAGTCTGCTCCTAGATGCTTACTTAATTAGAAACCTGCCCTTTAGGCTGCAGCCATGATAACCAGGCCTCCTTTACAGAAAGACCAAGCTCCTGGGTTGGTTGTCTCTTGCCGTGGCCTGGGAGTGGTAGCTATTTAACAAGTCTTTCTCCATTGGTTATGTCCTGGAGACCCACAAACATAAGCCCCACTGGCTGCCAGAACCATGTGATATACAGGTGTACCTTGGCAGCAACCACAAACAGAGTATCAAACAGGAGTATGAGCTCCTTTCTTGGTGACACCAATTTCGATAGTCCCATGGGACCAGAAACACAAACTCCCATGGCCTCCAGTGCCAGCAGTCAAGATGTAGCCCCTGGGCAGCAGCCGCAAAGTCTGAGGCACAAAACCTGTGTCTTCCTTCTGAGAGGCACTGGTACTCTGACATATGGCAAAGGGAGAGCATGAAGATGATGCCTGCCAGTCTGCATCTCTGAAGTGTTCCAGGAGGCTCCTAGATGTGTGTGTGTGAAATTAAATACCTGCCCCTCAGGCTGACACTAACAGAAGCTGGTAAGCCTCCTTAACTTTAAGTCTCAGTGATGTTAGCTGCCTCTGAGCTGGGCCCTACGGTGGTGGGTAAGTCTGAACCCACAGGCCCTTTAAGAGCTATCTCCCAGAGTGCTACAATCTTGTGGGTCTCAGGATACAAAAGCCTCATTGCTTTCCAAAGTTAGATGTTTTTAGCGGGGGAGCCAGTGGAGAGATGTCTCTCAGGTGCAGGTCCTAAAAGTTGGGGTCTCCCAATGTAGGGTTCAAACCCTTTGCTCCTTGGGGCAAGCTCCAGGTTCTAAGTTCCTTCCTGGTTGTGAGTCATTTTAGTAGGGGTGGGGTTTGTGACAAGATAGTTCCCATCCTCTGCTACCCACTTCAATGTGGTTTCCTTCTTATTTGCCCAATGCATAGCTGTCAGTCATCTAGGCTTTAGGTTGAAGAGGAAATTGTTCCATATGTAGCTGTAGACTCCGTGTGTCTGTGGGAGGGGGTTAGTTCAGGGTCCTTCTACATTGGCATGTTGAACTGGAACCGCATAATACATATATAGTACATACATAACTGATAAAGCACTTGTATGCAGGATATATAAAGAACTCTCAGCTCAAAATGAGGTAAGCAACGCAATTAAACATAAATATATAAAATCTGAACAGACACTCCACCAAAGAAGATAAATAAATGGCAAATAAGCACATGAAAAGATGTTCATCATTAATTATTTGGAAAATGCAAGTTGAAGCCATAATGAGAAACCTTCTAGAATGTCTAGTTTAAACAACTGATAATAATATCAAGTGCTGGAGAGGATATATAGTACCTGGTACTCACTTACTGCTGCTGAGAAATGAAAATGGTACAGCAGCTACTTTGGAAAATAGTATATAGCAGTATATCTTATAAAGGTAAACACACATTTACCATATACTTCTTCAATCCCACTTCTGAGTATTAAGAGAAACAAAAACATATGTTCACCAAAAACATGTACACAAATATTCATAAGAGTAAAACTGGAAACTTGAAATTCAAATGTCTATAGTAGAAGAAAAAAATCAATGAGTGAATAAGCAAATGGTGATATAGCCATACTTCTAAGGGCTACACAGCAATAAGAAGGAACAAAATATTAAAGCCTATAGTATCCAAAAACCTCAAAAACACTGTTAGGTATAAAAAAAAAAGTCAAGCACAAAAGACTATATATTACATGGTAATATATGAAATCCTAAAAATGACAAAACTATCATAGAAAACATTAGTGGTTGCAAGAGGCTTGTAAGGGTTGGGGGAGATCACCTGCAAAAGAATATGAAAAAACATTTTAGGATGATTAAAACATATTTATTGTGACGGTGAATATATAACTGTACACAATAAACAAAATTCATCAAACTGTATACTAAGAATGGGTGATTTTTTTTATATGTAATTTATACCTCACTAAAGGAAAACGCCATACGTAAAGAAACTGGATATAAAAAATTGTCTTTGATAAGGTTTCATACTTGGTTACTGAAGCTCAATACTATAGGGTCTTATGAAATTAACTAAGATTGAATTTCACCTATTTCAAAATCTCAATATGGGAGAAGAGCAGTTTACAATGATTTGCCATCAAATGATTTTCAAAATTATTCTGGTCTCAGGTTTCTAGAAATAAAAATGAAAGGTGATTTTTTAAAAAGTTTAGTAAAAATAGTAGAAGAAAAATTGTAAAATATATCAATTTAAAATACATGCTGTCACAAATATGGATGAAGAAAAAACAATTTGAGGGGAACAATTTCCTGTGGGGGACTAATTACTGTCTACTAGTAATTTAAGGACTTTCCTAGACTCAATCTCTATGATTTGGGTGCTCTTCTAAACCCCTTCTCATGTGACCCTGTGACTATGCAAAGAAGCTCTTGACAGAGTACTTGGGATATTAAAAGCTGACCATTTCACCATGGTAAGGCCTTGGACCTAAAGAGATAAAGTTTCTTATCACAAAAGGTGTTGGGGGGGGGGCGGGGGATTAAAACAAAGAAAACAAAGCATGTCTCTGCAAAAACTTTATTCTCAAAAGGATCCATTTTGTTTTAGATGTCAAACTCATCAATGTAAAATTTTGTTTTCAAAAGATTTCCTCAATGAAACAATTCATTTCTGTGCTATTTAGTTCACCGTATTTTTACAAGCACCAGGCTGAGCAAACCATGATTGAGAGAAGCCATCTTATGCACATTGCTGTTGTCCCACATCATTCAGAACAAACCTTTTTAGATCGTTAACTACCACAGGAGTGCTGATTACACAGGCACCAGCAATTTCCTAACCAATGACCACCTGAACAATGATGTGTTCAGCTTCTCAGACCCTGCAGCCTTTCAAAGGTGAATCATTTCACAGTTTGGAACTAGATCTCCATAGCAACTTCCCTTTGAGGGTTTTAGAATCACCATCCAGTAATTCTATGATCATCAAGCTCAACCATTCCCAATGGTTCTTTTCACAGCAGATGGAAAAGGAAGCCTTGAAATTTTACAGTCTATTTCAAGCAATTCATCTGGCAGCCTATTAGAATTCAAAATATTTCGACCTTCAATCACAAAGCATGTTATCTGAAGCTGTGGTGATCTCAAGTCAAGACAAGCAGACGTTTTAGTCTAATCATCCATGATGAGAAGAGACTGACAAAAACTCTTAATTCAACCACCATCAAAATGCTTATTTTAACTGCATGAAAGTCTTTCAACAGGCAATGAAAACACACCATGTACCATTTTATCACAACCTTCTGTTCAAGGAAAATATGAATTCTGAATATTGACATGGATCTCTGTGCTTCTTAGACTGCCTGGAACAAATATGTTTCTTAAAAGTCAGCACAAATCCAATTTAAGAGCACTATTTTTCTCCACTTGCAAAAGCCAAAAACCACAAGCAAATGGCAATGGACTTTTGATAAAGTTAGTCAGTTTAAGGACATCAAGTGTATCTATACCGCTTAAATTTTTTCAGGCACACTTTAACACTAATAATCAGAAAATATCATTTTCTCAGGATATTATCAAGAGGAAAAGACAGACCTTAAAAACTTAACTGACAAAAAGTCACGGACGTTTTCCTATTCAAGTAGTTCTCTAATGGTTTCAAAATACACTAACCCTCTTTCTTTAAAATATTGGACTTAACATTTAAAAAGCTGTTAACAAGTTCTTATCCAAATCCTTTTTACTTAAAAATTCAACTGTAATAATTTCACTAAATAATTTTCAGCATTTATTATATATGTAAACCACATACAGGCATTTATTTTAATATTACAGATGTTTAATGGAATATTAGAAGCTCTATGTAAAAATTTTAAATACTTCTTTCTAATTATTAACCAAAAGACAGTTCCCTATGAGGAACTAAACTAACTTTAAGAACAAACTAAACAGCAGCAGAACAAGACAACTACAGTCTGTGAATCATTAAATCAATTCAAAGCAGACGATTTTTTTAAATATCAGAACATAAAATATTAACTATTTTTGCATAGTTTCAAATATTAAATAGAACAAGGAGATATGAATGGTTACCTAAGTGGCCACCTAGAGTCTTCACATAGTTAATGATTGTTGAACTAAGTCGATTTTAATTTATGAATTAACTTATGAATGAACAAAGAAACACTATAAATAAACACCAGTTCCAAAGCCTCAGTGCTTTGGAAAAAGTGAGATGAAATTTATCTCACAAGCATGAAAAATTTTAATACACTTATTCTACTTCCTGAGGACAAAGAGACACATACACACACCTCACATAATCAAACTCTTATTACTTTCTGCATAAAACGTGCCAGCTCATTTGTCTTTATACAAGCCTATGAAATAAGTACATTTCAAATCAAATACATATACATATTTTTATTGTCTGTTTTATGGTTGGTTTAAATATCTAATCACAAAAAAAGAAGATAGCAAAATTATTTCATGTTGCATACTTAGCTCCCCAAAACTTATGCCAATTAGATAATCTGACTTCTAAAAACTAATGCAAGTTTTGAAAGGAAAAATAAGCAACCTAACAATTATTTCAATGACAAAATCATTAACTTTCCTTCTAAAGAGTATCTTTTCTTATTTTCAAAATTTCCACTTCCACTAGGAAGTACAGAAGAGTAGAATAAGGAAGATGTCATAACATTTTGCCTTACTTGCCTTCTTTTGGATTGGTTTAGTTTATGGTCTGAGCTATATAACTTAAAATTTAAGCAAGGATAATTAAGCAGACAACTATATATACACATATTCATGCATTTCCTATTTTTAACTATAAGTAGTTTACTCCTATTGGGGGAGGGGTCAGGAGAAGAACAACCAAGGGAATCAGAAAGACACTAATGAAATTCTCACTAACACCAAAAATTGTCAAAGTGCAATCTAATGAGTACAAGTTTGACAACAATGTGAAAAATTGCTGGCTATTAGTACCATACACTGAAGTTTAAATAAACAGAAACTTGTCAAAGCAGTTATGCATGAGCCTTATTTATTTATTTGAGAGAGAGCAAGAGCGTGGGAGGGGGAGCAGAGGATAAGGGAGAGAAAGTCTTAAGCAGACTCAGCACTGAATGGGGAGCCCAATGTGGGGCTCCATCCCAGGACTCTGAGATTAGAACCTGAACCAAAACCAAGAGTCAGCACTTAACCGCCTGTGCTACATAGGCACTCCTATGCATGAGCATTATATCATGATATCTGAGTTCAGGTAACTATTCCAAATTTCATGTCCATATGCTGGATATCCAAATATACATCTTTGTTGGCCAACAAGGCTCTTTCAAGGGAACTTTATCTTAACTTAGAAATACTTAAAATTCTTCACTATCAATAATTATAGAGCCTTTAAATATCTTTGCTCAATTATCTGTCAGACAGAGGCTCATACAGGATGGCCTGATAATATATGAAGGTTATATAGAATTTATAGACTTTTCTAGTGGTGGTAACAACACTATAATAAACTTCCTAAAACTATATGCCCTTAGAATACAAAGGAGATTCACCTACTAATTCTGAGTTATCATGAATTTCATCATTTGTCTTAACTTTCCATTTGGCTATAACTTTTTAAGAACAGAAATATTATGTATTTTACTAATTTAACCCTTAGAGTTCTATATATGATATCGTATATACTTAATAAATGTTTGCTATCAATTATTAGATAGTATGATGACTATAACTTAAAAACTCCATATTCCTAAACATTCTAGACTGGTAACTAAACTTACTTTTCATTTGCCAGTCATATAATGAGAACCAGAAATTGAAAAAGAGTAACTTACTGAGAAACCTTAATGAAAGAGAAAATATCTTGATATATCTTTATTTTTTACTTTTACCCCCCCCCCCCCCCAGTTTTACAACAAACTGCTCCTAATAATAATCTAAAGCACAACTGAGTTTCGCAGCCTAGGGTAACCATAAGTTTATTTTATAACATAAAGTCAAGCAACATACTATAAGTGAAGCTCACTAAAAACACTTACTAGCTAATTAACAATAGAAGAAACATTTCTCTCAAATGAAGAAAAAAATCTGAAGATGCCATAATAAAATACAGTTTGTTAGGCTAAATATAGTATTAAAGTTATGTGGAAAACAAGTTTACATCCAGTGTAACACTAAGAACAACTATAAAACTTGCATCCATTTTTATTTTTATCAATAGCTATGCCTTCATTTTGACTACAAAATACTGGGAACATGTGACTAAAGCCAGACCCTCTTAGCTTTAAGTCCAGCATCAGAAATCCAGCCATATAATCAGAGTGTGTGTGTATGTGTGTGTATGTGTGTGCGCTCTACTTCCTCAATCAATATAGCAGAAGTATAGTTACCACAGTACTTGTACTTGACCTCTGACGGGGCAGCAATCTAAAGGTAAACTCCTTCAGCAAATGTGTTATTCTTCAGATAAGACAGCAGGATGCAGTATAATGGCCAAAACCTCTTTCATAAAGACAGTCATACTGCTTCAATAATCTAAGTCTCTCCCACTCCATGCACAGAAAACTTCGGGAAGACCATTTTCTATTAGACTATCTAGCCCTATCAGATTATCAAAGTATGAAATTGCAAGTTATACTGGATTTTTGGCATACATAATTTGATCCTGCCATTCTGGGAAAAGATACAAATCTAAAATAGTACAAGTATTTAAGAGGTGTTCATAATAAGTGCCAAAACTTTAAACAAGTTTACAAATGCTTACAGTATGTTTTGGTTAAGGAGATAACTTACTAACAAGTAACAAAAACTTTTAATATGTATACACCCTTTGACTCAGTAATTTCTACTTTCAGGAATTTATGGGGGGGAGGAGAATCTGGCAAGTAGACAATAGTGCACAGAAGGTCTGTATGAGGTCTGTAGCATCACTCACTCATTCAACATATATTGAGGAGCACCCATGTGTCTGCTATCATGAAACTTACATGCTACAGGGACAAGTGAATATTAAACAAGTAAATAGATAACTGGCTAATATTCAAAATGGAAAAAAAAAAAGCATTTGGCAACAAGAAGGGCATCAGTGACCTAGACAAGAGCATTCTTAAATGCTCTTTTGGAGGGCAGCCCCAGTGGCGCAGCAGTTTAGCGCCGCCTGCAGCCCAGGGTGTGATCCTGGAGACCCAGGATTGAGTCCCACATCGGGCTTCCTGCATGGAGCCTGCTTCTCCCTCTGCCTGTGTCTCTGCCTCTCTCTTCGCTCTCTCTGAATAAATAAATAAATAAATCTTAAAAAAAAAAAATGCTCTTTTGGAGGCAACCCCTCCCCCCTTGAGTAGGTTTAAAAAAAAAAAAGGAATGTGAAGAAATACAGTATAAACAAAATCTTTTCAGTTTCATTGTGAAGGAGAATAGAGAAATGCAGTACTGGACATTATACCATGTTTATATTGTCAAGAAACATACCCATAGAGGGGAAACATGATCCAGAAAAAGAGAAGGTATAACAGCAGGATCATGGTCCTACATGAGTGAGCGGGAAGCAGATTTTATGTGCAAGTAGAACGGTGGGCTGTGGCAAAGACAACTCATCTGTTATAAGAAGAAGAAACATACAGTATACCATACAGGTGGAGGTAGGATTACAGAACTCAAAATCACAAGGCCCCGCTCTGCCTCAGGGCCCTTGCATTTGCTGTTGCATCTACACCCAAATATTTACATGATTTGATTCCTTACCTCCATCAGTTTTTAACTCAAATGTCAATTTTTCAGGAATGCCTCCTTTGTAGTGTTTAAAATTGCAAACTGCATTCAATACTACTATCCTCTTTCCCTACATTATTTTTCTTGGTATTTATTACCATCAAACATATAATATATTCTACTTTTTCAACAGTCTGTTTAATGTTATCTTTAGAGGTTTATTATAAACAATTAAGAAACTCTGACATCTCTTTAATAACATGGGACACTACTTTAACAAAAAAGATAAGAAAAGGTCCATTTTTGCTAATGTCTGTATATAAGTTACTTCCAGAAAAATCATGCTTATTTCATTCTCATCAGTTGTGAGGGAGAAATTGCCTATAATGCAATAGGCACATCAAGATTCCAAGTTGGCAGAAAGTAGGCCACTGGCATCACAATAAACTGGCCAATGAATGGTAAAGTCAGACTGGATAATCCAACCACCACCTGTGCAACCAGGAGAATCTAGTCTCTCAAGAGTTTTTTCACATATTCAGGATTTATTCACTATGGCAGAGAAAACAGAGGAGGAAAAGATGAGGCACATGATCTTGGTATGAGAAGAAAAGAATCCTAACCTGAATATGTGATTATATCACATACCATTAATGATCATTCTCTCTCCATACTACCTGTTGAGAATACCAAATGGCTATCATATCTCTCTATTTAATGATAACTACTTTGTTCTCATAGATGTAGAGACAAAAGAACTCATGGCACTATAATGTAGAAGAGGACAAAAAAGAGGCAGTAGTGATGGGGATGGCTTTCACCTGGATACTACCACTTACAAGCTGAATGATACTAGGCAAGCCAAAATCTGCAGTTTAGGTTCCTCATTTGTAAAATATAGATAATAGTGGTACTTTCCTCTTAGTACTGTTCTAAAGATTAAACATAATTCACGTAAAAGGCCTACCACAGTCCTAACCCCAAATGGAGCAATAAAAATGATACTCAGTAAATCTTCTTCCCATTAATACCGCCAGAAATGTTTGGGTCCCCAGAGACTAAACTTAACTTAAATTTCCAGATCAAGATGACCAAGAGAAAAAATGGGGCATTTGGAGAAGGATACAGATATATTCTGTGATCCCATTTTTTCCCTCTTTTATTCCCAACTAGCAGGCTATACTCTGTGCAGCTAAAGAAAGAAATTCCAGCCTGGTTCCATGAAGACTAGTCAGCTAACCATAGCTATGAAAGCAGAAAAATTCAAGTACCCAAAGATCGCCTGGTGGGCATTCAGGTTGCTATCTACCAAATTAAATTTAGCCTTCAAAAATGGGTATTTTCCCCTTGCCCTTTGAGTGTAGGCTAGACCTGACTTGCTTCCAAAGAAAAGGAAAACTGTGAAAATGAAAAAATAAATTTACAGTTATTCTCTTGTAACTTTATAGTGGAGAAAACTGATAAACAGTATCTTCACCAAGTGATCAAGGTTTATATCATCACTGATAAAAATGTAGACACCATGTACTCCTGGCAATGATACGAAGGGCACTCCACCTGTGTGGTATTCTTTCCAAAACTGACAACTCCAATCTAATCATGGGGAAAACATCAAATCAACCCAGTCTGAGGGACTTACTACAAAATACTTCAACAGCGAAAACCATCAAGGTCACGAAAAAGAAGGAAAGACTGAGAAGCTATTAGAAGAGACCAGAAAAGTCAAAGGAAACATGGCAAGTAGATATAATATGGTACCTTGAATTGGATCCTGGAACAACAACAACAAAAAAAAAGGAGTTAGTGGATAAACTGGTGAAATCCAAATAGTCAAATAGTCTGAAGTTTAGTGAACAGTAATATACCAATGCTGGTTTCCTAGTTCTGACAAATGTAGCATGGTAAAATGATAAGGGAAAACAAACTGAGTGAGTGAGGGATATATGAGAACTCTCAGTGCTATCTCTGAAACTTTCTGTAAATCTAAAATTATTCCAGGGATGCTTGGGTGGCTCCGTCAGTTGAGTGTCCAACTCTACGTTTCAATCAGGTCAGGATCTTATGATCATGAGGTCAAGCCCCGTATGGAACTCCAAGCTGGGTGTGGAGCTTATTTAAGACCCTCTCTCTCTCTCCCCCTCCCTCTGCTCTTCTTTCCACTCATGCATGCATTCTCTCACTCTCTTTCTCTCTTAAATAAATACATCTTTTTTTAAAAAAATTCTTAATAAAGAAACAGTCAGAAAATATAACAGAAGGGACGACTACACTTTCAATACCAGCAACAACAGAGAAAAGATAAAGTATCTGAAATAAGCTTTACAAGAAATGTGTAAAACCAACACAAAGGGGATCTTTAATGCATTTCTAAACATTTCAAAAGTAGACTTAAACAAGTAAAAGAATGTACCATGTTTTTAAATGTAAGGAATGTAAATTCATGTTAATTAACTATAAATGTAATGCCATTATTATAATTCCAACAAGATTTCCTTTTCTGGGATGAGGAGAGCTGATTAATAAGTTCATAGAGAAAGAATAAACAATCAAGACTAACCAGAAGCACTCTTAAACAAAGGGAGCAGCCCTATCAGATATTACAATATATATGATGTCTACAAAAGTGTCATATTAGCAAATGAAGAAACTGGCCCTGATGAAATAGACTAAGAAGATTCAAAGTAGGCCCAAACATTTAGAGGAATCTAGTATATGATGAAGGTGGCTTCTCAAATAAGTAAAAGATAGACTTTACGATAAATATTATTTGACAACCAAAGAGCCTTTCTCAAGTAAAAATTAAGAACCCATTCCTGATAGTACATACAAAGATAAACTCTAAATGAGTTAGAGATTTAAATATAAAGAATGAAATCATAAATGTACAGAAAGAAAATACAAGCAAACTATTTTATAACCTTGAACTGGGAAGACCTTTTTGGTAACAATTTATTTCAACTACCAAAAAATTAAAAAAAAAAACTGTATAGCAAAACATGTATCATAAACAAAGACAAAGAATTCTTAGGGACATCTGCGTGGCTCAGTCAGTTAAGTGTCTGCCTTTGGCTCAGGTCATGATCTAGGTCATGATCCCAGGATCCTGGGATTAAGCCCCATGGCGGGCTCCCTGCTCAGCAGGGAGTCTGCTTCTCCCTCTCCCTCTCCCTCTCGCCACCCTCCCTTGCTCATGCTCTTTCTCTCGAATAAATAAAATCTTAAAAAAAAAAAAAAGAATTATTAGTTGTTGAGGGAAATAAAATGAAAGTACAACCCAATAGGAAAATGCGCCAGCAATATAAATAGGCAATGCATAGAAAAATATAAACAGCTATTAGACATATATAAAGATGCTGAATCTCACTAATAATGAGAAAGGCAAACTAAAACTACACTTGCATACCAATTCTTCTAATGGCCTGCAAAAAATCTGTAAGTTGAACACATATTCTGTGAGCAAGTTTATGGAGAAGTATTTTCATACACTGCTAGTGGCAGTACAAAAATTATAAACCCTAGGAAGGAAATGTGACAGTATCTGCCATAATTATCAATGAATGTGTTTTCCCTTTAGCCCAACAAGCCCACTTCTGGGAATTTATCTCTCATAAACTTAAATGTATATGAAATGACATATGCACTACATTATCAATTGTGGCACTGTAATATAATCAGAGCAAAAAACTGGAAGTAACCGAAGTATTCAGCAATACTGAACGTTCTGAAGAAACAATGATTGAACCACACAATGAAATACAATGCATCTATAAAGAAAAATGAAGGGGGATCCCTGGGTGGCTCAGCGGTTTGGCGCCTGCCTTTGGCCCGGGGCGCGATCCTGGAGTCCCGGGATCAAGTCCCGCGTCAGGCTCCTGGCATGGAGCCTGCTTCTCCCTCTACCTGTGTCCCACCCCCCCTTCTCTCTCTCTCTCTCTCTCTCTCTATCATGAATAAATAAATAAAACATTTTAAAAAAATGAAAATAATCGCTATGCACTGATATGGAGAGCTCTCCAGGATACTTTAAATACCAAAGAGTAAGGTTCATGTGCATGGTAGGCTTTTTGTTTAGGAAAGGGGAAGAAAAAATATTTAACTGTACTTGCTTATGATTATATAAAGAAACTGTAGAAGGATAAAGAAAACTAGCAAAAGTAAATACTAGGGTTTTAAGGGGTCATGGTAGAGACATGAAGCAAGACTTCTCTGTAATTCCTTTATATATAATTTTTCCTTTTGAACCCTGTATATAATTACAAATTCAAAGCAATTACTTTTTAATTTAAATTTGTATATTATTTCTCAGAATTTAGTGTCTGACATTCATTATATGTCATTTAAACCTAGGAACCTATAAACCAAGAATGATAATCTTCATTTCACTCAAGAAGCTTAAGTGTTACTGCTTGCACAAAACTAGGTAGGTGAGTAACACAACTGGAATTGAAAACCACACATCTCTTTCCAAATACTGGGTTTACTTCTACTATGAATATGTGATATTCTCATCCTCAAAGGCAATAGGTACTACTTTAAATTATTTACATGAAAGTTACCAAACACAATATTCAGCATAGATTTTTCTCTACCACTCATTAGTATTTATCAAAGAGTAATACAGAAGCATTTCTACTAGAGTCCACTCAGCAGAATTCCCAAAGAAAAGATATAGCTAGTCCTGGGAATGAATTTTACACCAATAACAGCTTCTATTTCACAAATGAATTTTGAAAACTTCCTACATTAAAAAGTAACTCCTGATCCAATATCATTTATAAAACAGATAAGACAGAAAAGTGGTTCAATTTAGAGTAGTGTTTTTTCCTTTATTTCAGATTGGTATTTTTAAAGTCTGAAATACAATTTCCCCTTTTATCGACTCACACCCAAGTTAATTTATTCCCCTACAATGGCCATTATTTCTTGAAACTAAATTACCATTAAACTGGTGGGTGCCACCTCATCCTACCTCATACACAAGTATCTAAATTCTAGATGCCCTTATATGTCTAGGAACTCTCTTGATCATAGTATACATGCACAAACAAATGAAACTAATTGGAAATACTTTGCCAATCCCTATTTAGATCGCCCACATTTGATATGACTGGATTAAAATTTACCACTTTGCTGATTGTTTTCTATTTATTCCATCTATTCTTTGCTTCTTTCTTCCTCAAACTTTCCTTGTGCTAAGAATTTTTTCAGAATTCTATTTTATTGCCTCTATAGATTTGTAATGTATGCCCCTTTTTCAAAAATTTTAGTAGCTGTTCAAAGTAGCTTACAATATACATTTTTAATTAATCTGAGACTACTTTCAATAATACCATTCCAGGGCAGCCCCGGTGGCGCAGCGGTGTGACGCCGCCTGCAGCCCGGGGCGTGGTCCTGGAAACCCGGGATCGTGTCCCGCATCAGGCTCCCTGCATGGAGCCTGCTTCTCCCTCTGCCTGTGTCTCTGCCTCGCTCTCTCTCTGTGTGTCACTCATGAATAAATAAATAAAATCTTTAAAAAAAAATAATAATAATAATAATACCATTCCATTTCATGTGTAGTGTAGGGACATTACAGTAATATATTTCCAATTATTCTCTCCCACATTTTATGCTACTGTTGTCATCTTTTACTCTTATATACACCATAAGCACATAATACATTACTACTATTTTTGCTTCAGACAGTTACCTTTTGGAGCAAAGGTAGGCCCATGGGCCAAATCTAGCCCATCACCTGTTTTGGGAAATAAAGTTTTATTGGAACACAGCCATGCTCCTTCATTTGCATATTTCACAATCAATCACAAATTTGAGTAAATGCAAAATATAGCTATCACTCTCAAAGCCTAAAATATTTATTATCTAGCCTTTTACATAAAAAGCTTGCTCACTTTTCTTTCAGAATCATTAAAAAATTTCCCTTTCCAGTGGTCTTTGTGTAGATCTAAGTTTGTACAGATCATATTCTTTCTGTACAATGAACCTGCTTTAACATTTCTCATAGAGTAGGTCTGCTGGCAATGGATGCCTAGTTTTTGTTCACCTAAGGAAAACTATTTCTCCTTCATTTTTGAAAAATATCTCCACTGGGGGGCGCCTGGGTGGCTCAGTGGTTGAGTATCTTACCTGCCTTTGGCTCAGGTCGTGATCCTGAAGTCCTGGGACTTCTCCCTCTGCCTATGTTTCTTCTGCCTCTCTCTGTGTGTCTCTCAATAATTAATAAATAAAATCTTTTTTTTTTTAAACATATTTCCGTTGGGTATATACTTCTACACTGATAGTTTTTCTTCATTTAGTACTTTAAAAATGTCACTCCATTGTCTTTTGGCTCCCATAGTTTCTAAAGTAAAGTCAGCCATAGGACAAAATCCCTAGCTTTGTTCGTTTTCAAAATGTTTATTTTTTCTTTTGGTACCTTTGAAATTTTCTCTTTAACTTTTGTTTTCGACAATCTGAATATGGTGTGTGTGTGTGTGTGTGTGTGTGTGCACGCGCGCGCGCACGCACTATTCCATTGACTGACCACATGTGCACGCTATGTAACCAGGTTATTATTCTCTGAACTTCTCCGATCTGTGGTTTTGTGTCTCATTATTATTTTAAAATTCTCAATCATTATTGCTTAAAATATTTCTTTTACCCCCTTCTCTATCTCCTGGTATTTCAGGCATGCATATGCTAGACTTTCTGATGTTTTCCAACTGTTCTTGAATATTCTTTTTTTTTTTTTAAGTTTTCTTGTCTTACGTGTTTCAGTTTTGGTAATTTCTATTGACCTATCTTAAAGTTTACTGATTCTTTCCTTGACTGTGTGGAATCTACTGATAAGACTATTCAGGCTTTCTTTATCTGTTACTGTGTTTTTCACTAACAATATTTCCACTTGACTATTTTCCCATCTCTGCTCAAATTACCCATCTGATCATGCATGTTGTTCACCTTTTCTGACAGAGCCTTTAACATGTTAGTCACAGTTATTTAAATTTTCTTTCAGACAATTCTAAGATGTGTCTATCTGAGCTTAGTTCCAATGATTGCTTTTTGTCCTGAGTATGTTTTTTCTTGCCTTTAGGTATGCCTTGTGATTTTTTGTTGTTGTTGTTGAAAGCTGAACATCTTGTGTAAAAGAACAGAGATCAAGGTAAATAGTTTTTATGCTGGAAAAGAGACAAGCTTTTTCTTTTCCTAGGCCTTTAGGGGACATTTGCATGTACCTTGTTTTATTATACTTCACAGACACTGCTTTTACAAACTGAAAAACAATCCTATGTTGAACAAGGCTATCCATGCAATTTTTCCAATGACATTTACTTGCCTCGTGTCTCTTTGTCACATTTTGGTAATTCTTACAATATCTGAACCTTTTTCAAATATTATATTTGTTATGGTGATCTTTGACTAGAGACCTTTGATGTTATTATTGCCACTAATTGGGGGCACCACAAACTGTGCCTAAAATAAGATAGCAAATTCTCAATAAATGTTCTGTGTTCTGACTATTCCATTGACTGACCATTCCTTGGCCTCCTTCTCCTTGGGCCTCCTTATTCCCTAAGACAACAAAAGTGAAATGAAGGCAATTAAAAACCCTACAATGATTCAAGGGAAAGGAAGAATTGCACATCACTCACTTTAAATCAAAAGCCAGAAACGATTAAGCTTAGAGAAGAAGGCATGTTGAAAGTTGGGCCTCCTTAACTGCCAAATAGTTAACCAAGCTGTGAATGGAAAGGACAACTTATAGAGGAAATTACAAGTAGTACTCCAGGAAACACACAAATGATAAAGTGAAACATCCTAATTGATGACATAGGGAAACTTTTAGTTGTCTAAATGAAGATCAAACTATAATATTCTCTTAAGTCAAAGCTCAATCTTTAGCAAAGCACTAACTCTCTTCAATTCTATGAAAGCCGAAAGAGATGAGGAAGTTGCAGAAGAAAAACTGGAAGCTAGCAAAGGTTGGTTCATTAGGTTTATGGAAAGAATTCATCTCCATAACCTAAAAATGCAACATGAAGCAGGAAGTGCTGACACAGAAGCTGTGGCAAGTTATCTAGAAAACCTAGCTAAGATCATTAATGAAGATACACATTTTCAAAATAGACAAAATGCCTTTATATTGGAAAATGATGTCAGCTAGGGCTTTCATAACCCAAAGAGAAACCAACGCCTGGCTTAAAAGCTTAATTTTCTTATCAGGGGCTAATGTCACTGGTGACTTTTTTTAAAGGATTTATTTATTTATTTTAGAGAGAGAAAGTGTGTGAGTGGTGGGGAAGGGGGCATAGGGAGAGGGAAGCGAGAATCTCAAGCAGACTCCTCCTTGAGCCTGACACAGGGCTCAATCTCGCAACCATGAGATCATGACCTGTGTCAAAATCAAGAGTCAGCTACTTAACCACCTGAGCCACCCAGACACCTTGCCATTGGTGACTTTTAACTGAATCCAAAGCTCACTGACCATTCTGAAAATGCTATGGCCCTTAAGAATTATGCTCCATTTGCTCTGCCTGTGCCTTAAAATGAAACATAAAGCTTAGATGAAAGTACATCTGTTACAACATAATTTACTGAATATTTTAAGCCCACTGTTGAGACCTACTGCTAGAAAAAAAAAGATTCCTTTCATTGACAATGCACCTGGTCCACCCGAGACTCATGTAGAAGTACAATGAGATTAATGTTTTCATGCCTGCTAACACAACATCCATTCTGCAGCCCGTGGATCAAGGAAGAATCCCAACTTTCAAGTCTTATTATTATTTTTAAAGATTTCATTTATTTGAGAGAGAGAGAGAGAAATAGAGAATGAGCAAGAGAGGGAGAGTACGAGCAGGGTGAGGGGCACAGGGAGAAGCAGGCTCCCCACTGAGCAGGGAGCCTAGTGCAGGACTCAATCCCAGGACCCTGGGACCTGAGCCAAAGGCAGACAGACGTTTAACTGACTGAGCCACTCAGGCATCCAAGTCTTATTATGTAGATATACATTTCATAAGGCTGTAACTGCCATAGACAGTGATTCCTCTAATTGATCTGGGCAAAGTAAACTGAAAACCTTCTAGAAAGGATTCACCATTCTAGATGCTATTAAGAACACTTGTGATTCATGGGAAGAAGTCAAAATATCAAAATTAACAGAAGTTTGGAAGAAGGTGATCCAATCTTCATGGATGAGGTTTCAACACTTTGGTGGAGGAAATAACAGCAGATGTGGTGGAAACAGCAAGAAGGACAGATTTAGAAGTGGAACCTGAATTGTAGCAAATTTCATAATAACCTGAAGAGATGAGGAGTTGCTTCTTACAGATGAGCAAAGAAAGTGGTTTCCTGAGATGGAATCTATTCCTGGTAAAGATGCTGTGAAGACTGTTGAAATGATGATGAAAGATTGAGAATACCTCATAAACTTAGTTGATAAAATAGCGGCAGGGTTTGAGAGGATTCTGACTTTGATAGAAGTTCTATGGGTAAAATGCTATCAAACAGCTAGAGGGAAATCATTTGTGAAAGGAAGAGTCAATCAAGTGGCAAACTTCGTTGTTATTTTAAGAAATGACTACAACCACCTCGACCTTCACCAACCACTACCTTGATCAGTCAGCACCTATCAACAGAGAAGCAAAACCCTCACCATGTACCCACAACATGCTGAAAGTTCAGATAATGGTTTGCATTTTTTTAGCAAGAAAAGATTTTAAAATTAAATTATGTATACTGTTTGTTTTTTTTTTTTTAGATATACTGCTTTTATACACTTAACAGAATACAAGTATAGAGTAAACATAACTTTTACATGCCCTGGGAAACCAAATATCATTTGACTCACTTTACTGAGATATTTCTTTTATAGCAGTGGTCTGGAACTAAACCCACAACATCTCTGAGGTATGCCTGTATTTAGTTAGGAGTTGGTTTGAAGTTACTGCTATAGCTACTCTTCCCTATCCCACCCCCCACTCTCTCTGGAAGCAGTTTTAAAACTATAAGAATGTTCCAGTTCAGAAAGGACCTAAAATATAGGCTTCTGTTTTAGTTAGATGTCCTATCTGAATCCTGCTGTGTTTCAGCATGCATCTGGATCTCTTTCCAGTTGTAACATCAGTATTTACATGAAAATTTCCTCTGGTAAGCATCTATGGGTTTCTAATGTAAAATCCTACCATAAATAACCCTAAATTTTAAGGCATGTAAAAGTTTATACATTTATTGCTATCCCTTAATTATTACTATGCTCAAAAAATGCTGTAAATTTTTTATTCAGATATCACAAGCCCAAATTTTCCAGTTGCATGCATGAGAAAAAAATTTTTAATATGCTGTCTTCATATAGTAACTAATCCAAAATAGAAAACTATCCTTGCACCAACTGAAGTCTCAGGGACAGATGCACTGATTAGAGACTTCAACAACATAACTTATGCTGTCTGAAAGGCCTTCTGAGGCAGATGTTCCATCTTATGACTCATCTAATCATTTACTTATACACTAATGTCCACTATATTCTATCACTCATATCACAGCAACTAAGCAGTGGAAGTGAAACTCCGAATTTTGTTCTTGCAAATATAAAGTTCCCATTTAATTCAGAGCATTTCTGGAAAAAAAAAAAAAAAAAAAGCCTTATTTGTAAGTAGTTTCCCACTCTCGAATCACTGAACTCACGTAGAGTTTCTGTATACAAATTATCGTTAAAATGTAGAAAGCCAGGTAAATTGCAGAGATATACCACTGGCTACCTTGGAAAATATACTTATGTATATTTTACCTTTTACTTGTTATTAAAATAAAAAGTGAATAGTGACATTCCTAAAGCTTTTTATAAAATAAAAGACAACTCTGCTTTAAGTGAGTAATTTTATTCCATTAGTTCTGAATTCTGTTCAGAATTAGAAGAAATTATCTAAAGAAAATACTTGTCAATTTAAATAATGTCAACATATTAGTGCTATTAGCTTACTTAAATAAATTATAACCAGGATTATTTAACAAGACACCAAAGAGAAAAAAATTCAGATTACTCAGAATCCACTCGTAAAGTTCTCTAAGCATTCAGATTGCTGTGTAAAGTTAATATTACCTTACGTATAAAAGAAGTTATCTAATAGTCTAAATATTTATTCTAATATCAATCTTAAGTCTTAATCAAACAGTTATACTTTGTTCCTTTTTAACAGAAGAAAATGAATAAAAATGACTAAAAAATGCTTTTAACTGGGAATTTAAAAATTAGAACAATATTATTAAAGTGATCAGTAATGTATCATATTAGGAGTATTAAATTTCCTTTGAAAATCAAATCGTATAATTGAAAGATTTTCCACACACACGGGTTTTCTACATTTTATCTCTTAATGTAATATTTATTGAAGGCAAATTTTAAAATTGAGAAAACCTTTAATAATATAACCATCTTTACTTGCTACCAAAATAAGGGGGAAGTTTTTATGAAACTGTCATGTTTAATAGTAGTCAATAGCTGCATACAATCAGTAAATAATTCAGTTTAAGGCAAGAACAACTACATCATCATTTAGTGGTTGCAATTTAGATTATTCTAGCGTGTAATGCTTTAATTGTATAAAACAAAGCTGATGTCACATATACAAAAGAACTTCTTGCAAAACAAGTACCACAAATAATCTCTATGCTGCCACTGATGGCTGACAAGTGATGAGCACTTTGTTCAAATTTATACACTGCACATAAGACGACAACAGGTGGTTTATAAAAGAAAATACTGAATGAAGCTCTTAAATTTTTCATAATCAACATTTTTATAAATATCTTGCCAGAATATCTGCTTTAATCTTTGAACAGCTAAGATTTCTTATACAGGGAAATATAATATTCTCAATATTTAAAAAAGTGAAGTGGAGCCAGACAAACTATGATTAATGTCAGGCTAAAAATGCTTATATAAGACAATATATTAATATATTGTCATTATCAATATATTCCATAGTTTAGTCATTTAGGTTAATATTTTTAAGTATTTTTTTTTTAATTTTTTTATTTATTTATGATAGTCACAGAGAGAGAGAGGCAGAGACACAGGCAGAGGGAGAAGCAGGCTCCATGCACCGGGAGCCCGATGTGGGATTCGATCCCGGGTCTCCAGGATCATGCCCTGGGCCAAGGCAGGCGCCAAACCGCTGTGCCACCCAGGGATCCCTATTTTTAAATATTTTTAAAAATCTATCCTTATTAATTGATATCTGGGCACTATTATGCAGTGCTGGAGAAAATGCCCCCATTGAAGCAAATACACATCCAAGCTCTCTAGGCCTTAATCAGCCAGTAGTGTTAGAGGGGTTTTCTCATTGATGTACTACTACCACCACCCTACTCTAAGGATCCAAAGTCTTAATAAAGCACATTGGAAGCTATGTTATTTTTGATGTTGTTTTTTTTTTAAAGAGAATAATACAAAATCCAAATGAAATAAAATTTTAAAAATTTGAGAGAGGTACTTGCTACCACATCCTCCACTCCAATTAACTGGTCAGAGAAAAGAGTTTTTTATCAGAAAGGATTACAATCAGGAGTCTTGCCACCCTCCTACTCCCAAATAATCATAAACACAAAGGACCTTTATTTGCCTTAAATGATTTAACTGTTCTAGTTCAAAGGACAATAACTAGGAATGGACAAGAGTAATGTTAAGCTGCTAAAAGATGAAGAAAAAATAAATAGGCAAGTGTGAGCTATAACTTCCCTCACAGTCACATTAACAACAAGAAATAGTGAATTATCTCTAAAACTCACATTACAACTGTTCAATCCTGGGATATATATCCCAGGATATAAATATACTCTATTTACATGCTCTAGACAAATGCTCAGTTGTAAACACGATGCCGAAAACATGCATTATCTATTTTTCAGAGTCATCTCAAATGACCACATAGTTGAAAGCACTGCACATTTGCAGCGAAATTTTGTATGTGATGCTTAGTAAAGTGGTAAAACTGAGGAATAAATTACTTTCATTTACCTAGAATAGTGGAAGAAATCCATTTGAAGAAATCCAGGTTGTATTAAAAGAAGATGAAAAAGCAGGCAGATTAACAGACTACACAGTGATGCCAAACTGCACTAGTAGCCACTGTACCCTGCATGTGCACACAGGCACATGCACATACACACACAGAACAACCAAGTTATATTGAAGAATGTCCTTAATGAGATAGTAAAAGTTATTAATTTTATTAAATCTCAACTCTTGGGCACACATCTTTTTATGCTGGGGAAGGAGACAAAAGTACAAATAAAACACCAATGCTGCATACCAAAATACAATGGTTGTCAAGAAAAAGCACTTGAATTGGTAGCCGCTTTTTTTGTGGAGCATGGACTTCTACTTGAACAACTGACATTCAGACAAACTTTGGTTATATAATCTTATTGTAAATGATAAGACTCAGGTTTTTAGGTGAAAATTAGAATTTTGGAAAACTTCTATCTGCCACCATGAGCTTAATAGCTTCCCAATATTTATAGACTTCTCCTGAGATCTGTGGGGATGTTAATAGATGTGATTTTTTTTTTGATTCTGTATAATGAAAACATGTCAAGATTTAGAAGATCTGCTTCACTCGCTCAGAATCAGTATTTTCCAAATTACTAACTGCATGCCTGGGTAGAAGAGCCACTCAAAGTACATCATACACCAGTAGACTTTAATGTAACCAAGTACAAAAACTCCATTGCTATACTTGCAAATTCCACATTCTAATTAACTTTTAAGAAATTTGTCAAGTTTTGATGTAGTATTGAAAAATAATATTCACAATTATCTGAAAAGGTTATGAAAATACTCTTCCTTTTTCTAACACATATCTGAGGCCAGATTTTCTTCACATATCTCAACAAAACATCTTGCACAAGATTAAATGCATACACAAATATGATAATCCAACTATCTTCTACTATCCCAAATATTACAGAGATTTATAAAATATAAAACAATCCCATTTTTCTCATTAAATATTTTTGCTTTAGAAAATATATTTTTCAAAAATATGTTAACATATAATGGGTTTATCATTGTTATTTTACAATGCATTAAAAATAATTTTTAATCTTAGTTTTAATTTCTAATATGGTAATTATAGATTGGTATTAACCTAATAAACACAAATTTGGGGGAGGCCTTCATAATTTTAAGAATATAAAAGAGTCTGGAGAGGAAAAAGGTTGAGAACTGCTGCTTTAAAGGTTATTAATCGGGATCACTGGGTGGTGCAGCGGTTTAGCGCCTGCCTTTGGCCCAGGGCGGGATCCTGGAGACCCAGGATCGAATCCCATGTAGGGCTCCCGGTGCATGGAGCCTGCTTCTCCCTCTGCCTGTGTCTCTGCCTCTCTCTCTCTCTCTCTGTGTGACTATCATAAATAAATTTAAAAAAAATAAAATAAAATAAAATTAATAAAGGTTATTAATCCCAGCTCCTTTTAAGAGATTATTCTACTTTTCCATTTGGCGGAAGGAGATAAAAAGTTGCATTCTTCTTATAAAAATGAATTTCTCTAGAGGCTATAAAGAGAGATTGTTGAGTTGAAAAAGACAACAGCAGTTAGAAAAAGGAACCAAGGGATCCCTGGGTGGCGCAGCGGTTTGGCGCCTGCCTTTGGCCCAGGGCGTGATCCTGGGGACCCGGGATCGAATCCCACGTCGGGTTCCCAGTGCATGGAGCCTGCTTCTCCCTCTGCCTATGTCTCTGCCTCTATCTCTCTCTCTCTCTCTCTCTCTCTGTGACTATCATAAATAAATAAAAAATTAAAAAAAAAAAAAGAAAAGAAAAAGGAACCAAGATTCTATGGACACTTGGCTACTTCCAGACCTGGGTCAAGATGGAATAGGAAAGCCAGGAACATCCTTCGTATCATACCAGATAGCATAAAGCTATCAAAGATTACTAGTGTGATATCAACAGAGTTCAGGAGCCAGCTGAAGAGGCTCCCTTGGCCAAAGATGGTACAACTTGATTATCAGGAAGGATGATAACCACAATGAACTGAAACATAACAACTGTTTAAGTCTATGAATTAAAATGATCCAAAAGTATCATTATAGACCTCTATGGGATGCTAACAAACCAATTCATTATTGTGCCAACTTCATCCTAGGAAATCATCAATATAATCCCACCCATATGTCCAAGAGGGAGGAAAAAGCCTAAGTCAGAGGAATCCTTATTTGGTAAAAATAAAGTCCTATAACTTTTAAATACAGTTTTTTAAATTCCAGATAAAATATTCCAGATAAATTTATGCTAAGTAACAGTAAGCACCTATCTTCTAAAGGAAGCTGCATTTCCCTTACCGTACATCAACTGTCTTCAAAGAAACCTACACATAAAATCTATCTTTAAAAAACAAACAAAATTACAACTTCACTGACTGAACAGTGATCTCTTTCCCTCTGAACTCCATCCCTCAACGTGTTTGTAAACATCAAAGTAATTACCATGACTACTTTAGGTTCAAAAAATATGATAGTTTTCTTGAAGTAATGAGGTTCAAAGGTAAAAGAGACTAAAGACTTAAGACATGGACTATGGATGTTATAGTCAATTAACTAAAAAATGCACACAATATATGAGAGATAGTTAAAAGAAAGGGTCTTAGATAAGAGTCCACATTCAATTCCCAGTACTGCCATTTAATAATTTGAGCTATTTAACCTCTCTAATTGTTTCTCTAGTATGTAAGATGAGAATAGCAGTGCCTACTTTATATAAATTTTATCATAGAGTAATTGAGGTCACAGATATAATAATAAAGACTTTAGATATTCCCTGTAACACATAAATCCTCAATAAATAAAGCTGCTGGTAATGGTACTAACTATTCATGTCATCTAAAGATCAAGAAAGGAGATGATGGGAAAATGGGAAAATGTTGGGCAAAACGGTTCCCTTCACCAACTGTCAAATGATATCATCAGTCCAATAAAGGTTAGCCAACATTCTGCCTTTAGCTGGTATGGGGCAGTTATCAGAAAGGAAATGGAAATATAATACATGAATGAGTGCCCATTTTCACAGACACCAGGTATAAGTACACTATCTGAAATAACATTGTTTCCTTTTTTAGACTTCCTAACAAAATATTATCCAAGTCATTTAGTGAAAAGACATAGTGACGTTTATAACATAATAATCCTGCTATGTAAATACTCAGTATAAACCTTCCATTTGCAAGTAAAATAGGCCAGTCTCCTAAAGCCTCTTAAATTAAATGAAGCAAACTTTTAAATTCTCATCCATGAATTACAATGTTAGCAAAGAAAGGCTGACAAAAAGAACAGAAAGGAATTATAACAAAGAAGGATTCAAATTCAAATTCAAATTATAGTCTTGTCTTGATTTACATCAACTTTAACTCAAGAGATTAACTACAAAACCCTACTGAGTATAGTAAACCAAGTACAAACCATCACCCAGGGCATTTAGGCTACTCCATTCTCTCTCAACAACTGTCTACCCTGGGGGCTTCTCCAGTTGTTGCCCTATGAAAGTCACCCCAGCTCTTCCCCCTTACTTTCCATGGGGTAAATAGTTACTCTGTAATCTTATTTCACTGATATATGTGTAGTTGTTCCTAATATATATACTGTAATATTTATATTTACAGTTGGTTAAATAGAGTAATTTCTACAAAGAGCAAATGGAAGAAATCCTTTCAAAAATGTCTAACAAGAAATGAAATGTAAAAGAAGTGTATCTTTTGATTCATTAATTTCTTTCCAGTAAATACTTAAGGAAATAATACAATCTAGGCAAAAAGACACATGAGTAAAGTCACTCGCTAAAGAGTTATCATAGCCAAATAACTGAAAACACATTCCAATATTTAGGAAATGATAAACTGTAGATCCCTGACATATTATCCTTTGTTAAACATTCTTATTAATGTTATTAATAATATATTAATGTATTATCAATATATTATTGTTATTGTCAGTATTTAGACCATAAAATAAGAAAAATATTTTATGATATAATATTAGTAAATACCTCTAGGATATAAATATAAGGTAGCAGTTAAAATATGGTAAAAATCCTGATTCTCCCACTCAGTAACTGTGATTTCTCACAAGTTATTTAAAGTCCCTGAGACACAGTTTCATTTCAAAAATGAGGTAATATGATCGAGCAGGAGAATCAAATGATATTACTATAAAGTACCTAGCCCCTAACTCAAATTCCCTTCCCTATTAGTCAAGTGATTCTTCACTATTACTGCAACCATGAGTTTATAAATAGCAGATCATATCTAAAACGGTACAATGGGGGCAGCCCCGGGCTTAGCGGTTTAGCGCTGCCTTCAGCCTGGGGCGAGATCCTGGAGACCAGGGATCCAGTCCCACATCAGGCTCCCTGCAGGGAGCCTGCTTCTCCCTCTCCTGTGTCTCTGCCTCTCTCCCTCCCTCTCTCTGTCTCATGAATAAATAAAATCTTTAAAAAAAAATAAAAATAAAAATAAAATAAAATGGTACAATGGTGGTAAGATTGTGGTTCTATATTTAAAATTACTACCTGTAGTACATTTCCTTAATGTTGCTTATATTTTCCTCAGTTCTTTAAAAGCGAGTCATCAACCCTTGGCCTGACTGTGACCCCTAATATAACTCTGTTTCAATGCTTTTAAAAATCATATTCTAATAATTTTAATTAAGAGTCCTTTCCCGAACATGTTACCTATAATACACAAATCAGAACTTAGCCTGTATATACCAACATGAAAACAAAACAAAACAAATTAGGAAAATGAATAGAATACATGCTATCCCCTACACATTCACACTAATGCTTTATTAAAATTTGAACAATAAATTTAGTTGAGGGAGAGAAGAGAACACTATTCCAAAAAAGTTACACATTAACGTATAATCCATACTTTTGATTCTATCCATCTGACAACCTGGCATGTGAGAGAAGACGACCTTCACAACTGGTCTGAACAGATGGTAGATATAGCTGTCCCTTTCATTTCAGGTATAAGGGAAAAGGAACAAAATCACTTTCCCCTGACCCAACTCCTTAATTATGTGAAATGTAAAATATCTCAAGGTCTGATGATACAATGGGAGCTTCTTAGGTCCTCTGGCAAGAATTGAGTCAGTCAAGTCCAGGTCAGTCAGATAATGCTCCTTCTTCCCTCCCACAGAGTAAACAAAGACATCAAAGTCAGAATTGCGGTGGAGGAGAAGATGGATCAGGAAGTAAACACCATGGACCTGGACAAATAAATTCCAAGCTCATGGCCAGTCTAGGAGTTCTGAGGAACACCATAATCTTACCAAAGAAGAAGAGAGAAAATCTCTGGTTATAAAAACCAGTACTGCAACACAGCATGTAGCCCTTAAAGGAAGCCCCCTACCTTTCCTTCAACTGCCCAAGTTGGGAAGTGGTACCACCAACACATAAAGTCAAAATTATAAGTTACTGATGTAGAAATACTGTATCTGGCATACAATGGGTGGTTTAAGGGCATCAATGTAAACTCTGCAGAGGACAAGTTATAAGGAAATTGAAGATTCACTGTAGTAAAACACAAGGGCTCATCTGATTTCATTCATGCAAGTATAACAATGAATGCACTAGTTTCAAAACCAAATCAGTCTCAATACTTACATTTTTATCTTAACATAATGACAGTGTTCTGACAACTAAGAAAAATGTGGTTCAAAATTTGATGCTTAACGATCAAGAGATTCTCCAGGACCTTAAAAGCTGCCCTCACATCCTGAGTAATTTCAACTCATTAGTGAGAGAGGAGTTTTTAAAAGAATCCATGTAGCTGTCTATTTTGAGCAGAAAAGGATGGGAAACAAGACCTCTAAAGCATATCAGAAAAGACATTGAAGAAAAAAATGAGAATGCCTCAAGCACCTAAAGTAGATAGAAGACCACCATGAGTATGATATGTTCAAGCAATTAAACTGTAAATAGCTAGTAGAGTAAATAGTAGCTTCATACAATATTACAATGCAAAGCAGAAGGAATGGTTTCCTACTGCTACAATATTTTCCACAGTAAACAGAAGTTGGTTATTAGAATGCATTGTGTATGTAGATGAGAACCACTGCATAATTACTTAACCCATTGAATCTGTACCAAAGAAACAAAGAAAACATATGTCTTTTGGTCAGATTGTTTACTGCAATCCAATACTAGATTAATTTAATAAATACTGCCGAAAAAGAAAATTACAGGACCCAAAGAAAAAAAACTCCATTATTTTAGGATACAATCAAAGACCATTTTATATTGGCAATTTGTGTCTAGGCAAAAATGTGTGACTCATTTTAAACTTTTAAATGATATGCTTATGGGGGGGAGGGGAGGTGGGATCTTGAAAACAGTAATTTATGTTCATGGTAATTAAAGGTGATTTACAAAACATATAAACACCTAACTTAACCTAAAAGGGGAAGACAATTAAATGAAGGCATTTTTACCTTCTCATTTAGCAGTTCAGTAAAGTTGTAGTGCCTTGAGGGCTACAATTCCATATAAACTAGAAAGACAACTTCAAGCCTATTTCTTCCATCAGCGCTACATTCATCTCTTTTTTAGCAACAAAACTAACGGATCTCTTTGGAATCTTATTGGTAGAGCTCTAGCTAAGCAATTTAGATGTAAGAAAGTCAAAGAGATACAGAGGGACAGTAATATAAAACAGAAAGAAGACACATCTGTCATTAATAACAAAGGAGAAAGGATAAGGGCTTTTATTTTCCCTAACCAAAAATTCTAACCATCTGCACAGAAATTGTTTACATGAATCAACCTTAGTTCTACCTCTGTAAGAACTTGTCTGTCCAGTTTAAGAGGGGTGAAGGCCAAGAGGGAAGTGAAATCAGTCAAGGGCTCAAAATTATACTGGGGGAAAGCAGGGAGATAGGAGTATTTTCTAAGAATTATAGAACAGCAGAAAGCTTTTAAAATAAAAAGAAATGACATCAAAAACAGAATAATTATCAGTTATTACAAAAACTTAAAATGCTCTACGTACCAAAGAAAACTCTTTTTAAGGGAAATAAACATTGAAAAGTAAATTCAAATAGAAACTATACTCCTTCATATAATCAGGAAAAGAAAATAAGCATACATCCTTCCTTTAGCTTTAAAAAAAAAAGGCAATTACTTCTAGAGATGAGAACAAGGGACAAACATGAAATTTTATTGTGAATACTTATTTTCTATCTTGTTTATAATAAGCAAGTGATTTTGAGTTTTTAAAATATAATGAATACATTTTTTTAAGTAACAGCATCTGTTTGGTCATTTAAAATCAAAAGGTAGGGATCCCTGGGTGGCGCAGCGGTTTAGCCCCTGCCTTTGGCCCAGGGCGCAATCCTGGAGACCCGGGATCGAATCCCACGTCGGGCTCCCGGTGCATGGAGCCTGCTTCTCCCTCTGCCTGTGTCTCTGCCTCTCTCTCTCTCTCTCTCTCTCTGTGTGTGTGACTATCATAAATAAATAAAAATTTAAAAAAATAAAAAATAAAATAAAAAATAAAATAAAAAGGTAGAGAGCAATCTGGTAAAACCAAAACTGTCTACTCATAAAGTGTGAGGGGCAAGGGTATAAACACCTTGTTAAATTACAATTTTATATGTACTATGGAATGAAACTCATTTTTACTAAAGCACAAATTTTTGTCCCTAAATTACATATAATTGAATCTAATATAAGGGAACACCTTCTGATATCACGAAGGTAGCTATTGATTATATCTCTACAGTGGGGTGGTGTGACTAGCAAGGGTTTCTCTCCACTCTGACAGATTAACAAAGGAATTCTGTCTTTGTTTTGTTTTTTTTTTTTTAAGATTATATTTATTTATTCATTGAGAGACACATTGAGAGATGCAGAAACAGGCAAAGGGAGAAGCAGGCTCCATGCAGGGAGCCCGATGCAAGACTCAATCCCAGGACCCCAGGATCACATACGACCTGAGTCAAAGGCAGATGCTCAACCACTGAGTCACGGAGGCATCCCAGGAATTCTGTTTAGGTGACTCTACACTGTACATACTAAAACAACTAATATAAAGATAGTAACGTTGCTAAGATCTATTTGAAAGGCTGTTTCTTTCCCTATCATCCTTCTTATTCTTAGGAGGGGAAAAGCCAGATGAAATGAAATACTGAATTCTCAATAAGTTCCCTCAATCTTTCAAATCCAACTTAGTTTGTTATTAGGACAAAGAGTCCTAATAACTGTCCTGCCTTTCCCTATAGCCTTCTCTCCCCTTCTCAACACTGTAGACAGACAGACAGATATATACAGACACACACACTCAGTATGCTACATCCTACATTTGCTCCATTCAAATTTCTTAGAAATGCAAGTATCACTTTATGGCAGAAGAGACCACACAAGTATAATGCTATGAGAATAATCAAGGTAATAACTTCTTTAACAAAAGAATCTACTAATCTAGTTGTCTGCAAGTAAATTCCTTAAGTAGATCATCCTGGCAGAACCATATGGATTAGCCCAGGTTAAAAAAAAATCAAACATTTTACAGAGATAAAATAGATCCCTGACAACTCCTGAATCACAACATTCTAGGCCAAAGCCATCTTCTCGTTTTTTTAGTGAATGTTTATTTTATCTTAGAGAAGGAGAGAGAGAGAGAAAGCAGTGGGAAAGGCAGAAGGAAAGGGAAAGAATCCCCAAGCAGACTCCAGACTGAGTGCAGAGCCTGACATGAGGCTCGATCCCAGGACCCTAAGACCATGCATGACCTGAGCTGAAACCAAGAGTCAGATGCTTAATGGACCCAATGAGCCACCCAGGCGCTCCTTCTCATTATTTTAATACAGAACGCTAAAGGATTTTATTTGAATCATCTGTGAATGCCTTATATTGGTATTTAAATTAGAAAATTCCTCAAGTTTTAAAAATCAGCATAATACATGTCCACTTTAAAAAAAAAAAAAAAGCCAAGGGTCTAAAGTAAAATAGTCAGCCATCTCTCCCTCTATCCAGTTCTATTCTTCAAAAATCTATACAATTTCATGTATCTTCTTCTAATTCCCTGTAGTGTAGTGTGTAGAACTGAGATGTCCAATACTGCACCCGCTAACCACATGTGGCTCTTAATTACTTGAAATGTGGCTAGTCCAGATGGAGATGTCTCTGAGTATAAATCACACATCAGATTTCAAAGACAACATCAAAAATATATCAATAATTTTTCATACTGACCTCATATTAAAATAATACTTTTGATACATTATATTACTAAAATTAACATCACCTTTTTTTTTTTTTTTTTTTTTTACTTTTTCTTATGTGGCTATCAGAAAATGTTAAATTAGGGATCCCTGGGTGGCTCAGCAGTTTGGCGCCTGCCTTTGGCCCAGGGCGCAATCCTGGAGTCCCGGGATTGAGTCCCACGTCGGGCATGGAGCCTGCTTCTCCCTCTCTGCCTCTCTCTCTCTCTCTCTCATAAATAAATAAATGTTTAAAAAAAATGTTAAATTACATATATAGCCACATTTATAGCTAACAATTTATTTCTGCTGGTCAGCACGGTGCAAAGGCCAATAACGCAGATTTTAGAGTCAGACTTGCCTTACTGAATATAACTACCGAATATATCTTCTACCAGCTGTTAACGGACAAATTTCCTAACCTCTGTACCCATTTCTGACTTGTTCTGAGAATCAAATGAAATTATTCACATAAAGCACTTAGCACACAGCCTGGCACATAGTAAATGCTCAATAAATATTTGATAGCAACAAAAGAACAAAAACTGTAACCTAATTCTTTTAAAGTCACTACATAGCACCTGTCTCTTTGGGCACTACACATTATGCAGAGCAAGTATTTTCTGGAAAACAATGTACACCGACCATTTGAATCCCGTCTCTCACACACAAATATGTGGATCTTAAACATGTTTAATATATAGATTCTAAACATTCATATTTAAAAATGTATGAAAGCAGTGTGGTATGGTGAAAAACTGGAAAGAAAAAGAACTTTAAAGAATAAAGACGTGCTCTATGTCCAGTTTACTAGCTATATACCCTAGGAAAACAATGTAACCTTTCACTCTCAATATTCTCATCTATACAACTGGGATAGTACCAATCCTGCAGAACTGTTAAGTTTAAATGGAATAATAAATTAGAAATAATCTACCACAGTACTTAACATATACCAGATACTTAATTTCTCTTCTCCTGGAAATTAAAATAAAATGCCAACAATTCAGACACATGCTAATAGCATTAATATTCACTTGCTTGCTGTATCACAACTGCCCAAGCCTGTTCCTACTCTGAAGCATCTAGATTCCCTATATTTTATCCCTTGTATGAATTGGAGTTACAAACCTGTACCACTGTATAACAGCATAGGTAAATACTCCAGAAAAAAATAAATACTTCAGGAAAAAAAATAATCTAACTCTATGGCCTCTGTTTTTATCCAGAGTCATAAAGAGGGGTAGGAGATTGCTTCCAGATTACTGCCTTTTGTGCAAACTAAGAGAAAACATTGCACATTGGCTGTGCTGCAAGTTTCTTTTTACAAAGATGCAATAAACGTCAATTTAGAACTAGGAAACGTATCTATTCTGATATATACCAGATGCATATGAAATTAGACAACCTATAATTTTTTCTCTTTGCTTCGGCTGCCACGATGCTCTGTGGTAAGATGTATTCACAATGTCAGTACATTATTCAGCATGGGTTATATGTTAACACGTACTTAGGCTCCTGACCATCCATTCACCCTATTCCCTTTAATTCTCATTCTTCATTAATGATTTTCATCACTTTCCTGTTGTTTTAGTGTATTTGTCTTATATTGTAAGACAGTTAAAACTCCTTTTATAAGTCAGCAGAACAAAATAATAAATAGAACTGAAGTTCACACAAAGGGTTCAGAATAAACCCACATGCAGAAAATGTGAATAAGCAACTGGAGAAGAAAACTCAGGAAGGAACAGGACACTATATCCCACGCTTCCACCGTTACCACCAACATGACACATATACAAGCACACACACACATAACAATTTAGCTGAAAATCAACAAATGTATTGGAAGCCTTATTTTCTACAACTATAAATGATTAAATACTTTATAATTAACATTTCTATAAATTTGAACCTCCTGTATGTTTCTAAATTGGAAACAAAACTGTCCCATAGCTCAGAAAGCAGAATTCTTCTTTCTAGTCTATAAGCTCGTATCTCTAAGTACCTGTTGAGAAACTTTAAGAAGTTATATCTATAAATATCTTAACAGTAGGTGCAGTCATACTGCCAAAGGTGCTGTCCTTCAGATAACACACAAACGCCTTAGCTTCCTGTTGAACTATCACTTCAAAATGCCAGCTTAAAAAAAAAGCTAAGGATTCAGTGAAATCAATAGCCTCGTCATGTTCAAAGCTTTAAACACCTAATGATAGGAAGTTATATTGCTTCTAAAAATTGATAAAAAAAAAAAAGTCACACTGGCTCACTAAACCCTAGTGAAAAATTAATCATCTCCCGAATAAAACATCTGTTATCAGAAATTGCTGTATGTATGATTTTAAAAAAATATTTCTTTATCATAAGATGGTTGCTGTTTCACTATTCTATACTAAATCTTTGGCAAATGGTCTTCAGGAGAACTCTGTTTATAGGATATGTAAGAAAACCCTATCATTAAGTCCCATCCCTTCTTCACAAAGTCTTTTTTTTTTCTTTAAGATTTTATTTATTTATTCATGAGAGACACAGAGAGAGAGGCAGAGACATAGGCAGAGGGAGAAGCAGGCTCCCTGAGGGGAGTCCGATGCGGGACTCGATCCCAGGATCACGACCTGAACCAAAGGCAGACACTCAACCACTGAGCCATGCAGGTGTCCCAACCAGTAACTAATTTTTAAGGTAACATTTTGAAAAGTACATCCTAAACATCATACATTTGAATTTCTGCTCCAAAATAAATGAAGGCTTAGGCTTTTGTTTGTTCTTAATTTTATAAAGCTCCTTCAGGGCTTGGTTTAGTCAGTAGAGTATTCAACTCTCTTGATCTCAGGGTCATGAGTTCATACCTCACTTTGAGCACAGAGCTTTCTTATAAATACATACATACTAATAAAATAAAATAATTTAAAAACTCCTTTGGCTTATATAAATAACTAGCCTATTAAGGAAATGTGGATAATGAGCTTCAAAAAAAACTTAAAAATAAATAGTATTTATCTTTTTACAATAGATACTCATAACAAAATCTACCAAAACAGTGATATACATTAAGTATAATAGATACCTGTTCTATTTTCAAAAAGTTAATCCATTAAATAATTTTTAGAATGTTAATTTCCAGTGTTTCTTCAAACACCAGAAACTATAATTTTTCTTTTGTAGTGGTAAGGTCCAGTAAAAATAAAAAAATAAAAAAAAAAAAGTTAAAAAAAAAAAGAATATTCACAGAGAATTCATAAAGATTTTGGGTTTTTTGTTTTTAAGATTTTATTTATTTATTCATGAGAACACACAGAGAGGAGAGAGAAGAGAGGCAGAGACACAGGCAGAGGGAGAAGCAGGTGCCATGCAGGGAGCCTGACATGGGACTCGATCCCAGGTCTCCAGGATCATGCCCTGGGCTGAAGGCGGTGCTAAAACGCTGAGCCACCTGGGCTGCCCAAGAATTTCTGTTTTACAATTAATATTACATCATTAGCAATGGACATAACCAAAACTATTCACAGTTGTTTACCCAAAATGGATGCCAATTATGAGAAAAATATGGACACATTCCCACTTTTTTTTTTTAAATTTAAATTCAATTTAGTTAACATATAGTTTCAGGGATACAATTTAATGATTCATCAGTTGCATATAACATCCAGTGCTCATTACATCAAGCGTTCTCCTTAACGTCCATCACCCAGTTACCCTATTACCCTACCCATTTCCCCTCCAGTGACCCACAGTTTGTTTTCTAGAGTTAAGAGTCTCTTACGGTTTGCCTCCCTCTCTGTTTTCATCTTTATTTTTCTTCCCTTATGTTCATCTTTTTGTTTCTTAAATTCCATATGTGAGTGAAATCATATGGTATTTGTCTTTCTCTGATTAGCTTATTTTACTTAACATAGTACCCTCTAGTTCTATCTACATCATTGTAAATGGCAAGATTTCATTCTTTGACGGCTGAGTAATATTGTGTGTGTGTGTGTGTGTGTGTGTGTGTGTGTGTGTGTGTACACCCCACATCTTTATCCATTCATCTGTTGATGCATATCTGGGCTTTTCCCACAATTTGGCTAATGTGGACATTGCTGCTATAAACACTGGGGTGCATGTGCTCCTTTGAATCACTATGTTTGTATCCTTTGGATAAATACTTAGTAGTGCAACTGCTGGATCATAGGGTAGTTCTATTTTTAACTTTTTGAGGAACCTCCATATGTTTTGGCTGTACCAGCTTACATTCCCACCAACAGTGTAAGAGGATTTTGGTTTCCCTTTCTCTGCCTCCTCGCCAACACCTGCTGTGGTTAATTTTAGCCATTCTGACAGCTGTCAGGTGGTATGTCATCATGGTTTGATTTGTATTTCCCCGATGATGAGTAATGTTGAGTATCTTTTCATGTGTCTGTTAAACGTCTGGATGTCTTCTTTGGAAGAATGTCCACACTCAGTGTGGAGTCTTCTCCAGATTCTTTCTCCTTTCCCCTCTGCCTCTCTCTCTCTCTCTCACTTCCTCCCTCCCTCCCTCCCTTCTTTGGAAAATGTCTGTTCATGTTTTCTGCCCGTTTCTTGACTAGACTACTTATTTTGGGAATGCTGAATTTGATTAAACTTTATATATTTTGGATACTAACCCTTTATCTGTCATTTGCAAATATCTTCTCCATATCATAGATTGTCTTTTAGTTTTGTTGATTGTTTCCTTTGCTGTGCAAAGCTTTTTATTTTGATGAAGTCCCAACAGTTCATTTTTGTTTTTGTTTCCCTTGCCTCTTGAGACATGTCTAGCAAGAAGTTGCTGCAGCCAAGATTAAAGGTTGCTGCCTATGTTCTCCTCTAAGATTTTCATGGATTCCTTCTCACATTTAGGTCTTTCATTCATTTTGAGTCAAATTTTGTGTATGGTATGAAAAAGTGATCCAGTTTCATTCTTCTACATTTGACTGTACAATGTGCCCAACACCATTTGTTGAAGAGACTGTCTTTTTTCCCTTGGCTATTCTTTCCTGCTTTGTCAGATTAGCTGGCCATAGAATTGAGGGTCCATTTCTGGGTTCTCTATTCTGAAAATTCCCACTTTTTAAAAAGCTTTTCTCTTTTTAAAATCATACAAAGTGGATAGCTGGGTGGCTCAGTCAGTTAAGCATCTGCTTTCTGTTCAGGTCATGATCCCAGGATCCTGGGAATGAGTCCCACATCAGGCTCCCTGCTCATGGAGAGCCTGCTTTTCCCTCTCTGCCTGCCACTCCCCCTGTTTGTGCAATCTCTCTCTGCCACATAAATAAATAAAATCTGTAAAAAATAATAATAAAACAAAATCATACAAACCATTAAAATATGTTCTGTATAGTTCAAAAAACCTGAAAAAACAGTCAGCTAAAAAATAACACAACTTATCAACTATATATCAGTAAAAAGCAAAGAAAGAAAGGCAGGTAGACAGACACACAAAGCTAATCAAAGAAAAAGTTTCTGCATAATTTCAAACATTCAAGATACTTTGGGGGTGGAGGAGCAATTAGGTAGGAGAACAATTATTTAGAACATAACCAACATTCAAAAACAGTTTGATACTCAGACCAAAGAAAAGAATATATATCTCAAAAGTATCCAATTGCCTGTAGATTCTCAAGAATCGAATCAACTTTATAGTGGGACTTTTAAAGTATCCTACCACAGTGAACCTACCAATTGCCTGTAGATTTTTAAGTGCTGCTAGCAGCATCATTTCAGGCTGACCTGAATTCAAATCACAGCTCTGGTACTCATTAGGTATGTAAATTATGGCCTAATCTCCTAGTCTCTTTATGCCTCAGTTTTCTCATCTTTAAATCAGGCATATTTGGGGAAACTGGGTGGTTGAGCGGCTGCCTTTGGCTCAGGTCCTGACCCCAGAGTCCTGAGATGGAGTTTCACATCAGGCTCCCTGCAGAGAGCCTGCTTCTCCCTCTGCCTAGGACTCTGCCTCTCTCTCTGTCTCTCATGAATAAATATATAAAATCTTAAATTAAAAAAAAAAGAGGTATATTCCCTTCCCTGCAGGACTGTTATGAACAAAGTACACATCATATTAAGCCACACAGTCAACTGTTACATGTAAGCTCCATAAACTTCCAAAAAGAAGAGTATTTATTAATCTAAAAGATTAATAAAACTTGCTACAGATACTGCCAGGACCCTGGCTACTGATCATTTGTCAACTTATTCCCTTCACAAATCAAAATGAAAATACCAGAAGAAAGAATGTGTGAGAGTAAATTTGAAGTCATTCTTTCTCCTTTCTGAAATACGTTTTGTTATTTTTGTTACTAAAAGTGTTAAGAGTCTGCAACATGTATACCTGGAATCCAAGTCACACAAATCTGTTTGTAACCTAAATAAAGTCATCCCATACCCTTTAGGAATTTACAAAATAGGTAATTTTCCACTGCCTTTTTTTAAAAATATAATTTGGGTATCATTTAAAACTGCTTGACCTAGAACTCAAACTTCGAAGCAACTTCTCTGGAATTTAGACAAGTGTTTCTCAAAATGAGTTCACAGACAAAAAGATTCAGAGCTCAAAGACTAACAAAAATTCCTGTGATTAAATAAAAAAGACTTCTTTATTTGCACTGATAATAATAAAGACTTCTTTATTTGCACTGATAATTCTCAACATATATTAATGGACTAATCCAACACAGAACAGGAACTTTGTAACCAGAACTGAATTTACTTTTTTTAATGCAAATTCACATTGGTTTATTTTTGTTTTAAGAGACACAGAGAGGGAGGCAAAGACACAGGCAGAGGGAGAAGCAGGTTCCTGCGGGGAGCCTAATGTGGGACTTGATCCCAGGACCCCAGGACCACAACCTGAGCCAAAGGCAGACACTCAACCACTGAGCCACCCAGGTGCCCCCAGGACTGAGTTTAAAATCTGATTTCTAACTGTTACTAGCCATGTAATTTTGGGCAAGTACTATAACTCCTCCACTCTTTGGATTCCTCATTTACAAAATCAGGACAATAACGGTACCTATTCTTATTGAGGTATTAAGAAGAGTAACTGAGTTAATATTTGTACAAGGCATAGAATACTATATATTGTTAAAATAAAAGTGCTTAGGGCAGCCCAGGTGGCTCAGCGGTTTAGCGCCGCCTTCAGCCCAGGGTGTGATCCTGGAGACCCGGGATGGAGTCCCACATCCCACGTCGGCTCCCTGCATGCAGCCTGCTTCTCCCTCTGCCTGTGTCTCTGCCTCTCTCTCCGTGTCTCTCATGAATAAATAAATAAACAAATCTTTTTTTTTAAAAAAGTACTTAGACTTTAGTTTGAGTTAGCATTTCTCAAATTGTGATCGACAACAAAATCTGTGGTACTTTTTCTCCTAATTTCAATTATGACTCTTTATCCTTTCATGGAAGGATATTATATATAAAATACATAAAAACATATGAGGTAAGGTCTCTGTGTTGAAGGTAATTAGCCTCTGATATTTCTCACAGAAAGTTAATCCTCTGTGATGTCATAAAAATAATTAAAAAATACTAAAAAGTACAATTCAAGTATTTTTCTAGGAAAACCAAATAATTCAACTGAAATTCCATTTTTGTGGCATTCTTTGTCTCACTATTGAATGTTCATTCAGGTAACACAATTACAGAGAATTTTTTTAAAAAAAGGAAATCCTTCAAAGTTAGCTATTTGTTTTAATGGCTTGAAAAACATAGGCCATGCAAAGAGGCAGAAACCTAAAAACACATGTAAATTTTGAGTTATGTTTAACTCAACATATATCTAACATTCTGGAAATTCCAGCACAATAAACAGCACCTTATTTTCAGGCATAAAATGAGAGCGAGGTATTTTGGACACACAACTTTGCTTACTGAAATTAAGAACTTCAAGCCCTCATCAATTCCACTCTCCTATACTCCAGAGAGGACAGACAGTGGCACAAGAACAGCCTACCAAACTGTGTTCCCATTCCCCTACCTACAATCCATAGCACTCACTCCCTGAGCTGCTGAAACTATACCTGGCAGAAATTTCTTTCCTAAAAAAAAAAAAGAAAGAAAGAAATGTCTTTCCTACCTGCAAGAAAACATTCAAAATGGATATTATGTCTTATATATATTCAACTACTTGGGCAATGAAGAAGTAATTGAAAAGACAATAAAGGGCTTTCATAAAGAAATCTAGTTAAAATTTGCCTAAATTTGTCAACAAATCTTTGCAATAGCTATTCTCTCTTAAAGTTTACTTTAAAATCCTCTACATGATTCATCTCATTTGTTAAAATGTCACTTATTTGAAAAATTACTTATACTAATGTGTCATCCTAATGTGCTATGTTTTGGTTCCCTCAGCTGGTATTTTATGCATTAAATTTGTAAAAATTGTATTCTTTTTTTTATTACAAATATTGTGGGGTTTTTTAAGATTTTATTTATTTACTCATGAGAAACAGAGACAGAGAGGTAGAGACACAGGCTGAGGGAGAAGCAGGCTCCATGCAGGGAGCCCGACATGGGACTCGATCCTAGGTCTCCAGGATCACGCCCTGGGCCGAGGGCAGCGCTAAACCACTGAGCACCCAGGCTGCCCTAAAAGCTTTATTCTTATCTTACATTGAATCCTTCCCTCTCCATCTCACGTTTTCAGAGAAAACTAACTCTTCAAGTTACTCTTAATTCTATTAAAAACTCTGTTTAAAAAGGTTTTGCTTTCATCAGCATGTATTAATAACACTTTTCAAGAGCTTTTTTTTACGTTATAAAATACTTGATCATAAACTTAACCCAAGCAGAGTTTATATTACATTTAACAAACAAAAGTACATTTATTTTCCCCATCAATAGAGCTGACGTATGATTTTATAGTCCACTACTTTTAAGTATTAATATGATTCAAAGACCCAGTATCTTGTTTAGTGAAATAGGTAACCAAATTGAGAAAGGGGCATTCTAAATAAATGCAAGACAGATAAGAAATCTAATGGCAGTGAATCCATCAAAATCCTTTACTGATTTTCTACTTGATAAAATCATCAAACCCTATGTATTTCATTCAGCAATACAAATGATTGGAAACAAAATATTCTACCTAGATAGGTACTTACAAAAGCATGCAAACATTGTAATCTAACCCAAGTCCCCAAACTCCTACTCCATGGAGTTCTGGCACAGGCTTCAAGAGTAAAAGCTACCTTTACAAGGGAATATTATTCAGCCATAAAAGTGAATGAAATCTTGCCTTCTGCCACAACACAGATGGAGATATGAGTATAATGCTAAGCGAAATAAGTCAGAGAAAGACAAATACCATATGATTTCACTCATATGTGGGATTAAAGAGACAAACCAAGAAAGAGTCTCTTAAGGATACAGTACAAACTGATGGCTACCAGAGGAGAGGTGGGTGGGAGGATGGGTGAAATATATGATGTGGATTAAGGAGGGCACTTAGGATGAGCACTTGTTATGCTATACAAAGTTAGTTTAATCAAAGGGATTGACATCTTTCAATTATGTGACTTGAGCAAACTGTTTTATCTTTCTAAGCTTTGGTTTTCCCATTTTCAAAAGATGACAATAAGGTATATACATCTCCTGGGATCTTTGATGATCATGACTTAACAATTTAAAAAGCACTAAATAAACAAAGACCTATACGGTTATTCATTATTATTATAAGTCAGACCTAGTTGGGGCACCTGGGTGGCACAGCCGGTTAAGCATCTAGCTATTGGTTTCAGCTCAAGTCATGATCTTAGGGTCCTGAGATAGAGCCCCAAGTCAGGCTCCATGCTCAGCATGGAGTCTGCTTAAGACTCCCTCCCCAGGGCACCTCGGTGGCTCGGTCAGTTAAGCATCTGCCTTAGGCTCAGGTCACGATTTCAGGGTCCTGGGATCAAGCCTCACATTGGGCTCCTTACTCAGCAGAGAGTCTTCTGCTTCTCCCTCTCCCTCTGTGCATGCATGCTCACTCTCTCTCTCTCTTGGTCTGTCTCTCTCTCATGAATGTGCTTTTTCAAAAAAATAAATAAATCTTTTTAAAAAGAGGCTCTCACTCCCCTAAGATAAATAAAATATTTAAAAGAAACTTTAAAAAAATAAGTTGGACCTAGTTGTTTGGTCAGATAGGCCTTTTGGTAGGTCTGGAGTACACCATAACCTATAATCCTGCTTCTCAAATTGGGAACTGCATACTGCTGGAAGTACAAAGGAAAGTAAACCATGAAATGCTAAAACTTTTCCTTGGACGTCAAGTGTCTGGAGCTACACTGTGTACCCAAGGCCCCCATGTTCCTCATCCTTTGCAGTTAGAGCTCGTAGGTAGAAAAGATTGGCAAACACAGGATTCTTTACATTTTCATAACATTTTGTATTTCTGAGCACTTTATGTTTTAGAGATAGGCAGTTTTGCCCATTAGTTCAGGACTCAGTCTGGTTTAAGACAAAATTTTAAGAATGTTTACAAAGCAAACTTCGAAAGAAAAAAGGGGTAGTATTTCCCAAAACACCAAGACTGAAGGAAACACTGTGTTATTTAGAAAACACTTAAAAGATCCATTAAAAAATAGGAAGAAAACTGAAACAGTATAAAACAGAAAACCAATCGCCTCTGGATTAACTTCAGTTTCTTCTAGGTTCCTGAAACATGTCTAATGGTAGGCCCAACGGATATGCTAATAACACCATTAGCTTTCACCTGTAAACATTTTTCCAAAATGAAACAAAACAATACACAATGCTATTATTTCACTGATACAAAACCCAAAAAGACAAAACTCAAGTGATGGAGAACAGATCAATAGTTGTTAGGTTTCAGAGTGGCAATGTGACTACAAAGGGATAGCATAAAATACTTTTTAGGGTGAAGTGTTCTGCACCATGTGTGCTGATGGTTACACAAATCTACACATATGCTAAAATTTATAGAACTGTATATCAATATAAGTCAGTTTTACTATATGATAATTTAAAAAACAAAATATATATATTCCTAAACCTAAACTTTATAAATGAAATATTTTTTTAAATGTTTTACCCAACAAACTTGTCCAAAAATATTAATACTTTGGAATTTTTAAAGTATTCTCCAGCTGCAAAGATTCTGTACTTATCAGATTAGTGTATGAAAGAGACAAATAATTTCACTTTAATGCACCAAAATCCAAGTTTCTTCACAAAATCCCAGCACTCACAAAATGTCAGGTTTAATTCTAGTTTGTGAATCAGTACAAATAGTGCACCAATCTACTAATTATTATCTAGAAATAGGACATCATCTCCAATGCTTGTACTACTGAAACAACCAGAGTAACAGAGTTCAATTAAACTCCTAGAAGGAACCCCCCCCAAAAAAAAAAAAAAAAAAAACTCCTAGAAGGAAAGGTGACCCAGGTTTTAATTTTCCACATCCTTTTTCTTTCTTGTGTTGCTGAAATTAATATTTAATAAACTATGCATAAAGTGTACAATTTGATATTATATACTGTATATGTATGTAATACTGTATGTATATATGTATGTATATCCATATACAGTATGTATATACCTGGAATACCATCACCATAATCAAGATTATGAACATATCCATCACTCCAAGTTTAATCCTGCCCCTTCCAACTTCCCCTCATTCCCTAGACCCCAGGAAATCAGTGATGTGCCTTCTGATATAATAGTTTGTATTTTCTAGAATCTTATATAAATGGAATCATATAGTTTATGCTCTTTTTCTAGATTGGCTTCTAACTTAGCATAATTATTTTGAGATTAATCCATGTTACTATGCACAGAAAAAAAATGTTAACATTACATCTACCTCCTATATAAAATTAGTTTGTATTTGCAACAAACTGGCTTACATACTAAAGGAGTATCTTCAATAAGCTACATAAGAAGTTTCACATAATGAACAAATTATTAGATCATTCCTTAATGTTCTTTTGAAAGGGCTTAAGCATTTTTTAAAGTTTTCTAAACATTTAAAATAGCAAGAAAAATAAGTCACCCTGCAACAAGACTGATTTTGTTTTCAAGTTAATTTTAATAAGAGATTCACTTATACTATTAAAAATACTTCCCACAAAGTTTTGTTTATAAAATTCACCATAATAAAAAGGTTAGCTCTCATACTTCCCATTATGCAAAGTCTGGCAATTTTTGTATTTCTGTGCGTCCCAGTAAGACTTATTCTTGCTTCAGCAACCCATTTACTCTAAATAATCAATCTCTTTCTTTCCTCCTTCCCCAACATATTATTCCCACTCGATCTTTACCTCTCAGGAACTTGGTGTTCCTCAAGTCAACACCACACACTCACACACACATGCTCTCTTCTTTGCGCACAATTGAAGAATGGCATCCTGTGTTTATACGACCATGTATTCAATGTCTGTCTCCTCCACTGGTTTGTAAGCTCTATAAGGGCAAGAGTCATACTTGTTTTTACTTACCATTACGTCCCTCAGCATCTAGCACACTTGAAAGAGGTGCTCCATAAATAATATGTCAAATGAGTAAGACAGAATGAACTAAAGACTTAAAGCCAAAGCAAACCTATTTATATTTAAGACTTAAAGCCAATAGCAAACCTATTTATATTTAAAACAAGAATAAATTTTTGATGACATAAATAAATATATATATATATATATATATTTACATATGTCTAATAACCAACAGAAGTAACAAGGTGAGGGAGAAGTTAATTTTTAAAAATTTAATGGAGGGGATCCCTGGGTGGCTCAGTGGTTTGGCACCTGCCATTGGCCTGCGGCGCGATCCTGGAGTCCCGGGATCGAGTCCCATGTCTGGCTCCCGGCATGGAGCCTGCTTCTCCCTCCTCCTGTGTCTCTGCCTCTCTCTCTCTCTCTCTCTCTCTCTCTCATAAATAAATAAATATTTAAAAATAATATTAAATAAATAAATAAAATTTAATGGAGAGAAACACAGCATTAACAAGTTAAAATTCAAAATAAACCACAACTTCCTATTCATTTTTTCTCCCTCCTAACATTCAGATGTTCTAATAGAAAGCTTAGAAGTGCCCTAAGCATTAATACGTACATCATCACTGTACTGTCCCTTTCCTTAGTAGTTTTGTTTTTTTTAAGTCATTTCCACGCCCAATGTGGGTCTCAACTTCTCAACCTCAAAACTGAGTAGCATGCTCTGCCAACTGAGTCAGCCAGATATCCTATCCATTTCCTTAATAGTTTTAAAACAACTGCCTAAAACAAAAATAGAAAAGCTAAAAAAATATAAACATAGAAAATGGATTTTTTTCACTAAAATAAGAAATAATGAATTTAACAATTAAGACAAGTTTCAAACGTAGTGATAGGCAAGTAAGTAAACAACTCCCCAGTAAGTTTAAAAAAAAAAAAAAGTCCAAATCCAACAATGTAATTACATTTATTAATATAATTATTCAATATATATTTCCACCACTAGACTAGAAGCTTGATAAAACCAGAGTATGTTAGACTCTGCTACCCGTTATCAATTTTCAGCACCTAGAACACAAAGTATTTACAACTTAATTAATAAACAAGTCAACTGCATTTCTGGTGACTTTAAGATATTTGAAGAAAATAATGTTTAAATAAGAAGTAATATAAAAGATAAAATCTTATTTCACATTCATATTTAGCAATCTGATTACTGAAGACAAAAATACACCATAATTTAGAATTAAGGAATTCCCAATTTTCACAGCTTCAAAGAAATCACCTTAATCTCTGCAAGTCTTTTTTACTGATTGGAATTCTATGAAGGTATTTTTAAAATTCTGGTTATAAAAGTAACATCTGGGTTCTGTGCCCTATACAACAATATATACCATATTTAATCAATTCTAAGATGCATATTTTCACAGTTTAACACCTCTGAAATCAAATTAGTATAAGAAACCAAAATATCTAGTTTAAATGGATTTTTTTCCTCTTTTTACAACAGCTTTAGCCTGAATGAAATACAACAAAGTATGTATGCTCCCAACCAAATTCATATTTACCCTAAGAGTTAAAAAAACATATCAGATGAATGTTGGATAACAGATAAACCAAAGGCTTGATTGCATTTACTAATGGTTTTAGGCCATTCTCAGGATCTCACCATCACCCTGAGCTGTTCCCACCTCTGGAAATGTTAAGTCAAACAGCCCTCTCTAACCACATACCCTCTTATGCCACCGTATCTGCTCTTGAACCTCCTCAGGAAATTAGATCCATGACCCTTCTATTTTTCAGTCCTCTGCTATGTTCCCTCCTACACTACGTTAGCTCTATTCCACCCATCAGTTCAATCCTTTTCACACTCAAAACTCCAGTTTTCTCATTCTCATCCTCCTGTCACACTTGCCTAATCAATCCTACTTCCTTATAGACATCACTTATCTGAATGTCCCAGGTACGCATACTCAAAAAACTGTCCCAAACTGGGGTGCTTGGGTGGCTCAATCAGTTAAATGTCCAACTCTTGATTTCAGCCCAGGGTCATAAGATCAAGCCCCAAGTCGGGCTCTGTGCTGAGTGTGGAGCCTGCTTGGAATTCTCTCCCCTTCTTCTGCTCCTTCTGCTCTCAAGCTCTTTCTCTCTCGAAAGAAAGAAAGAAAGAAAGAAAGAAAGAAAGAAAGAAAGAAAGAAAGAAAGAAAGAAAGAAGAAAGAGAGAAAGAGAGAAAGAAAGAGAGAAAGAAAGAGAGAAAGAAAGAGAGAGAGAAAGAGAAAAAGAGAAAGAGAAAAAGAAAAAGAAAAAGAAAAAGAAAAAGAAAAAGAAAAAGAAAAAGAAAGAAAAAAGTCCCAAACTGACCTCATTAACTCTCTCCCAATACTAATACTTGCTGGTCCTTCTACATTTAACATGTCAATGAAGGGCATCAAGATTCATTCAACTAGCCCACTTTAGAAACCAAGGAGTCATACTTGATTCCACTTCTCTTTGAAACTCTCACATCAGTCACCAAAACGAGTAAAAAATCAAACTGTCAGCAAAACAGTCTCTTCCCAATGCACATGCTTTAAGTAACACCACTCTATATAACTTAATTCCACCCCCACTTCCCCCTCAACCCCAACCATAACCCTATTTTTCACCTGCACCACAAACCCTTCCAGAACGGGTCTCCATACCTCTACCCAACATGGAGCTACCTAAATCAGTGCTTCTCAAACTATGTATGGTGGACTTTTGTAAAATACAATAAATATGAATTCCTAGGCAAATTAATTTTTTTAAAAAACACAAAAATACTAGCACAATTTATTAGATTCAAATAACAAAAAAATTCACCAAACAGCTACAAAATTTTGTAAATGCTCTTTTATATTGCTTATGTTATCTAGTCATGGACGAGAAACTAACAAAAGCACTAAGCGGACCACAACTGGCCTGAACCAAACTTGCATTTCCTTCAATTGCACTGATTTGTTCATTACAATACTATGCAGTAAGGTCTTGATCTGAAACTTAACCCAAACCTAACCTAAATCTTTTTCTTTTTTTGTAAAGATTTTATTTGTTTATTCATGAGAGACACAGAAAGAGAAGCAGAGACACAGGCAGAGGGAGAAGCAGGCTCCATGCAGAGAGCCCGATGTGGGACTCGATCCTGGGACCCTGGGATCATGATCTGAGCCGAAGGCAGAACCTCAACCGCTGAGCCATCCAGGCATCCCGAACCTAAATCTTTCTATCAAAGAATTACTATGTTCTTGGCTCACTTCTGCACTCAAAAAAACATAAACTAGCACATAGTTCTACCAGTTTTTCTCTTTGCTTTATAACCCTCTCGCCATTAAAGACTAACTCATCTATAGTTTCTCCTTAACCCTCTCATCTCAATAAATAATCTGGATGCCTTTCTGTTCTTTGAAATAAAGGAATCCTCTCCTCTATTAATTCTGCTTTCTCAACACGTGGAAAGCAAGAATGCAGAAAAGTTCCATAAGTTAAAGAAATTTCAAAATGCCTTTATAATCAACAAAATCACTTTCACACAGAAACACTTCCCAGTAGATCTAATCCAGAACAGGGGATGAAATTCAATTAGAATATCAATACAGCACATATTTGCTATGGAATAAGGCTTCTTGTGTGGAAATGGTACTAAATAACATTAAAATCACAATTAGCAGACCAATCCATGATTCATCTTGTGAAGCAAATCAAATCTATTAATCAGTCATTTCTAATTTTATTTGAGCAATAATGGAAAGAAAACTCTGATTATAATGAAATGAATCAATTAAATAAACAACTGTACTTACGTGTTAGATGAAAGATTCCGTCACAGGCACTGATATGAGATAAAAAGGCATTTCCCAGGCCTTGACCATTGTGAGCTCCTTTCACAAGACCAGCAATATCCACCACATTTAGAAAGGCAGGAATTTTGCTGAAAAAAAAAAAAAAAAAAATATATATATATATATATATATAAAACAGTACTAAGAAGCTGTTTGTTAAACAAATCTATTTCCAAAATATTTTATATGAAGTAATCCTTTCCCTTCTAGAATAATGTTTAGAAGACTCTCAATAATGATTTCATAAATGAATACCAAAAACTTAAATAAAAAATAATCTTTTAATACTTTAGGACTTTCTTACCTAGGAAAATGAAGGAAAACTGTAAAGCAGAATAGATGTTTTTACTATGTCTATAAAGAACTAAAACTTGGGGCACCTAGGTGGCTCAGTCAGTAAAGCATTTGCCTTTGGCTCAGGTCATGATCCCAGCATCCTGGAACAGAGCCCCAACCTGAGCTCCCTGCTCAGCGGGGAGCCTGCTTCTCTCTCCCTCTCTCTCTTCCCCTTCCCCTGCTCCAGCTCTCTCTCAAATAAAATCTTTAAAAAAAAAAAACAGAACTAAAACTCATACCATTAATTTTACTATACTGTTCTGTTGGGCCATGCATATAGACACAAAAGCAATGGAGAATATCCTAAGAGTACACTGATTAAAAGTAATCATCATAGAATGAGCCAACATACTTTGTGACTAGCACTGGACTAAGTGTTTTACATATCATTTCAAACTTCAAAACAACTCTATCAGATAAATGCTATTTATTATTTATTAAATCTACTATAAAGATAAGGAAATTGAAAAATAATAAAGAAAGAAAGAAAGAAAGAAAGAAAGAAAGAAAGAAAGAAAGAAAGAAAGAAAGAAAGAAAGAAAGAAAGAAATTGAGCCTGAGAGGAATTAAGAAATCTATTTATAGTCAGGGGATTACTCAGCTAGTGGTGACAAAACTGGGATTCAAACACAGGATATTTGGATTTGCATTTAATCATCATGTAGGTAATATAGACAAAAATACATGTAACGATGTGAACTAGTTATCAGCATAGTAATAACCTAGTTGTTAACAACAGCAACAGAAATAGAGGTATATATAAAATAACCTTTGCTTTTTGTTCAAAGTAAAGGCATAGTTAACACAAGCTAGAAATCAAGTTAGGAAAACCAGCTGGCTATGTAAATACAGAGATTAAATAAAGTACAACTGAGGGACGGCTGGGTGGCTCAGCAGTTGAGCATCTGCCTTCGGCTCAGGGTGTGATCCTAGAGTCCTAGGATCGAGGTCCCACATCGGGCTCCCTGCAGGGAGTCTGCTTCTCCCTCTACCTGTGTCTCTGCCTCTCTCTCTCTCTGTGTCTCTCATTAATAAATATAAGATCTTTTAAACATACATACATACATAAATAAAGTACAATTGACCCTTTAACAACACAGGGGTTAGGGGTGCCAACCCCCACGTGGTCAAATATCCACATATAACTTCTGACCCACAAAAAAACTTAACTACTAATAGCCTATTGACAGAAGCTTTATCAATAAACAATAACAATAAGCAGTTGATTAACATGTATTTATATATATTATATACTGTATTCTTACATATAAAAATAAAACTAGGAAAAGAAAATGTCATTAACAAAATCATGAGGAAGAGAAAATCCATTGACAGTACTGCATTGTAAAAAAAAAAAAAAAAAAAAAAAAACCCTGTGTAAGTAAAGTGGACCTGTACAGTTCAAACCCATGTTGTTTAAGGGTCAACTGTAACTATGAATTAACAATTTTTTTTGATTTGCTTAACCACAAAGAATCCAAAAATCTGTTACAGAAAAATGAAGAGGGGTTCCAATTCAGGATTTTATTTCCATGAAGGTATTTAACCAATGGTCACTAGCAAAGGAAAAGGGAAATCTTGAGAAATTAATTTCTTCACTGCCTAAAATTTCAATAAATTTGAAGTCTAAGAGCTTTATTATTGTTGTTGTTCTCTTCGGGTCTCTGAAAAATTTCAGCAATGTTACATAACCACACAGTCTAGCAGTGACAAGTCCCACATCTAAAGAGCTGGAGTGGGGAGAGAAGGCAACAGCAATAACAATAGCAGCTAGGGCCTGTACAAGGCATCTCGGCAGGAGAGAGATCTAGCAGTAGCCAGGGACCAAACTGGCAGCGTCCAAAGCAGCCAACAAGACAGAGGGGTCAAGAGATTGGCAACACATAAAGGAATTGAACAAATAAGCACATTAATGGGACAACTGGAGAAATCTAAATGGAATCTATGAATTAGATGGTATAATACAAGACCAATGTTAATGTTGTAATTTTGGTGGTTTATTGTGGTAATGTAGGAGAATGTCTGGGGGCGCCAGGGTGGCTCAGTCAGTTATGTGCCTGATTCCTGGTTTCAGCTTAGATCATGATCCCAGAGTCCTGGGATGGAGTGCCATGATAGCCCCCTCACTCAGTGGGAAGTCTGTTTGAGGAATTTCTCCCTCTCCCTCTCCCTAAAATAAATCAAATAAATCTTTAAAAGAGAGAAAAGGAGAGTAGGATACCTGGGTGGCTCAGTCAGTTAAGCATCTGCCTTCAACTCAGGCCATGATCCCGGGGTCCTGGGACTGAGCTCTGAGTTCAGCCTTTGCGCAGCAGGGAGCCTGCTTCTCCCACTCCCTCTGCCCTTCCCCTCACTCATGCTGTCACTCTCTCTCAAATAAACAAAATATTTTTTTAAAAAGAGAGCGAGAATGTCTATATTTAGCAAATAAAAATTGGAAGAACTGAAGTGCAATGTGGCATCTCAACTCATTCTCATAGATTCAAAGAAAATTGGGGGAAGGGTACACAAGCATTCTGTGGGTAATTCTGCATCTCTTATGTAAATTTGGAATCATTTAAAAATAAAAAAGGTTTCAAAAAGAAAACAGAAGTCAGTTTGCAGAGTCAATTTCAGGAATATAATTTGAACCATGTCTAATGAATGACATATTGTAACCAATTGAGTAACACTTCCATGAATAAATACCTGAGTGAATAAATGAAAATAGAAGGCCTTCCTTACAGAAGGCCAAAAAATAAGAAATGAGGGGATTATAAAATCACCATGTGGCAATCATCACTATAATAATTAATCAAAAAAAATAAGAGATGCTCAAACTAATGAACGAAAGTTTTAAAAAGTGAATAAATTTGATATACATTTTGTGATTATAACTCATAAGAATTGTGGATAGACTAGATGAAGGGCTGGGGAAAGAGAGGAATCAAGGATAAATCTTGGACTTTGACTTAAGCAACCAGGAAAATAATAATGCTATTTATTGGATTATGAAAGTCCTGAAGAACAAGTTTGGCACAAGGCAGAGTGAAATGAAGTCCATTTTGGACATGTCAAGTCTGAGGCACCTATTTAGTCACCAAAGTGTGAATGTCAAGAAAGTAATTAGATCTATCTGTAGATCAGCAGAGTTTAGGACTAATGACAGAAATTTAAGATTTATCAGCACATTTCAAATAGTGAGAAACTAAAGGCAAATTAAATTCTCAATTAATAGGGAAATAAACTATATATTCATGTAACACAGTATTAAAGTTATATTAGAAATCATTTAAATCTGTATGCTTTAACCTAGAAAAATATTAGCAATACCCCAAGTAAAAATATATTCTATTTTGTAAGTATGTGTGTATACTTTTAGGGAAAAGTATGGAAGGATACATCTCCAAAGTATTTATATCTATGATACCATGGTAAAAGTATAGGTGATTTTTACTTTTCTCTGTATACATATCTATATATCTGAACTTCTACAATGAACCTATATTATCTTATTTTTTCTAGTTAAAGATATAATACATGCTTGTTACAAAAACTTCAAACAATATATAAGAACGTAAACATCAAAAATAAATACAAAGTAAAAATCACCCAAAAATTCCACTACCCAAAGATAATTGTCAAATAGTTTCATATATTTTCTTATGAATATACATATCCACATATAATTTTACATGAATGGAATCATATAATACAGGCTATTTACTCCTCTACTTCATACTTCCCCCCAAAAAATAACTGCCATGTTAACAGCTAGATGTATCTTTTCTCACCCTTCTCTAGGCTCTCTATATTATAATCACCCATAATACAATAATGCTACATTAATTCTGGAGGAAAAAACACTTCTGTATGATTTTTTTTTAAGTAAACTATGTCACACATGGGGCTCAAAACTCACAACCCCGAGATCAGCAGATGCATCTTCTACCAACTGAGCCAGTCAGGCACCCCCTATATGATTTTAAGTATATCACTTGTATATTTTTACTCAGTCTATATAGGGTCAACAAATAAACAATGGCATAAAGATTTTACCTTGCTGGTTTGTGGTACTGGCAAAGAAAGTCAAACCTTTCATCTGGCACAGGTACTCTGCTCTCATTAGGATCAATTGTGCAGAATGGGAAGTTTTCTGCTGAAGCCTGACTGTTGGTTAATACATTGAAGAAGGTAGATTTCCTAAAATAAACAAAAACAACTTCAATCAATTCTTAGGCTAACAATGAGAAAAATTTATCTCATTCTCATTACAATGCTCAAATAAGATCCATGATGATTACAAAACCAATCTGGGAAGGAAAGGTGAAAAATAACAAATGAATGAAATTTACTAACATATGAATTTTTTTACTAACAGAAAAGAATTTATAACAATGCAGCTCATGATTTATAATCAGATTATGTTGTTAGTCTATTTGAAACTTGAAAAGCACTTTACTAAAGAATCTTTTATAAGTAACAACTAGTTTCACACACTATGAAAAGTATTTTATTCCTAAAATAGCCATAGTATCAGTACCACTTCACCGATATATAATACAATCTTCTCTAGCATAAATGTAGAGAGGTGTGCAGCTAGCTAGCTCAATCACTTCCCAAGCATTCTGAATTGGGAAACAGATGCTAATTATCTACTCAGAAATGGGAAGTTGGAGCTCAGATTCCCTACTAATTGTTAGTAATACAGATTACTATTAAGTCTAGAGTTATGAACTGTGAATTATGAAAAATCAAAATGTGGATTTTTTTCAAGGTATAACAAATCAAGGGAAAAAATCTATTAATAACTAGTCACTAATGTTCTAATTATCTGATTCATATTAGGGAATATATGCTTAGAAAATGCTGATTCATATTAACACCAGCTACATTTCTTTTCCTTCTTTTAAAAGTAGGCTCCACGTTGGATGTGGAGCCCAATGCAGGGCTTGAACTCCTGACTATGAGATCAAGACCTGAGCTGAGATCAAGAGTTGGATGCTTAACCAACTGAGCCACCCAGGCACCCCCAGCTACATTTCTAAAATATAATTACAGTGTCAAAAATCATACAGTAAAATCCAAAACAAAATGTGATTTTTAAAGGTTTGTTGATCTATTCTGTACTATTTTCCAATTCTATCACTAATATGGACAGCAGAGAATTCACTATGGTGAATTTTCTTGCTCCAGAAATAGGACTTTAGCATACACAAGGATTTAAAATGAAAATTACTGATAAATATTTTTTTAAACTGTAGGAACTGAGGAAGTAGTTAAGCATTATGTGGGAATTATAAAGATGGTACTAGCTAACTCTTGCTAAACATAAGTATGTAAAAATGTCTGCATATGGACCAAATTTGATAACAAAATAAAATTCAAAAAAGTACAATGATTATGTCAGGATGGTGAGATTATTAATAATTATCACTCTCTTTTTCAAACAATTTTTAAGATAAAAATGTCTATTAAGATGTGACCTAAGCCTATAGGAAGAAATTTATTTACGACAATTAGCTCATCTGATTGAACTTTTAACCAAAGAAGCAACCCCTTTAAAAAAAAAAAAAAAAAAATCCTTGTGGATCCCTGGGTGGCTCAGAGGTTTGGCACCTGCCTTCAGCCCAGGGCATGATCCTGGAGTCCCGGGATGGAGTCCCACATTGGGCTCCCTGCATGGAGCCTGCTTCTCCTCTGTGTCTCGGCCTCTCTCTATATGTGTCTCTCATGAATAAATAAATAAAATCTTAAAATAAAAAAAAAAAAACCCTAAGATCCTTATAAGAGAATCATGAGCAAAAGGCAACAATCACTACTGGTGATAAGAATATTCTGGCAACAAGACATATTAAACTTGTACCTGACTATAGGTCTTTAATTATTATTCATACATCACATTCAGACTAAACATTTTGGAATAAAGAAGAAATGTCTGCAAAATAGCCACATCGACCATTACTGGTAACTCAAGAGTACCACTGGCCAAATCAGTAGCCTTTAAATTCCTTCTTTATAACAGAATTAACTAAGAATGTAAAGGTATACATTACCAGGCCTCTTTCCAGACCTGGTGTAAGCACCAGTATTTTGAAAATATCTCACGTGTTGCATATGTAGAGTCATGTTTTGGACCAACAGGCTACATTCAGATTCAGCTAACAATCCACTAAGCAATACTAAATGTTGTAGAATTTATACTGGCAATCTCTCAGTCTGGTAACGATCCCAGAACTCTAGGAATGATAATTAAAAAGAAAACACCACTTTTTTTTTGTTTTAACATTCTTTTTTTTTTAAGTAATCGCCACACCCAACATAGGGCTCAAACTCACAACACCGAAATCAAGAGTCACATGCTCTTCCGACTAGTCCAGCCAGGTACCTGGAAGTCACTAATTTCTGTAAAGCTAGCTTTTAATTTCACTCTTGTTAAGATATATGTCACAGTACTTAATTTAAAATAACCTATGTATTTATAAAGTTCTTCTGTATATTTATAAAGTTCTAGTCCATCTACTTCCAAAAAGATTCTGAAGCTCAATACAATTTTAAAAATCAACACATTTGGGGCAGCCCGGGTGGTTCAGCAGTTTAGCGTCGCCTTCAGCCCAGGGCCTGATCCTGAAGACCGGGGATCGAGTCCCACATTGGGCTCCTGGCAGGAAGCCTGCTTCTCCCTCTGCCTGTGTCTCTGTCTCCGCCTCTCTCTCTCATGAGTAAATAAATAAAATCTTTAAAAAAAATTCTCTAATCAAAAATGACTGAATACCAACCTAAATCAAGTCTTTAGATATTACTCCACTTTACAGGAAACACGGAGGAAAAAAGAATATATTAAATGACACTACAGAGAAGCAATCAACAAAATTCAGAGTTTGGAAAATTCTATAAAGACAAACAACCAGATTTCTTCAACAAGTCAGTTGGGAGAGGGCAGAAATTCTGTTTCTGGGTGAGATACACACTCACGGCGGACTGGAACTCTTTCCCAGAACTAGAAAAGCCATGTAAACTCAGATTACAGAAAACATCTGTTTGAAGGGGCTAGAAATCTGGAAATGGAAAAAAAATCTCAAAGAAGTGATCTGACCACTTTCACTCTAGGAACATTTGCCCATTCAAGACAGAGGAAGGAGGCCAAGAATCCAGGCTTTACACTCATGGAAAGCTGATGCTGGAGGACAGAGAGGGCAGCAAAGCCTCCAGAGGAGTCCCAGACTTCAAGAACATGACCAGTTTTCACCTGAGGATATTTCTCCCAAGATGGAAACTGTAAAATGTGCTGAAGTAATGGCATAAATTGACCCACTCCCATATACTTTATTCCCCTCCCCACAAAATAAATAAATAAATAAATTGGTTGTCAGAATAACCCATCAATCCTTATTTACCTAAAATTTAACTAAAATATTTTATACCAGCAATGAAAATATTACAAAATAATATTACAATAAAAGTACTTAAAGTAAAATGTACATATATTAATTAATCCGAACACATACAGAACACTTGTACCTTTGGGAGGGACAATTTTATTTCTTTATATTGTAGTTTTAAAATTGTTATTATTTTTTAAAATTGTTATTACTATAGTCATAGTAATTACAATATAAAAAGGCAAGAGAGGACTTATGCACTTATTTTTAAATTTATGGCTACCATTATGATAGTATTTTTGACTGCCTGTCTTAACAAAAATGTTTTATACTAAGAAAAAGTTATCTCTTAAAACATAGAGAAATACATAGAAAAAAGAAAGTTCTATTATGTCTTTTTTTTTTTTTAATTTTTATTTATTTATGATAGTCACACACAGAGAGAGAGAGAGAGGCAGAGACACAGGCAGAGGGAGAAGCAGGCTCCACGCACCGGGAGCCCGACATGGGATTCGATCCCGGGTCTCCAGGATCGCGCCCTGGGCCAAAGGCAGGCGCCAAATCGCTGCGCCACCCAGGGATCCCTCTATTATGTCTTATACTGAGAAAATTCTTACATACAGCCAAACTAAACTTGGAAGACAGTTTACAAAAAATATCTCATCTTGGCCATGGATTTTAAATTTCATAAAGTCCAAGTCATTTGTACCTTTCAAGAGTTATAAATACAAAAAAGTAAAATGAAATAAGGAACAAGGAAAAATTTCTCAGGATTATGACTATAGGCTTCAGCAGCAAGTTAAGCCATTTTAATCTACTCCAATCTATTAAAAAAAACCCTTACAAAAGCAAAGAATTTAAAAATTTTGGCCTATGTCTAGAGTGTTAAAGCATAAAACTTTTTGCGAAATGAGGATTTCTCACACACACACACAAACACAGACATATTTAGGTCCCCTTAAGGTTATTATTAAAGCTTCAAAATAGGAGAAAGATTCAAAATTGTAAGAATCTTTCTTATGCAAGAATGGGCTTGCATTATTGCTAAATATTATTTTAGCATTGATAGCATTAAAAAGAAAAACGTAACTAGACTTAATAAATGCCTCCCTCCATTGACGACTTAAATATTTTTGAAATTACATATTTTACTATAAAAGTAAATCTGACTGAAAAGACGTTTAATCTAAAATCTTACACAATATTACAATATGTTTTGGGAAATCAGGATGCCCCTGCAAATTCCCACAGCATTCTGAATTAACCATTTATTTAAAAAAAACATTATAAAAACGTAGAATGTTCTTTCACTAAACCGTTAAAAAAAAGTATTTGTCTCATAGGTAACAAAAATTAACATGGATGACAGAAGTAAAACCACGTATATTTCCTAACTCTATCAGGTGAGAGGCCTAAAACAGTAACACCCAAGCACCATAAATCATACCTAGAGTTAGATCTTAGTTTCTAAATACCATTTTCCAATAAAAGAAACCAGGGGCTCCCTAGAAACAAGGTTGGGACAGGAAACATATAGTAGCCTGAAACACCTTATAGTGTCACAGACGAGAAGGGTTCTAAAAAAAGAAATAGAAAAGAAAAAGATGGGGTTATGTCAAAAGGACACAGGAGGCAACTTGAAAGAACTCCCAATGGTCAAAGCCAAAAAATTGTTAATAACAAAATAAATACTGATGATACTGGATTACAACTCAAAGAATACAACAAATTTCAGGAAGTCTAAGTAGACGTACATAAATGATTGAATAAATAATTACGGGGGAAAAGACAAATCTTTCTTACAGATTTAAAATAATAACATAAAAGGAATAAAGGAGGTTAAAAAAATCATCATTAAAACACCATACTAATAATTCCTGCAGGCAAAATCCACTGAGGAATTACAAAATTTAGTCAAATATTTTTTTTTTTTAATTTTTTAAAGATTTATTTCTTTGGGGCACCTGGGTAGCTCAGTCAGTTAAGTGTCTGCCCTCAGGTCAGGTCATGATCTCAAGGTCCTGGAATCAATCCCCAAGTTGAGCTCTCTGCCCAGTGGGAGTCTGCTTCTCCCTCTCCACCTGTCCCTCCCCCACCCCCACTAGTGTTCTCTCGCTCACGCTCTCTCTCTCTCTCTCAAATAAATAAGAGACACTGAAAGGCACTGAAAATAAATAAGAGAGAGAGAGAGAGCACACGTACCCAAGAGTGCTCAGGAAAGGGAGAGAGAATCCCTAAGCAGACTCCATGTTGAGTACAGAACGTGAAACAGGGCTTGATCCCACAACCCTAAAATCATGACCTGAACTGAAATCAAGAGTTGGTTGCTCAACTAACTGAGCTACCCAGATGCCCCAGTCAGAGAAACTTTAAGGAGAAACAGGATATTTGAATAGCCTCAAATTATTTTTCCCCTATAATATTAATTAATTACTATGGATAGCTTTAACAAATCTCCACAAATTTTTTGATACTCCTTCCTTCTGAGGGTGGAGCTTCATTCCCCAATCCTTGAGTGTAACTGGACTTAGTGACTCGCTTCGAATTAATAGAGTATGGAAAGGTAAAAACGTTACTTTTACAGTGAAGAAATCTGCCAGTCATCACCTTAACCAATAATCAAGTTTAATATCACCAGTTATAAGTTGTTTTGATATCATATACCCCTTAATATGCTATGAGGATACATCACCTCCATGGTATTCTTCTCAAAAGTCCACAGCATGATTTCTGATATCAAAACATTACAAAGCTATAGTAATAAAAAAAAAAAAAAAAAAAAAAAACCCAGTGTGGAACTAACATAAAGATAGACATAGAGACCAGTGGAATAGAATAGAGAGCTCAGAAATAGACCCTCACATACATGGTTGAATGATCTTCAACAAGAGTGCCAACACCACAAAATGGGGAAAGTACTGTCTCTTCAACAAACACTATTGAGAAAACCGCACAGCCACATGAAGAAGAATGAAGCTGTATCCTTACTTTACACCACATACAAAATTAACTCAAAATGAGTTAAGGACCTAAATGTAGTACCTAAAACTGTAATATTTCTAGAAGAAAACATAGGAAGGAAACAACAGAGTGAAAGGACAACTTTATAATGGGAGAAAATAACTGCAAATCATGTGTCTGAGACAGGGTTAATATCCAGAATATTAAGATAAAAAACTCCTATAACTGGGAGCCCTGGGTGGCTCAGTGGTTTAATGCCTGCCTTCAGCCCAGGGCGTGATCCTGGAGACCCAGGATCGAGTCCCACGTCGAGCTCCCTGCATGGAGCCTGCCTGTGTCTCTGCCTTTCTCTCTGTTTCTCATGAATAAATAAATAAAATCTTTAAGAAAAAAAAAAAAAAAACTCCTATAACTCAACAACAAAAGTAACCTTAAAAAGCTATGTACATGGACAAATGATTTGAATAAACATTTCTCTAAAGAAGACAAACAAGTGGTCAATAAGCACCTGGAAAGATTCTCAACATCCTTAATCATCAGGAAGATGCATATCAATAACACAATAAAATATCAACCTCACATTTACTAGGATGGTTACTATCAAAAAACAGACAATAACAAGTGTTGGGCAGGATGTAAAGAAACTGGAACTCTGGTACATTGCTGATAGAATAGAAAATGGTCAACCACTATGGAAAACAGTAGGAGGTTTCTCAAAACACTAAAAGTAGATTTACCATATGATCCAGCAATACCACTTCAAGGTATTTATACAAAATTAAAAGCAGGATCTCAAAGAGATATTTGTATACCCATGTTCACTGCAGCATTATTCATAATAGCCAAGAGGTGGAAGCAACCCATAGGTCTATCAACAGATGTATAGATAAGGAAAATGTGGTACGTACATATAACAGAAAACTACTGGCCTTCAAAAGGAAAATCCTTTCACATGCTAAAACCAGATAAACTTTGAAGACACTGTCCTTATGCTCAGTGCTGAGTGAAATAAGCCAGTCACAAAAGGACAAACACTATATGATTCCCCTTATATGAGATATCTACAGGAGTTAAAATCATACAAACATAAAGAATAGTGGTTGACAGGGACTAGGGAGAGGGAGAAATGGGAAATTGTTCAATGGGTACAGAGTTCCAGATTTGCAAGGTGGAAAAGTTCTAGAGATGTGTTACCTAACAATGTGAATATAATCAACTGAACTGCACTACTGAACTAGTGAACTGTACACTTAAGTTTAAAGGGTAATTTTTATTATTTTAATGATTTTATTTATTTGAGAGAGAGAACAAGTAGAGCAAGAGAGAGAACATGGCAGGGGGGAGCAGAGGGAGAGGGAGAAGCAGGGAGCCCGATGACATGGGGCTCAATCCCAAGACTCTGGGATCATGACCTTAGCCAAAGGCAGATGCTTTATTGACTGAGCCACCCAGGCACCCCTAAAGGTAACTTTAAATTTTATTTATTTATTCATGAGAGACGCAGAGAGAAAGAGGCAGAGACACAGGCAGAGAGAGAGAAGCAGGCTCCATGAAGAGAGCCCGACATGGGACTCGATCCCGGGTCTCCAGGATCAGGCCCTGGGCTGAAGGTGGCACTAAACCGCTGAGCCACCTGGGCTGCCCCTAAAGGTAACTTTTATATTGTATTTCTTACCATAATTTTTTTTAAAGTTCATAGCATGAGAAACCATCAAATTTGAATTGAAAGACATTATACAAAATACCTACATACATACATTTCAAAAATAAAATTTTCCATGACCTTTAAAAGATCTGTACTAGAAAAAAAGGACATTAGGGATCCCTGGGTGGCGCAGCGGTTTAATGCCTGCCTTTGGCCCAGGGCGCGATCCTGGATACCCAGGATCGAATCCCACGTTGGGCTCCCGGTGCATGGAGCCTGCTTCTCCCTCTGCCTGTGTCTCTGCCTCTCTCTCTCTCTCTCTCTCTCTATCATAACTTAAAAAATAAAAAAAAGGACATTAGTGGGAAACCTAGTGAATTCCAAATAAAGTCTACAGTTAATAGTAAATCAATAAATAACTTTTTAAAAATCTGGAGAAAAAAAAAAAGTATGGGCAGCCCGGGTGGCTCAGCAGTTTAGCGCCACCTTCAGTCCAGGGCGTGATCCTGGAAACTCGGGATCAAGTCCCACATTGGGCTACCTGCATGGAGCCTTATCCTCCCACTGCCTGTGTCTCTGTCTCTGTCTCTCTCTGTGTGTCTCTCATGAATAAATAAATAAAATCTTTAAAAAAAAAATCTGAAATTATGTGGTAATACAACAGAGACCAGAATTCACAGCGGGGGGTGGGGGGGAAAACCACTGAAAATTAAAAGACTTAAGAGAAAGCCATCTATCAAGTACTTTAAAGGGACACAATTACTGCTAAAATAATAACAGGAAAGACTGAAAAGGAGAACAGACCTGTCATCCAAAAGATTATTCAAAACACATTTAAAAGAGAAAGCAAAAAAAAAAAAACAAAACAAAAAAGCAAAAAAAAATAAAATAAAATAAAATAAAAGAGAAAGCAAGTAATTCCTAAATCACAAATTTCCATGAAAGAGCAGGCACACTGGAATGCTGACAAGCATACAATAAGACTAAAGTTCATTTAAAACGGTACTGGGGAGCTTTGCTTTCCCTTCTACTATGGACTGCCCTCCTGCCATAAAGAGTATAAACTCAACAAAACATATGAAATAACAGTTCTCAGACAGAAGACAGTATGCAGCACAGCACTGTGTTCCTAAGAAAACAACAAATGAACTAAGCTCTACAACTGCCCCAGCTGACTGACTAAAAGTCATTTCAAAGCCCCAGCACAGGGAGGGAGAACCAACAGAACCCGGTAGTCATGCTAAGTTAAAGAGACTGAGATGAGAGTTTGAGAAGGCCAAACCAGCTAGAATTTACAAGGCAGTGTAATGGAAAGGAGCTGCACAGAGGGTGGGCTCTGGAGATCAGCAAAAGGTGTCCTCAAGACTATTGCTAAGTAATGATTTGTACATGAGAAAATTCAGTCTCCAAAAGGCCAGGGGAAAAAACTCAAAAGCAATAGAGTGAACAATTCTCAGGCTCACACAGAGCTTGGAGTAGTTCACAGTCCTACCAGTCATAGTAGAGAGATCATATAATATAAAAGAACTTGGGTACAATCCTCAATATAGTATCATGTTAATTTGAGAGCTAAAGAAGCATGAGAGCTAAAACTATTATGAATTCATACTAAGAAAACATAATAGGAAACCTCAAAACAATCAAAATGATACACAAAAATACTAAATGCTAGAACAAAGTCCAACACTTTTCAAAGGAATATTTATAAAATTCATCCCTCAACATAAAAACCCAATGTCTGGAATTTCATAAAAATTACAAGGCATGCAAAGAAGCAGGTAAGTATAGACCAAAATCAGGATAAAAGCCAATAAATACTAACAAATCAGGTAATGATAGAGATGATGGAATTAGCAGATAAGGACCCTTAAGTAAATGTTGTAAATCTTTTTAGATTTAAGGACATAAAGGGAAATATGAAGTCAATGAGGAATGAAAGGAAAGAAATGAAAACTATGAAGACAGAATTACTGTATGAAAAATATACCATATGAAATAAAATGAAATTGAAAAATACACTGAATATGATTAGCTACAAATTAGATACTGCAGAAAAAAAGATCAATGAACATGAAGACAGAGCAATGGAAATTAACATATGAAGCACAGAGGAAAAAAATGAAAAGATTGGAGGAAAAAATCCCAGAGTCTCAGTGGAATACTATACAGAGGACTAGCACACTTAAAACCCAAAAGGAAAAAAAAAAAAAGGAGAGGAAGAGGGACGGACGGTGAGGGCATTCAAAGAAATACTGGCCAAATATTTTACAAATTTAATAAATATCACAAGCTCACAAACCTAAAATCTCAACAAATGCCAAGCAATAAAGTCTTAAGGAAAACCACACCAAAGCACATGAAAGCCAAACTGCTAAAAACTAGTAGTAAAGAGAAAATTTTAAAGGCAACTAAAGGAAAAAACAAGATATTATGTACAGAGAAACCAAGATTAAGAATGACAACAGTTCTCTCATTGGAAAGCTGGAAGAAAATGGAAGTGCCAAAAGAAACTTCAAAGTGCCAAAAGAAAAAATGTCCCTGGAATTCTTCCCAGTGAATATCTTTAGAAAATGAACGTATAATAACCACATGAAAAGATGCTCAACATTATTAAGCATCAAGGAAATCCAATTCAAAACCACAATGAGATATACTTCACACCTTGGCTATAATTAAAAGGCTAATAACAGGGGGATTCCTGGGTGGCTCAGCGGTTTAGCACCCGCCTTTGGCCCAGGGCGCAATCCTGGAGTCCCAGGATCGAGTCCCATGTCAGGCTCCCGGTGCATGGAGCCTGCTTCTCCCTCTGCCTGTGTCTCTGCCTCTCTCCCTCTCTCCCTCTCTCTCTCTCTCTCTATATATATATATATCATAAATAAATATAAATAAATAAATAAATAATAAATAAATAAATAAATAAATAAATAATAAATCTTTTTTAAAAAGGCTAATAACAAGCATTGGTGGGAATGTGGTGAAACTGGAACATGCAAACTGCCGGTGGGAATGTAAAACTGCACGGTCGCTTTGGAAAACAGTTACACAGTTCCTCAAATAGTTAAACATAGGGTCACCACAGAACCCAGAAATTCCACTCCTGAGTATACAATACAAGAGACATGAAAATGTATCTATACACCAAAATTTGTGTATTCTAAGGCTGGAACACAGAAAGTACAAATAGCCTGTAACATACTGTGGTAACAAGAAAGTAGAAAGTACTCAAAAAATAGAGAACATATCAGGAAAGCAACTGATGGCCAAATATGGGCAATTTGAACAACAAAATTAGTAATAATAGTAACAGATTATAACCAACAGAATAAACTAAGAATCCAATCCTGATATAAACAAATTATAGTCAAATATATGAAAAATGGGGAGCTCTTCTTTACAATAGAATTCTAGCCAATAAAATCTCTATTATTCATTCTATAAATTGTTCCTACTATAAATGTAAAAGGAACAATGGATATTTTAAAATCGCCTTTTGGTAAACACAATAACTATTTCAAGCAAGGAAGCAAGGATCATTAATGCATGCCAAATTGGGGCAAATATACAAGAAAACTATTTACATAATTGCAAAGTATCTCCCACAAGATATTTATTAATTGCAATGGGAAATACAGTAACTCAGGGAAGAAACTTGTCAAGTATCTCCGTAGACAAGTGATGAAAGTTAACATCACTAGTAATCGGCGAAATCAACATCGCATGCTTCCTGATATGATGTACTAAGAAGTATATGTCAATTCTGTTCCCAAAAGTGCATAACCTGAATTTATTCAAAAGAAAACATTAAGGGATCCCTGGGTGGCTCAGCGGTTTGGCGCCTGCCTTTGGCCCAGGGCATGATCCTGGAGACCCGGGATTGAGTCCCGCGTCAGGCTCCCGGCATGGAGCCTGCTTCTCCCTCCTCCTGTGTCTCTGGCTCTCTCTCTCTCTCTCTCTAATAAATAAATAAATAAATCTTTAAAAAAAAAAAGAAAAAGAAAACATTAGACATCTCATGCAGCGGTACCAACTAAAAGAGCTATCCCACGACACAATGAAGAAGTCAGGAATAAGAAAATGTAGTTTCTCAAAAAAAAAAAAAAAAAAAGGAAAAGAAAAAAAAGAAAATGTAGTTTCTCAAACAAAGGCAATACAATGGAGCAAAGAAAACCCTTTCAATAAACATTGCTAGAACAACTGGACATCCACATGCAAAAAAAACAAAAACAAAAAAGAATCTAGATACAGACTTTACACCCTTCACAAAAATTAACGCAAAATGGATTGCAGACCTAAACATAAAACGCAAAACTACAAAACTTCTAAAAGACAGAAAGAAAACCTAGATGACTTTGGGTATGGGGATGACTTTGGAGATACAACACCAAAAGTATAAGCCATAAATAGAAAAACTGGACTTCACTGAAATTAAAAACTTCTGTTCTGCGAAAGACAATGTCAAGAAAATGAGAAGACAAGCCACAGACTAGGACAAAGTATTTGCAAAAGACACATCTGATAAAGAACCCTTATCCAAAATATACAAAAGAACTCTTAAAACTCCAAAGTAAGAAAACAAACCTGATTTTTGTAATAGACCAAAGATGTTAATAAATACCTCACCAAGATATACAGATGGCAAATAAGCAAATGAAAGATGCTTCACGTTATATGTAATCAGGGAAATGCAAATTAATATAATAACAGGATACCACTACACACCTACTAGGATGGTCAGAATCCAGAACACTGACAACATCAAAACCTGGTGAGGACGTGGAGTAATAGAACCTCTCATTCACTGCTGGTGAAATGCAAAATGATACAACCACTTCAAAAGTTTCTTATAAAACTAAACAGACTCTTACCATGTATTCAGCAATTGTGCTCCTTGGTATTTACCCAAAAGTGCTGAAAACTTATGTCCACACAAAAATTTGCACATAGATGTTTATAGCAGTTTTATTCATAACTGCCAAAACCTGGAAGCAACCAAAATATCCTTCAGTTGGTGAATGGATAAATTATAGTACATCTAGAAATGAAATACTATTTAGCACTAAAAGGCAATAGTGCTAAATGAAAAAACATGGAGAAACTTCAATGCATATTACTAAGTGGAAGAAGGCAAAGGCTTCATACTCTAAGATTCCAACTATATGACATTCTGGAAAAGGCAAAGTTATGGAGATAGTGAAAAGATCAGTGGTTTGGGGAGGGTAGGTGAATAGGCAAAGCACAGAGCATTTTTAGGGCAGTGAAATTATTCTGTAACAATGGTGGATACATGTCAATATGCATCTGTCTAACCCCATGGAAGGTACAATGCCAAGACTGTACTCTAAGACTTTGGCTGATAACAATGTGTCAATGCAGGTTCAATTGTAACAAATGTTACACTCTGGTGGGGGAATGTTGATAATGGAGGAAGGCGTGCATGTGTGAGAACAGGGATATGTAAGAAATATCTCTGCCTTCCCCTTAATTCTGCTGTGAACCTAAAACTGTTCTTAAAAAAAAAAAAAAAAAAATCTTGAAAAAAAAAAAAAGGTAGTTTCAGAGGCACTTGGGTCATTGCTCAATTGGTTAAGTATCTGACTCTTAATTTCCACTTAGGTCATGATCTCAGGGTCTTGAGATCAAGTTCCGAGACCAGCTCCACACTCAAAAGGGAATCTGCTTGGATTTTCTCTCTCTCTCTCTCTCTCTCTCTCTCCCTCCCTCCCTCTGTTCCCACTCACACATTCTCTCTCTCTCTCTAAAATAAATAAGTAAATTTTTTTTTAAAGGCAGTTTCTCCCAAAAGCCTCCAAGCCTCACAGCCATAATAATGCACTGAGTCAAGGGAAGCTAATTTATAAAGGGTCACTAAGTTTAAAGAAAAAAAAAAAAAAAAAGGCAAAACAAATCTAGAAACCAAACCTTCAAGTTCTTGGGTTTGGTATTGTTTCTACTTCATTAAAAGCAGCCATTAAAACACATGTCTTTATCATTAAGCCTTACACACTACATCAAGGGAGAAAGAAGTATCCCACACATAAATAATTCCTGAGTGCCTAATAAATTCTAAGTGGTAGGGACATCTGGGTGGCACAATTGGTTAAGCAAGCATCTGACTCTTGATTTTGGCTCAGGGCATGATCTGAGGGCCTGGGATCGAGCCCAATATTGGGCTCCATGCTCAGCAGGGAGTCTACTTGAAGATTCTCTCCCGCTCCCTCTGCTCCTCTTCCCACTGGTGTTCTCTCTCTCTCAAATAAATAAATAAATCTTTTTAAAAAAAAATTGTAAGTGCTAGAAATATAACAATAAACAAGAAAAAACATAATCCTTGCCTTCAAGAAATTTAAATTCTAATTGGGGGTGGGGGGGCGGCGGTAGAGGCATGTTAAACTGATTAAATTAGTGTATATGAAACAGAGAATAGGAAGTGTCATACAGTAAGTGTTCAATAAATATCAGTTATCAGCTATTATTAGCTATAAACATTACCTTTAAGTTTTTAAGCAATCAGCCTAGTATATGCTAAAAAGAAAATCTTACTTGTCTAGTTCTCTGAAAATGAAGACATTCTTTAGATGGTTTCTGTATCAAATGTCCTTATTTTTGATCAGCAAGCCATCTTTTAAAGAACCACCCTTGTACCCAATCTATCTCTTGTAGATCTATCCAGAGGTAGACGTGTTCAGTCAGATTTCTCTACACAGTAATCTAAATCACTAGAGAGGTAGCAGGAGATAAGAAACACTCAGTTTATATGGCCGAGCTCCATATGGACCCATCTACATCAGCGTTACTCCGGCTCCTGTCCTTCCTGAGGTCTGGCTGTTCAGGTTGTCCTTCAATTCTATCCTTCCAATAATTCTAATTCTCTTCCTCCTGTTTAAAACAGCCAGAACTTGTATGTTTTACAAATAACCCTATCTGATACAGTTAGATAACTCTACAAAAAGGAATGTTCACAAACAAGTGCCAAAAATCAAACTACCCATTATTAAAATGAGAAAACTTTACTATTTGTAAAGTATACCTCAATAATACAGGGACAGGGGTAGGGGAGGATGATAGTGGGATGAGCATTTAATTTAAAAGCATAAATATGGGGGAATCCCTGGATGGCTCAGAGGTTTAGCGTGATGATGCCTTCAGCCCAGGGCGTGATCCTTGAGTCCAGGAATCGAGTCCTACATCAGGCTCCCTGCATGGAGCCTGCTTCTCTCCCTGCCGGTGTCCCTGCCTGTCTCTCTCATGAATAAATAAATAAAATCTTTTTTAAAAATATTAATAGCATAAATAGCACATTTATCCTGAATAATATATTTTTAGGTTGTTTTCATGTACATTAATTATATTACGTTCTATGGCTAAAATGTTCACATAGGAAATACTTCTTAACGTGTCTCAGTTTAACATAGTCCCATTTAAAGTCAAGCTGCATTGACTGCAGTGATTTTAAAATAGAGATGTTAATACCTAAAAACTGTCTTACTAGTGAAATAAAGCCCACAACATAATGATCATATCTTGCTTTCAAGTTTATTGACAACACCCTACAGTACTTTGCTTAATTATTTGTTTTGCTTACATTTCCACTCTCTATTTAGTCTTACTTTGCAAGCAGCCTATATCACAGCAGGAAACCCCTTCAAAATGCAAACCTCTCCAGCTCCAGGAAAGACTGAAATTAGGACAGCCACACTTGCTCATGTTTTACATTACAAGAATTTAAGAACTGCCATAGTTAGCCATACCATTCATCCACTAAAAAATCTCTAAGACAGGGACTCCAAGGAACCCATGAAAGAACATCGTTGTCCTACTTGCCACCAATCGAAAAACCTAGTACATGCCAAAACATATTCATTCACCTTAATAAATCCATATTGGATCTGTTACCATTAGTACATCCTAAACACTTTTGAGACATTTAAGGTGAGTAAGAAGTATTAAAAAAGGACAAATAAAGAAAAAAAGCAGACTAAACAGCCAAACTGTACATGTAGTATGTACGAGAAACTACATATATTTCCTACCACTGCCTTATTTGCAAATAAATGATTCGTTTTAGTTTTAAACATTACAAACTCAACATTTTGCTCTGATAGCTTTCAGATTTAGCCACTTTATAATAGATACCTTTTTATCTAGCAAATTCCGATATTAAACTCAAAATTGTTACCTTCTTCTCCTGTAAAAATTAAGCCATCTGATCCCTGATCTCTCAAGAATCTAATCAACTTTATAGTGGGACTTTAAAAGTATCCTACCACAGTCAACCTAGGTAGGTACCCTACATAGCCAGGGAGCATAAAAACCATATTTTAACTACTTCAACTCCACTTAAATTCAATACTGAACATCTCCTGACAGTGTTTCAAGCAAAGAGAGCTCATCTGGTTCAACCTAATGTTTCAATTCTCTTTGGTTCTTCCACTACTTTAAGCAAAACAAATAACATAAGTAATTCAAGTTTCAACACAGTATCTGTGTAAAAAATCCAAAATAAAACACATCCAAATGAAAACCTTGTTTTGCCAAAATTAATACTGCAGCTTCCCAGACTCTTTTCAATTTAAGTTTTAATTACCACATGAGTTCCCTTTTCTACAAGACTCCAAATACTTACAAGATGAAAAGCAGAAAAGCCCAACATTCACCTACCCAACATTTGGCAATCCAACAATACCAATTTTCAAGGAGGTTCCAAATCTTCCAATGATTGGGGGTGGTTTAATTCCATCACCTCCCTTTTTGGGGGGCATCTGAAATGTCAAAACAAACATACATATAAACAAAATCGTTTACTCTCTCCATTAACCGAAAACACATTTCATCACACAAAATATATTACTGAGGAACAAATTAAGAATGAAACATAGCGTACACACCAATCCAAGATCGACAGGGAGCTAAACCCACTTTTTCAACAAATATGTAAAAAGTTCTATAAATAGATCTGATTCTGATAGCTGTCAAGGCAGTTGCTCCTAAGGAGTCCTAGAAAGATTAATCTAAAAATATGTGGCACCATAAACCAAACTGAAAATTTAGCTGCCAATCTTCTATCCATACTGTTCACAAAACTCGTTCTTTCTTCATCTGATACAGAGTCACAAAAGCAATCAGAAGCAGGAGCACAGGGAAGAGAGTCCAAGGAAATCCACTCTAGTACCACCAGCAACGCGCCACCCTCCGCCCCCAAAACCATTCCTCTTACCTGGAACCTGACCCTCCCCATGTTCCCCACAAACACCATCCCCCACGAATGAACACACACCACGATGAGGGCCTTCCAGGTCTCTTGGACCTCTGGCACCGCAGGTACAGGCTCCACGGTCCTCCCAAGCAACCTCCAGAATCTACACTCTGGTCATTTCTAGGCGTACATGAACCTACTAACTTTTTATTTACAAATTGAAACTTTCGGGCAGCCCGCAGCCCGGGTGGCGCAGCGGTTTAGCGCCGCCTTCAGCCCAGGGCGTGACCCTGGAGACCCGGGGTCGAGTCCCGCGTCGGGCTCCCTGCATGGAGCCTGCTCCTCCCTCTGCCTGTGTCTGTCTGTCTCTCTCTCTCTCTGTGTCTCTCATGAATAAATAAATAAAATCTTAAAAAGAAAAAAAAAGCAAATGGAAACTTTCTCGGTCCCTGCTAATCTTGGCCCCTCCAACTCCCTCCGTGCAGAATTAAACCCGCTTTACTACCTAAGCTGAACTCACGAGGGCCGCTCACCGCCCGTTTCCTGCCCCGGGCCCTGCAAGCGCGCCCCGGGTGCGGGCCCTGCCGAACCTCCCGGGCCGCGCCGAGGCCCTGCTCGCGAAGGGCTACTCCAGACTCGTGATCTCCCACCCCGAAGGCCGGGATCGCTCTCCCTTCTCGGGGTCTGAACTCACACCTGTTCCCAGCCAAAGCCGGGCCCTCCGGGCAGCAGCGGAGCCTCCCCGGGCCCCGGGCCTCCCAGGCGGGGCGGGCGGCCGCAGCCCCGGCCGAAGCGGGCCTCCCCGCCCCCCATGCGCCCCGGGCCCCCGCGCCCCCGCCTCCGGACACGGCTGCCCCCGGGCGTGCGGGGCGAGGCGCGGGCCGCCGGCAGGACGCGCGGCCTAGTCCGAGAGCGCCTCATTCATCCACGCGCCCCACGCCGCCCTGCCCTCGCCCATCCCGGCCACCCCGCCCGGCCTCACGCTCGCCTCCCGGCCGCCGGCTGGGCCCCAGACGGGGCGGGCAGCGCGCCCGCGGGCTCCCGGAGGGACTCACCGTGCTCGGGCCGGGCGATGACACGGGGTCCCAGCGGCCGCGGGAGACGGGTCCTGCCGGCAAAGGGAGGCGGGGAGGAAGGAGGAGAAAGCGCAAGCCCGGCCCCTCCGCCGAGCAGCACGCACGGCGGCGGAACGGGCGGGCCGGGCTCCGGGCTCCGGGCGGCACCTGCGCGCAGACCGCGCGCCGCGCCCCGCCCCCCGCTCCCGCCCGCCCCGCCCATTGGTCGGCCGCGCCGGGGGGCGGAGTCACGCGGCGCCGGGGGGCGGGGCGGGGGAGGGGCCGCGCGAGCCCGAGCCCCGCGCGCCGCGCCCCGCCCCCCGCTCCCGCCCGCCCCGCCCATTGGTCGGCCCCGCGGAGGGGGCGGAGTCACGCGGCGCCGGGGGCGGGGCGGGGCGGGGCGGAGGGAGGGGCCGCGCGAGCCCGGAGCCTGGAGCCCCAGCCCTGCCCGCCGGCCTCCGCGACGCGCCCCGGGAGCCCCGCGCTTCCGCGCTCGGAGCACGTGGAGCTCGGCCGCTCCGGCTCTGCGCTCCCCTCCCGCAGGGCGCGCGCTCTCGGAGGCCCGCAGCCCCGCGCATCACCCGCGGCGTCGCGGAGCACCCTCGGCCCGACCGCCCGCCCCGGGTCGGCCCCCCCGCCCCCGCCCCCGCCCCGAGGCCTGGCGAGCTGCAGCGCGGCTCCTGCGGACCTCCTGGCTGCCCCCCCGGGCCCTCGGGGACCACGGCCCCAGCCCCCAGCCTTTTCCTAGAACTTTCTGCAGCCAATCCAAACCGTGAGAAGCTGTTAAATAAACTTTATTAAAAAAAAAAAAAAAAAAAAAGGGCCGAGGGAAGCTTATGATCTAAGGATTCCTTCACCCTCTCGTTCGGGGCTTTTACAGGCACTGGATCCCATAATGCGTTTAATAGAGCCAGCTCCACCGCCCCCCCACCCCCCTCACTCCTTTCCTCTGGATGGTAATGAGCCCCGGCCTTTGGAATTTGTAAAACTTGGGTTCCCATCTGGAATCCACTACTTGGGACCTGGGACAAAGTACCTCTCTGGGCTTCAATTTCCTCTTGGATGAAAATGAAACTATTGAGACCCACCTTCAGAGGTTATTGTGAGGATAAAATGAGATACGTGTAAAGCTTGCAGCAACAGTACCTGGCACGAGAGGAAAGGCTCCAAAGTAGTAATAAAGGATATTGTTAAATAGGATTTCATCTCATCTCACCCACACCTAACTACGCCATGAGCTCCATCTGTAGAAGGAATTCTTTCTGTGAACTTCCAAGTATGTGTTGCAAGAATGTAATACTTTTCCGAAAACTGTGACCCTAGAACCTTTTTTCAAGGAGATGAGTTCATGGGGCGCCTGGCTGGCTCAGTTGGTAGAGCCTGTGACTCTTGATCTCAGGGTTGTAAATTCGAGCCTCATGTTGGGTGTAGAGATGACGAAAAAATAAAAAATAAATAAATCAAAGAGACTATTTCATAATAAAGGAAAAATAGGAATTGGTTGCTAATCCCATTTTATAGATGAGGGAACAGTATCAGAAAAGTAATGTGATTTGGATTAGTCACGCAACTAGTAAATGGCAGAAGCCAGATTTCAGACCCCAAGCTAACTGAAAGATCTGTTCCCTTTCAGCCAAAATTTTCTTCTAATAGAAATTCCTTATAAGCAACAACTGAACCATTATTTATAATAAAATTGCATTACGGTTTTTTCTTAGCCCTATGAGAGTGACCTACTTAGACGGGTTAAAAAGCTTTTTCTGTAAATTTGGAATTCTCAAAGACACAGGCAAGTCGATTTGATTTTTTTTTTTTAATATCATTCAAACTATGCACTCTTTATAGTCTCTCAATCTAGCTCCCTTGTTACCAGAAGGATACATTTATAAAACAGGTGTCTGGGTACACTGTAGTAAAGAAACACAAGGAAGCTAACTAGGCCACATTTTGCACTCACCTTTAATATAAACTTACAACTAATCCTGACAGTAATTCCTAAATCGTTTGCTGCTGTTTTCATAGTGAGGTTCTATAGTTGGTTTTCACATTGTTTCTTGTGGAAACAGAGAAGAACCACTACTTAAAAGTCTGAAGAATCCCGGAGAGCCTACTATGCCCAGCAACCAGCCACTCCAATACTAATTGAAAATGTTCCCCAGTTGTGGAGTAGTGGAATCATCTTCAACTTAACACTGTCTTTTGGCCAAATACAGCTATTTCTTCAATCTCAACATCTCTTAGATCTACCCATTCCCTTCAATTCACACTATCAAGTCCTTGAGTCAATTACCTGTTCTCTACATGCAGTTATAGCTTTCTTACTTGCACTTTTGACCGCCTTTAAAGTGCCTTGACAAAGCAGGTCACGCAGATCTCAGTGAGCTAGGCGGACTTCCAGGAGAGGACAATTGCTACTGCTAAGTTACCTGATAACAGAACTCCATTTCCAGCTCACAGTCACTGGGGGTCAATTCATATTCACAAGAAAGGAGATGGAGGGATGCCTGGGTGGCTCAGCGGTTTAGCACCTGCCTTCTGCCCAGGGCATGATCCTGGAGTCCCAGGATCGAGTCCCACATCGGGTTCCCTGCATGGAGCCTGCTTTTCCCTCTACCTGTGTCTCTGTGTCTCTCATGAATAAATAAGTGAAATCTCTTTTAAAAGTTTAAAAATTAAAAAAAAAAAGGAAAGGAGATCTGATTGGCCCAGTTTAGATAAAGTTCTAGCAAGGGCCCAATCGTCCTTGGCTAAGTAGGTAGGGCGTCATATAGTAGAAACATCCCTGTGAATGACCTTTACTACTAAAGCAGGTAGCTCTCAGAGAAGACCCTAGAAGGATATCTACTACTCTACATGATCAATGAAGATTGAGTGAGACAAAACAGGATAATAACTTTACAAGGGAAGGGAACCATTTGCAAAAAGAAAGTACCCTGGGGGATGGGAGAATTAGGGAAGTTTTGGTCAAGTTCTGGGGATCTAGTGCACAGCTTTGTGATTATAGATAACAATACTGTATTATATACTTGAAAGTTACTAAGAGACTAAATCTTAAATGTTCTCATCACAAAAAAGTAACTGTGTGAGGTGATAGAGGTGTTAGCTAATACTAGAGTAGTAATCATATAACAAAGTATTTGGGCATCAAATCGACACTTTGTACAACTTATATACATATCAATTATATCTCGATTTTTTTAGAGTAACTTATAGTTATTAATAGTATTCTTCTGTTACCTGTATCACATTTTTTCTCGTAGTCTATGTTAAGCTTTATATCATATATCCAGCATGTAGAAAACAGTCTTCATATATTTAGAATAGCCTTTTCTTCACTTTTTGTTGTTGTTCAAGGAAATTATTTTGAGTACCACTCCATGCCACTGCTCTAGGCTTTGAAGCAGTAAAGAACAAAATAAATATGGTCTTTGCCCTCAAAGAGCTGGCAATCTGTTAATTTAGACAAACAAGCAATTACACAAATAACTATATAAGAATATGGTAAAAATTTACAGGATGCTTAAGTACTTTGATCCAATTTGAAGATTAGAAATAAACCACTTTGGGGGCAGCCCAGGTGGCTCAGTGGTTTAGCGCCGCCTTCAGCCCAGGGCCTGATCCTGGAGACCCTGGATCGAATCCCACATCAGGCTCCCTGCATGGAGCCTGCTTCTCCCTCTGCCTGTGTCTCTGCCTCTCTCTCTCTCTCTCTCTCTCTCTCTCTCTGTGTCTCTCATGAATGAATGAGTAAATAAATAAATCTTTTTTTAAAAAAAGAAATAAACCACTTTGATTTTTCACTTACTTTGTGGACTTGTGATATTATATACCAGGCAGTACTTAATCATCCTCTTTCCCTCTCCCATTAAGAGCAATATACAGATACTGCGAGGCATAAGCAAAGAAGCAGATTTTCTTTTTTTTTTTTAAGATCTTAATTATTTATTTATTGGAGAGAGAGAGCACACAAGCAGGGGGCCATCAGGCTGAGGGAGAGGGAGAAGCAGGCTCCCAGCTGATCAGGGAGCCCAATGCGGGGCTCAATCCCAGAACCCTGAGATCATGACCCAAGCTGAAGGCAGATGCTCAACCGACTGAACCACCCAGGCGCCCCAAGAAGCAGATTTTCAATTTTCATTCTTCCCACTTGACAGAGCATGGCTTTGAATTTTTGAAACTACACCGTAAGTTACCTGTGAAACAAAACCTATATTTAACAACTATTTTCTATTCTGGAATTGCTCATAGTATTTAAAAGAATGCTGACTGATTGGGGAGCCTGGGTGGCTTAGTTGGTTAAGTGTCTGATTCTTGGTTTCAGTTCAGGTCATGATCAGGGTTGTGAGATCGAGCCCATGTCAGCTCCACACTGGGCATGGAGCCTGCTTGAGACTCTCTCTCTCCTTCTCCCCCTACTTCTCATGCTTGCCCTCTCTCTTTCTCTCCTCTCTCTCTCTCTCTCAGTCTCTGTCAAAAAATAAATAAATAAAAGAATGCTTACTGATTAAACAGTCTAGGGGTGGCTCAGTCAGAAGGGCCTGTGACTCTTGATCTCAGGGTTCCCATGTCAGAGTAGATATTACTTAAATAAAACTGTAAAATAAAGGGCCCAGCTATCATCCCAGAAACAACTAGAGTTTTGTCATCTAATCTCTATCATAATTCATGGATAAAGATGTAGGGGTTCTTAAAAGAAAATTTTGCTTACTGTTTTCCCAGAGACAACCTAAAAAGGTATATGCCAATCTAGAAAAGTGAACATAGGGGATCCCTGGGTGGCTCAGCAGTTTGGTACCTGCCTTCTGCCCAGGGCCTGATCCTGGAGTCCCGGGATCGAGTCCCACATTGGGCTCCCCGCAAGGAGCCTGCTTCTCCCTTTGCCTGTGTCTCTGCCTCTCTCTTTGTGTGTGTGTGTGTGTGTGTGTGTGTGTGTGTGTGTGTTTCTTATGAATAAATGAATAAAATCTTTAAAAAAGAAAAGAGAACATATTATTAATGTATTACCTAGAATTGCTTTTAGTTGCGAGTTACAGAAATTGTAATTCAGTGAAAATTTATCCCATGTAACCAAGTCCAGGGAGAACTTCAGGATTAATAGATTCTGTAGCTCAATACTATTTTCAAGAATCCTGGTTTCTTGGGGATCCCTGGGTGGCTTAGCAGTTTAACGCCTGTCTTCGGCCCAGGGTGTGATCCTGGAGACCAGGGATTGAGTCCCACGTCGGGCTCCCTGCATGGAGCCTGCTTCTCCCTCTGCCTGTGTCTCTGCCTCTCTCTCTCTCTCTGTCTCTCTCTGTCTCTCTCTGGCAAAATTGGGTTTCATGCCTATATCTGAGCCAAGCACTGGCAGGGGAAAGGGGATTACCCTTACCATTCACCCCACCCTTGGAGCTAGAGGAGAGATCAACTTCCTTAAGCACATGGCTTTGTAAGATTCAGATAGGCAGCTGAGTAAAATCAGGGTTGTGTAAGAAAAGGACACCAGTTATGTCCACTATACTTCTGAAATATTTTTTTCAAGGTAACAGGTGGAGCACACTATAATTCTGAAAGTCAATGGCTTTGGTGGTCACGTGGTGTAATGTACATAACTAATAAATGTTGGCATACATAGCTCACTAAGAAAACAGTGAAGAAAACTGATCGTTTTCTAATAATACTTAATGGTCTTACAAAATGAGAGCTTTTGAAAATGTTTTTATTTTATTTTATTTATTCATGAGAGACAGAGACAGAGAGAGAGGCAGAGACACAGGCAGAGGGAGAAGCAGGCTCCACGCAGGGAGCCCGATGTGGGACTCGATCCCGGTCTCCAGGATCACACCCTGGGCTGAAGGCGGCACTAAACCGCTGAGCCACCTGGGCTGCCCTGAAAATATTCTTATTATTAGCCTTTATAAGATGTTTAGTGTTCCAGTCATGGAAAGGGAAGATCATGTACCAAAATACATCATAAGGGTTTCATCAGTTAAACTGAGAATTGGGGGATGTTGCACAAAGACTTGCATTGCCAAACTCGGGCCTCTCAAACTAATGTCAGCTCAGAATAACATTTCACCTTCATTACAGTTTTGAAACTTGTGTTGTTCATTTCAAAGATTTTTTTGTACTAGTCAGGATAGGCTAGATTATAATGCAATAACAGACAACTCCAAAATTAGAGGTTTAATAAAAGTAATTCTCTTACATTAAGTCTGCTGGAGATCCACCAAGAGATCCATGAGTTCGTTTGGCACTTTTAGGCTGCTTCAGTCTCTAACTCCTTCCGTATCAAAGTGACATTTCTTACCAAGTGAAGGCACATGGCCACACCCAATTTAGAGGGGCAGGGAATCCTTGTTACCTCAAAGTAGAAAGAATTAGATATTAATGAAGAGTGATAATGCCTAACACAATATTCACAATAGATTCACAAGCAGATTCTATGAAGGTCATTCTTTCTAAATCAATTTGCTATTATCAATACATGAAATACTGCAACCAAGGCTGCCCTTCTTTCTAAGATGATTCTTAGAATAATGTTTTTTTTAAGATTTTATTCATCTGAGAGAGAGAGCACGTACAAGTACGTGGGGGATAGGCAGAGCTAGAAGCAGACTCCCTGCTGAGTGGGGAGCCCAACATGGGGCTCGATCCCAGGACTCTGAGATCAAGGACCTAAGCCAAAGGCAGATGCTTAACCAACCGAGCTACCCAAGGACCCTTCTAAGATGATTCTTAGAAAGGAACCATGACTGATGTTACTTTGGTGGTGCCTACCTGTCTCACAGCCCCCTCATTCTAAGAAAAATCCATTCTTCTCACCCTACGGAAGGGGTAGGCCTAAGTCTTCCTGTCTAAAGGACATGAGCCCTCTGGCCACAACTGACTGGATGAGGTTGAGTGAAAACCTGACTCAATCTGGTCAATCAAGAGTCTCCTTCTCTTGAAAAGTTGGACTTAGAACATAGCTATAAATACTACTGACTGCTTGAAGAACACAGAATCAGAGCTCTGTCAGACATTTTCTTGAGAGGTATAAACAAAGCTCCTTAAAAGAAAGAAAGGAAAATAAAACAGGGCAGGCAAGAAAAGGGGTGGGTAACCAACCATCTGGTCCTTTAATCACAAGTTCTGACTTTGTAGTTCCTGCCTAGTCCTCCTAAAGCCCCTGTGTTTTCTAACCTTGGACCGTATGAGATAACCCTGTGTTCCACCACTTTGGTTTTCTGTTCAACTTGGTTTGCAATAGGTCTCTATTTCTTTTTTTTTTTTTAAACACATTTTATTTATTTATTTATTCATGAGAGAAACACAGAGAGAGAGAGAGAGAGAGAGAGGTAGAAACACAGGCAGAGGGAGAAGCAGGCTCCATGTAGGGCGCCCGACGTGGGACTCCATCCCGGGTTTCCAGGATCACGCCCTGGGCCGAAGGCAGGTGCTAAACCGCTGAGCCACCCAGGCTGCCCTAGGTCTCTATTTCTTACAGCCAGACAATGGCTGCAATAGCCAAAGCAAAGAACTTATACTGTCCTGAAATTATTAATGTATGTTAGGGGCCTAGTGATCCAATGTTCCTCTTGCCTATAGCTCTAAATTATAAGGCATTGTTTCCTGGAGTGTGTTCTGTAGAACAATGGAATCCAGGATCAGATAAGTTTAGGAAGTGCTGCATATCATGTCCCCCTTCAGGAGAATGATAATATACATTAGTATAAGGTTCTGAGTTCTGCAGTAAAGAGACCTATTAAATCTCCTTAACCTAGCATTATCAAATGTGTACAAACTTTTCCATATAATACACATTAAAATCTCTTGGAACATGTGCCCTGTAGAGAGCAGCAACCCTTTGAAAGTTGCTATTATGCTGATTTAGGAGAAGTCTTTTTTACTGCAGTAAAAATCTGTTGAAGAACGTTCTCTTCCCTTGCTTGCTTTCTTAGCTACCAAATGACAAAGATGATTATTTAACCAGGAAATAAAAGTGAATACCAACCCCTAAGAAAAGAATTGCTCCCACCAGATGTCTCACCACCAAGTTGAAATATAGAATTAGAATTAAGAGTCTTGGGATACCTGGGTGGCTCAGTGCTTGAGCATCTGCCTTTGGCTCAGTGTGTGATCCTGGGGTCCCAGGATTGAGTCACATCAGACTCCCTGCAGGGAGCCTGCTCCCCCCTCTGCCTATGTCTCTGCCTCTCTCTCTGTGTCTCTCATGAATAAATAAATAAAATCTTTTTTAAAAAAATTAAGAGTCTTGTGCTTCATTTTACTCTGAATGAGAATATAAGGGGATTAAAAGATCCCCCAAAGAGGGGAATGAAAGTTGGAGGCTTTCTTGAGTGACTCTGGAAAATTATTGAGTAATCTCCCTCTAGAAACTATGGGATATCCTGATAGCCAATAGGAGAACCCTGATTAGGATAGTCACTTTTTTATATTATTCTGTGTCTTTATGTAAATTAACAGAACTAAAAAGACTGCTTAATGCTTTTGCTTCCTGGCCAACTGAAGCAATAAATAATAGCTCAGGTTGTTGCTCCTTTAACACAGAGCTAGATTAAACTGACCTAAATATCAAAGGAAGAAGCACTACTCACAATCATCTTCAAGATCAAATGATTTTTACTGCTTGTGTTTATCTATAATATAGAGGCTTTTTAGGTTGAGAGAATGGAATGATTATTAAACCCCTATTGTGTGCCAGATACTGTGCTAGCCACTTTTCATTTGGACCTATTTTACTAACTCTATAAGTATGTATTATTATGCCTCTTTTACAGCTAAGGACATCAAATCCATAAAAGGTTAGGCAATTTTACAATGGTCTCATCATTAGTAACTATTAAGCTATATAAAACCAATTCCATCTGACTCGAGTCCTCGAACTTTCTACTTAGACATGCTTGTCCCACAACATTCAAATGATATTCCATGCAGTCTAACAGTTTAGGTAAAGAAAGGTGTGTATATGTGTGTGTATTAGAGAACATACTCAATATGTCAGTAGGCTTCGGTATTCAAGGACAAACAAGAGCCTGGAAACATTAAGGCTTCAGTATTCATGACATGACCAGGATCATCTAAATCGAAGCAATGCTTAAGATGTTTTGTCAGGGAACAGTTTATTCAGGGAATCCGGGATGCATTGCTCTGAAATCACTATGAACTATTAAATGATGCATATAAGTAGGAAGATGAAGTCCCTGAACTGTGTTTCTTTCCATTTCTTCCGTCTTTTAACCTCAGTTCTCATTACAGCTCGAAGAAAAGCATTTTCTAATGATGCTTATAAAGTAAACAAAGGACACTGCCTGACAGGCTACCAAGACGATTCTAAAACAAGTGAACTTAGCTGTATGTCAAGTTGGGGATAGAACCACACAAAAGAACTATTTTAAGGCTTTTTAGAACATAAGACTTTGACTACATCTTTTCCTAAGCATATGAATCCTAAGGACAAAAAGAAAAGCAAATTTTAAATTTCATTTAATAGCCTAAGAATTAGTAACCAAAAAAGGTCTCATTTTTGAAACTGTTTCATGGATATTATAGAGCAGATAATTATGTTAATGTGTTAGAATCCAAAACTTTCCATGTAAGAGATGAAACATATAGAAAAACAAAAAAGTAAAAGGCCTATAATTTTTTATTTCCTGAAAGAGCCTAGAAGCCATGACAACCCAATAGCAACGAACAGGCCTAACACCCAGATTATACCATATTTAGGATAGCTGATCCCAGGTCTGAAACAGAAAATGTACAAAATGAGCCTGGGATGTCTTCTACTTGAAAGGAACTTATCAAAGACTGTTGGGGTCATATCAAAATGACACAAAAAGTCGGCTTCCTCTGGGGCTTCCTCTGGCCAAATACGGACCAATTTATATATCCAAGAGAAAAAGTGACTGTAACAGACTAACACACATTGAATGAATAAAATCCATGAATAGGAAAGAGAGAAAGAAAAGTAATTAACGAGTTAATTAAATACATAAGCCTCTGGTCACCATTAGAACCCAGGCATTATATTGGTTTACTCAGGTGGCCATTACAAAGTATCACTGATTGGGTGGCTTAAACAACAGAAATATTTTTCCTCACAATTCTGGAAGCTAGAGATCCAAGAGCAAGGTGTTGGCAAGGTTGATTTCTTCTGAGGCCTATCTCCTTGGCTTGTAGTTGACCACTTCTTCCCATGGTCTTCCCTATCTGTGTCTAAATTTCTTCTTATAAGTACACTGGTCATATTGGATTAGGGCCAACCCCAACGAACCCATTGTAACTTAAGTACCTCTTTAAAGGTCTTATCTCCAAAAACAGATAGTGGGAGTGAGGGCTTCAACATATGACTTGGTTGGGGGGAGGACACATTTTAGTAACAGTAGGCACCAAGTCCTTACTCTGAAAATTAGAAACTCGGGTATCCCTGGGTGACTCAGTGGTTTAGCGCCTGCCTTTGGCCCAGGGTGCGATCCTGGAGTCCCGGGATCGAGTCCCATGTCAGGCTCTCAGCATGAAGCCTGCTTCTCCCTCCTCCTGTGTCTCTGCCACTCTCTCTCTCTCTATGTCTATCATAAATAATAAATAAATAAATATTTTTTAAAAAAGAGAATTAGAAACTCATGGAAAAGAAAAGAGAATTTATCTTGCCTGTCCTATACAAACTGTATTTTAGAATTACTAAATAGCCCTAATTGAAGAGAGAAATCAAGATAGTAAATGTAAAAGGAATGATAGACTTAGAACACTATTTTGTGGTTTAGGCTCATCAATGGATGATAAAACTATTTAGGAGAAAGCTGATAGTTCACTTTACAATGTGAACATTAAGCAGTTACCATCCATCAACTCAACATCACTAAAAGCTGGACAACCAGACATTTATAAACCTCCTCATGGGATATAATATAACTTATACTGCATTGCCTCTGAGATATTCTTGGTAAAGAAGTTAAAAGTGAAATCTAATTGAACCTTTAGTCTCAACTTACAAACTACAGGAAGTACAATGGATAGGAAGACAAGTTAAATTACACTACAAGGAAGCAGTTATTCCAATCTGGAATGGAGGACATTCTATAGGATAGCCGATCTGATTTTGTCAACAAGTCAATGACATGAGAAAATAAAAAAGGAAGAGAATGCTGTTCTAGATTAAGAGATGAAGAGTCACAATAATGAAATGAAATGTGTTGACCTTGTTTGAATCTAGATTTGAGCAAATCAACCATAAAACAGTGTTTTTGAGATAATCAGAAAAGTTTGGTGATTATCAATGAGATGATATTAAGGAAATGGTAACCTATGTGTGATAATATTATAATATGTAAAATAAAGTCCTTATTTTTTAAAGATACATATGGAAGTATTTAAGGGTGAGACGAGAGAAATGTTAGAAGTTTGCTTGTAGAAAATATAGAAGAGAAGGAAGAAGGGAGGGAGGAGGAGGGAATAAATGACAGACATGGCAAAATATTGGTAAGTCTTGAAACTGCTAGACCAGTAGTTCTCAAAATGTGGACTCCCAACCACAGCAGCAGCAGCAGCATCTGAGAACTTGTCAGAAATGCTCATTCTTAGGCCTACCCAGACCGACTGGATCAGAAACTCCAGAGGTTGGGCCCAGCAGTCTATGATTTTTTTTAAGATTTTATTTATGTATTCATGAGAGACACAAAAAGAGAAGCAGAGACACAAGCAGAGGGAGAAGCAGGCTCCATGCAGGGAACTCGACGTGGGACTCCATCTCGGGTCTCCAGGATCACACCCTGGGCTGAAGGCGGCGCTAAACCGAGGAGCCACCTGGGCTGCCCAGCAATCTATGATTTAACAAACTCTCCAGCTGATTCCGATGCAACTGAAGTTTGAGAACACTGTGCTAGACAAAAGGGCTTCTGAGATTTTTAAGAGCATTAAATATTTTGTTGTATGTTTGAAAACTGTCATTATAAAAAAAAAAAAAGATTGTTTAAAAAAAAAAACAACTTTTTGCGGTATATGTGATAGTCCGGAGGCATATGAAGCTTAACTACCTTACGAGGTCTGTTATAGCCTAAGGAGCAACTAGGCTCAGTAACAGTTTAAAAGAGGAAAGTAAAGGGGCATCTGGGTGGCTCAGTTTGTTGTGTGTCGTCTACCTTTGGCTCAGGTCATGATCTCAGGGTCCTGGGATCAAGTCTCGCATCATGCTCCCTGCTCAGCAGGAAGTCTGCTTCTCCCTCTCTGCTGCTCCCTCTACTTGTGTGCATGCTTTCTCTCTCTGTGTCAAATAAACAAATAATCTTAAAAAAAAAAAAAAAAGAAAGTACCTAATCACTGGTCTTAAAATAAATAAATAGATAGATAAATAAATAAGGAAAGTAGTATTTTTCTGTGGTTCTCCTTGAAGCTGCCTTTCTAAGATTTGAATTTTTTGTAAGCATGTATTTATTTATTTGAGAATCTAGAAAGTCTAAAATGGGGGGGGGGGGGGGGCGTGCAGAAGGAAGGAGAAGAATCCCAAGCAGATTCCCTTCCCCACTGAGCATGGAGCCCATCACAGGGCTCGATCTCACAAACCTGAGATCATGACCTGAGCTGAAATCAAGAGTCTGATGCTCAGCCAGCTGAGCCACCCAAGCACTCCAGATTTTTTTTTTTTTTTTTTTTTTTTTAATGCTCTGCCAGGTACTCTACTGAGGAACAGGGAAGGAAAGAGATAGAATGCAATAGCTTCCTTCAATGGTCCCATAGGGTAATGGGGAAAAGGATCAAAGGAGTCAAAAATATAAGTGAGGGCTGTGGTGGAGGTGGGTAAATGCAATATGGCACCATTCACCCTGCGTCACCAGTAAATAACCACAGGCAGCTAGGGCAAAGCAAGGGGTGCACGGTGGCAGTGGGTGGACACAAGACCTTAAGAGACATGCCTGCTGGACTTTACACCACTGTCTCCATCAATATTTCTGGTCACAATTAAAGTGTATAGTAAAGTCCCTACCAACCAGAAAACATAACCCTCAGAAAAGCCAGATTATGAAATTGTGAAAGTCTAGAATAAGCAAATAAAAGGAGTAATTTGGCCTAATGCCACTGCTCACATTTATATAAAACTATACTGCTAAAGAAAGTGCTAAGAGACTCCTTTGTATAGTATTGTTAGCTAAATATAACTGCCCAATCATTTGCGAATAAATTGAAATGAGCTATCTTGGGAAGTATAGAAATGTCACTGTTCTTTAACCACAGATTCCATCTTAGCTATAGGGCTTTTAAGCAGATAGGTCATGCTGTTTGGAGGGTTTTTTTAAAAAAATTATAATTTTTATTTGAGATAGAGCAAGAGAGAGCAAGCATGAGCTTGGGGGTGGGGGCACAGGGAGAGGGAAAAGGGCACAGGGAGCCCGATGCGGGGCTCCATCCCAGAACCCTGGGATCAGGACCTGAGCTGAGGGCAGATTCTCAATCTGCTAAGCCACTCAGAGACCCCAGAGATTTTTTTTTTTATGTTAGTGTTCTAATCCACATTATTTTTCTTAAATCAAAATCTCAGGAATGGGGACACCTGGGTGGCTCCATGGTTAAGGATCTGCCTTCGGCTCAAGGTGTAATCCTGGAGTCCTGGGATTGAGTCCCCCATTGTACTCCTGCTTCTCCCTCTGCCTGTGTCTCAGCCTCTCTCTCTGTTTCTGTGTCTCTCATGAATAAATAAATAAAATCATAAAAAACAAAACAAAACACATAACTCTAACTCTCTTCCATTGCACTTTATATTTATGCCACAAATATCAACTTTAAGGAAAGTATGATGCAATAAATAGATTTCTGTCAGGTTGTTTGACAGCATTAAGCTAACCAAAGAACTCCATAAATAATAAGAACAAAATATTTTCCATAGAAATATAATAGAAATTATCACATAAGCCATAAATATATCTTTTTATTTGAATAATACATACTAAAAGAATAAATTGAGTTCAACAAAAGTCTATTTATTGAGACTATGATAAACCAAAAGGCTTTGACTATCTATATGTTAGCATTGTACATAAAATAAGACCTTTCTGGTACTTACTAATATAAAGGTTTCTAAAATAATATTTTTCAAATTGCAAATCATGTTTTTCTCTATGTTAAACTTGAAGTTTTCCTATTAATTATAAAATACTGGTGAGTGTCATGATATACTAAAAAGAATGCAGGCATCAGAGTGAAATAATCTAGATTTGAATTCTGTAGTACTACTTAGTAGCTATGTCTTTTTTTTTTTTTTTTTTAGTAGCTATGTCATTTTTATCGATTTGTCTCAGCCTCAGTCCCTAGATCTTACCACCACCTTCTTCACAGAAGTTTTGTGAAGGTTAAGAAAAATGGTGTATACAGCAGTAAGCAGGCTACCTGGCACAAGATGAGAACATTCTACAGGCATTATTAGTTCCCTTCCCTTATAGTCTTCAATACAACCAAAACTTAGTGGCTTAACACAATAATTTAAAGTATTTCTCACATTTCTGTGGGCTATCTGGATAGTTTTTCTTTTCTTTTCTTTTTTTAGAGAGAGAAAGAAAACACAAACGGGGGTAAGAGCAGAGAGAAAGGAAGAGAGAGAGAGAATCTTAAACAGGCTTGACCCTTAGCTCGGAGCCTGACACTGGGTTCGATCTCACAACCCTGAGATCATGACCTGAGCCAAAACCAAGAGTCAGAGGATTAACTGACTGAGCCACCCAGGTGCCATTAGGGGTAGTTTTTCTGTTTCAAGTGGCATCTGGGAGGAACTGGGATTGCTAGTAGATCCCAAATGGCCTCTCTCATTTGGCTTGCATTTGGTGCCACTCAGCTGGGGTTGCTGGTTAGGACACCTCAGTTCTCTCCATGGCTTCCATGTAGTTCTGGGTATCTCACAAGTGGTGGCTGGGTTCAAAGAGGGAGCATTTCAGGAACAACAGGAAGTAGAAGCTGCCAACTCTCTTAGAGAGTCCATGTCCCTAAGACCTGGAATGTCACTTTGTCCACATTCTATTGGTTGGAGCCAGTCTGGCTTCAGGGACAGGGACACAACCCCGTCTCTTGATGTGAAGAGTGGTGAGCATATACAAGGAGTATTTGGGGAGACAATCTTTGGAGACTAGCTACCACGGTCCACCCTCTGGCCATAACAATTCACATCCCTCCCCAGTGCAAAAGATCCTCACTCCTTCTCAAATCCCGTAATAAAAGTCTCATACTATTATGGCATCAGGTCAAAGTCCAGGATCTTGTTGGCTAGATAAGGTCCCGGAGCACTTGAAGCACTTACAGGAGTGGCTTCTCAGGTGCAGCACCTCAGGAGTAAAGACCTGTGAATGAAAAAGACAAATCAGGGATCCCTGGGTGGCGCAGCGGTTTAGCACCTGCCTTTGGCCCAGGGCGTGATCCTGGAGACCCGGGATCAAATCCCACGTCAGGCTCCCGGTGCATGGAGCCTGCTTCTCCCTCTGTCTGTGTCTCTGCCTCTCTCTCTCACTGTGTGCCTATCATAAATAAATAAAAATTTTAAAAAGAAAAAGACAAATCATGTGCCCCACAAGCATCCAACAATAAATGGTGTAAGAGGGACAGATAAACACAATAGCTGGGGATCCCTAGGTGGCTCAGTGGTTTAGCGCCTGCCTTTGGCCCAGGGCGCGATCCTGGAGTCCCCGGATCGAGTCCCACGTCGGGCTCCCGGTGCATGGAGCCTGCTTCTCCCTCCTCCTGTTCTCCACCTCTCTCCCTCCCTCTCTCTCTCTCTCTCTCTCTCTGTCTGTCTATCATAAATAAGTAAATAAATCTTAAAATTAAAAAAATCTTTAAAAAAAAAATACAATAGCTACCTCGCGTCAGAAGGGGGCGGGGAGGGGGGGAGGCATCCAGCAGACCACAGCAGTGCTGAAATTCTGGCAAACGCATGTCATTCCTCCAACTCTGAAACCAGAAATGTTTCTTGATTAAAGCCTAGTTCTGCTTGCTAAAAGTAGTTCTTTTATTTTTTTTTTAAGATTTTATTTATTTCTTCATGAGAGACACACAGAGAGAGGCAGAGACACAGGCAAAGGGAGACGCAGGCTCTCTGTGGGGAACCCAATGCAGAACTGGATCCGGGGACCCCAGGATCACACCCTGAGCCAGAAGGCAGCCGCTCAACCACTGAGCCCCCCCAGGTGCCCCAAAGTAGTTCTTTTAGGTTCGCTAGGCCCTTGGCTCTGCCCCTGGGGTCATTCGTTCTTTTCTGTAACAAGTTGCCCATGTTTACACCTAAGTAGCTTTCTCTGCTTGCTTCTTGCCCAGAGGATGTTGGAGGCACAGAGACCTCTTTGATTTTAACCTATCTCTGTCCCTTCAGTCCATGCTTGTATAACTTGGTTTTTTAAAAAAACAAACAAACATGGTGGCCTGGGGCCCTTGGGTGGCTCAGTCAGTTGAGTGACCAACTCTTGATTTTGGCTCAGGTCATGATCTCAGAGTCATGAGATGCAGCCCCCAGTCAGGCTCCCCTCTCAGCCAGGAGCCTGCTTGAGATTCTCTCTGGCCCTCTGCCCTCCCCACCCCACACACGTGCACGTGCTCTCTCTCTCTAAAATAAACAAACAAACAAACAAACATTTTTAAAAAAAGGAAATCATAAGAGAAAATATATTTACAGTACTGAGCTGTATTTATAAAAAAAAAAAATACATATTTGGATGGACCTGTGCAGTCCACACCGTGTTGCTCAGTGAGGTCAACTGTATATTCACAATGTGCAGCCATCAGCACTATCTAATTCTAGAACATTTCATCATCCCAAAAAGAAACCCTGTACCTATCACCAGTCGTCCCCCATCTCCCCCACCCTCCCACCCCCAACCCTGGAAACCATTAATCTACTTTCTGTCTCTGTGGATTTGGCTATTCTGGATACTTGAAAAATGGAATAATACAACATGTGGCTTTTTGGTATTTCGCTTCTGTCACTTAGCATAATATTTTCAAGGTTCATCTGTGCTGTAGCACATATTGGTACATCATTTCATTTTATTGCCAAGCGCTATTCAATTATAGGGATATACTGCATTTTATTTATTTATTCGTCAGCTGATAGACAATCTGGGTTGTTCTCACTTCTTGGCTATTATGAATAATAGTGTGAACATTCACGTTTAGCTTTATTCACTTTTAAAGATTTCTATAAAATAGCCAAAATAAATAAGATTAATGATTTTTTCTTTTTTAGTCTTTAACATTATAGATAGTTTTTTTGGAAAAGAAAGCTGTCTACAACCTGATTTGTGGAGGGAGAAATTAGGCCGATAATGAATAGTTAGATTAAGCGTCGAGTGTGAAGTTAGAAATTACAGGTCCACTTTACTAATCAAACTCATAACCCCAGGAGGATGACAAGAACATAAAAGAGAATTCAAGCTGTTTTTCGAGGGTAGGGGGGGATTTATATAACAAAACTTAAATAAAAGTTCTCTTGTTTCAAGACTTACAGGAAGTATAAACCAAATAAAATCGCCTTATTATGAAGATTTAGGCAAAGAGTTCTTTCTAGCTAATTATTTAACTTTGCAAGAGGCACAGCGCTTACCTCTCCTGTCCTGTTTCTTGTTTTGAGGGTGTTTTTGTTTTTACATATAATTAATGGTCCCCAGATGTACTTGCCTTTCAGAGAGCTCTATCTTTTCACTTTCATCTTCCTTAGGGAACAGAGGTTTCCAATATTTCCCCAAGCCCAAAGTCTTAAAAAAAAGACCAAAGAATAGAGCCATGTCGACAGCACTTTTAGGAAGTTTCCTTTTAGGTCTCACATCCGACTCTACTATGTAATCTTAGCACATCTCTCCATTCATGACTTTAAGGGACGCCTGGGTGGCTCAGTGGTTGAGCTTCTGCCTTCGGCTCAGGTCGTGATCCTGGGGACCTGGGATCGAGTCCCGCGTCGGGCTCCCTGCATGGAGCCTGCTTCTCCCTCTGCCTGTGTCTCTGCCCCTCTCTCTGTATCTCCCATGAATAAGTAAATAAAATCTTTAAAAAAGAAAAAAAAAAAATACTGACTTCCAGACCCTGTCACTACCTGAAACTGTTCTTCCCCTCAACTCTTCATCAGAAACCTCATTGTCTCCACCACCACCCACTGTGCTCCTGCATTTCATGCCTCCCTGTCCTTAAACCTGCTCTCAGGCCTTCCTTCTGCCTTCGGTGTCTTAGGTTGTCAGATTTCTAGCCCCTGGGTGGTTGCTCTTGCTTCCCCTCACCCAGATCCCAAATGTCAGCCACCCTCCACCCAGCCCCTCCGGTCCCCTCAGCCTGGGGCTTTGGCCTCATGGGCCCTGTCAGCCTTCAAGCAGAGAGCGGGTCAGCCCGGTTTCTCTGTTCCAGGCCTACTATCCTCTGGCGTCTCTGCACTTACCATGCTGGGGTTCCAGCGTGGCCCGGAGATTGTTTTCTTCCTTCTAGTCATAGTGCCTACTTCAAACCTTTCCCATTCTCCTCAGGACGCAGACATGACCCGCCATTCTTTCAGCACAAGCAAAACCGAAACCAGGGGCAGCAGACAGGAACTGCTTTCATTCCCCTCCATCCGTAAATGTGTCTGAATGTCTCCTCACCCTTAAATCTTTTTTCTCCACAGATCGCCCTCTCTGTGCTTTTTTGCACCCCTTTGGCTTCCTTCAAGAACCTATTCTTGTTCTGCTAACTTCGTCAGCCATAGCTTCGGATTCCTCTCTACCACCTCCTCCCTTGCAGTCCCTAGACAACATCCTGAACACCCTCTCCTAGTTTGCCCCCCTTCCACATTCACTCCTAACTTCCTTAATTCATTTCCCTGCCTTCAAACACTAACTTTCTCACAATTCAATTCCAAATGCAGACAGAGCATTCAAAACCACCAATTTGATTGTGCCGTTTCCATAATTTAAAATTTTCCACGGCTCCTCATAGCCTCCAGGATAAAATGCAAACTCTACAGCATAACAGAAGAGCCCCTCCATCCTGTAAGCCCCGCCTACCTTTCCAGCTTCATCTCTCCACTCCCCAAGAAGCAAGGTACCCTTTGCTGCAGCGAACACTCAGTGAGGGGCAGGTACTTCCACGTCTCCATGCCTCTGCCTGGAACATTCTCTATTGTGGGCCGCTGCGTCTCTCCCAACTTCATACGCTCAAGTCCTAACCTTCAGTACCTTAGAACTGACTGTGTTTGGAGAGAGGGCTTTTAAAGAGGTCATTAAGGTAAACTACGATCATATGGGTGGTTCCTAACCTAGCATGACTGAATCCATATAAGAGGAGATTAGTTCACAGGAGGATCAACACATGAAGACATGGAAAGATGACCACCTAAAATCCAAGGACACAAGCTTTCAGAATAAACCAACGCTGCTGACACCTTGATCTTGGACATGTAGCCTCCAGGGGAAATGAATTTCTATTATTTCAGCCACCCAGTCCTGGTACTTCTTACCTTGGCCTGAGCAAACTAATTCACTCCCCATGTATTCCTCCAGGATCTCCTTCTAAATACCTACTGTTTAGGCCACCTACTGCCTCCTTTAAACTCGGTGAATCTCTCTCCTAAGATCCTTTTCCTATTAGGAGACAGCCCCTCCTACCTTGAGCTCTGTTCCTCCAGGGGGCCTCACTACCGACAGGCTCCAGTACATTATCACCCTCATCAGTCATCAGTGTTCTGTAGGCCTCAATTGCTTCTTTAACCTACAAGCAGCTGAAGTAGCATCCATATTACTGCAGATCCGCTGCTCTCTGGACACCACACACTAGGAAGGTTATTTCTTTTTCCGAGAGAGACACCATAGTTTTAGAAACCATCACAATTTCATATCCATATGAAATTTCCTTAGTATCTTCTAGTAGACCAACAACCTGATTTGATCTGAAAATATATGGTGTCATACAAAGGTCCCTTCAAGATGTTTCTGCCTCTTTTAAAGATTCCCACTGTGTACAATTAATAACGTTCTAATAATTCTTAACATCAAGTTTTCCGGGTCTCACTTGTATGCATTTATGACTCCTAAGTGTGTTTTTACGCGCAGCGGTAAAGGATATGGGGAATTGTACCTAAGGAAACAGGTAGTTGTAGAGTGTTGCTTTTTAAAGACATCCTGAAATAAAGGGTAGTCCTTTAAGATGTGAAATAGGTTACAACCTTTGCCAGACCAGCTGGAGTTCTTACAAGACTGCAAAAGGCACCGTCCTTTAAAGATAGCACTTTCTGTTGTAACGATGGAGACAGAATCTGGCTGCATGCTATCCGGGGTCAGAGGAGTAGAGAGAAAGGAGCACTGACATGTGTCTGTAGCCTCACTCATTAGAGCCGGAAAGAGCATCTTAGGCGGGCAGACAACAAAAGAGCCTATAGGAAGATCACCTCTAGCATGATGAAGGCACTGGGAAAACCGTGTGCTCGCCATGCGATTTGAGGTTGGAGTCATCTCACTAAGGCTTCGCTTCAAGCACTTTTCCCGGTGATTGTATGGCCATCCAGCTTTCTTATGACTCGATTCTAACATTGTAAAGGAAATGAGGATTTGGTACACACTTCAGTGGTAGAATTTAAGGGCAGAAACTGTATTTTGTCCGTACAAAACAACACCTCTAAAAAATCTCTTCTGTAAAAACAAAACAAAACAAAAGGACAGCTCAGGGAATTATGGAGGAAGAGTTGCTACAGATAATAATGCATGGGGGACTCCATAATCTTATTTTCATTGCTGCAAAACGCTCTGGAGCAATTAAGAAAGACCGTCCCATTTCTTGGCAGGTATCTCCCTCGCTTCTTGCTTAAGTCATTTTCCTCAACTTCCAACAAACCATCACTAATCTGCTCCAGTTTGCACTAGCTCTGTTTCCTTGCCTATTTCCAGCTTTGCCTTTCCATACCTTCCACCCGCTTTAAAATGCAATATCACACAACCGTAGAGCAGGACAGTGACTTGAGAATGGGAGAAGTCAAGCCAAGAAGTGAGACAGCCTCCCCTTATCGCTGCAGGGCTTCCTTACAGCAACAGATAAGATATTATAGGACAGTGTTCTTTCTTCCTTGGAGGCTCCCAGTGGCAGGTTTTTCTCTCTCCCACTCCCTCCCTCTAGCCCTGGCTCATCATCCAGAGACACCCAGTCTCAGGTGCTGCAAATTCCCAATTTAACCCCTCACTGCCTGAGGCGGAGTAACCAATTTTTACACGTGAGGGAAGGGAGGCTATCTGGGGCAAAGGAATCAGACTGTGGTCCTACCCACTGACCCAACATATGATCTTATGTTCTGCACGTTTTTCTGTTCTGTTGGTCATTCTGTATCTGTGGAAAAGACGCTGGACTCTGAACCTGGGTTTAAAGTTTAATAAGTCCACCATACCCTACTGTTCCGGTGTATTAACCACTGCCACTGCTACACCGAGGTAGGGTCGTGGTGGTTAGGAACGGCAGTCTCACACCTGCCCTGCTCGGTTTGTTATTATGCCATTCAAACAAGGTGATATATGCAAAAGCCCTCTGTGAACTCTAAATCAGTATGCAAATATTAGTAGTCATTTTAATGTTCTTGTTCTAACATCTCAGATACTACAGAAAAGGAGCCCTGCAGGTCATTTACTCATTCATTTATTCATTCAACAAAGTGTTGACCCTTGGAGATACAGAGGTAGATAAGTGAATACAACAATGACTACCACTCCTCCATTTTTACTTTATCCAAAGAAACCTCTTAAGTATTTCACATGATTTATCTCGTTTCATTCTCACAAAACATGTGAAGTTGGTATTTTCCCTATTTGCATGTGAGGAACTTGTGGCTCCCATGTAGTCCAAACTCTCCTAACTTTTAACCAGTTCTCAGCCCAGGACTTTTCAAAAATATTCATTTTTACTGTGGTAAAACATACAGAACATAAATTTGACGTTTTAATCATTTTGAAGAATTCAGTAGCATTAAGTACATTCACTTTGTTTTTACAGCCATCACCACCATCCGTGTCTAGGCCTTTTTCATCATCCCAAACTGAAACTCTATGCCCATTTAGCACTAACTCCCCATTTCCCCTCCTCTCAGGCCCTATTCTACTATTCTACTTTAGTAGAATAACCACTATTCTACTTTCCTGTCTCTATGAATTTGACTACTTCAGTTATTTCATATAAGTGGAATCATATAACCATATAATACTTGTCTGGCTTATTTAGCATGTTGTCACAATTAATCCACATTGTAGCATGTATCAGAACTTCATTCTTTTTAAGACTAAATAATATGCTTCTACATGTATTTCATATTTTGTTTATCCATTCATCGTTTGATGAACATTTGGCTCAGGTCTTTTGAATGACAAACCTCTTAACCACTAAAGCAAGCTCAGTTGTTATTCTAATAGCTATTATGCTGTCAGAGTGTACGAAAAGCTAAACTGTTACCCTTAGAATTTTATTCTGGGGAATTCTAGGAATCATTTAATTTCCCTACCATGATGAGCCACTAAATGCAATGGGATTTTGTGCCTAATATAATAGTATCAACTCATATTATCAAGGATGATAGGAAAAAATCTGAGTCATATCATTCTAAAATTAGAATCTTTTAGAGAAGTATTTTTATCATTTCAAAGTTACAATTCTATTCTTTTAACTTTTCATCAAAAATGACAATTGGTTCTGATCACCAATTCTAACCCAATACAATATTTTTTAATGTCTTTTTTTTTTTTTAAGTAGGCTCCACATCCAATGTAGGCTTGAACCCACAACTCTGAGATCAAGAGTTACAGGCTCTACTGATTGAGGAGCCAGGGGCCCCAATAAAAAATTTGTTAAGTCCAAAAGAAGATAATCCAATGGTAGCATCTGGACTTAGCTTGGTATAAACTTACCAAGGTGGAGGGTTGCCTTGATCAACTTTTGCTCTTATTGTGTTTATCTATCTGTAGGAGATCCTAACCAAAATGCCATTCCAATCACAATTTAGAAGACATCTGACAACATCCATCAAAAAATTACACATTGGGGGCACCTGGGTGGCTCAGTGGTTGGGCATCTGTTTGGCTCAGGTAGTGATCCCGGAGTCCTGGGATCAAGACCTGCATCAGGCTCCTTGCAGGGAGTCTGCTTCTCCCTCTGCCTGTGTCTCTGCCTCTCTTACTATGTCTCTCATACATACATACATACATACATACATACATACATACATAAATCTTTTTAAAAATGTACACATTGAATTTTCAGAAGCAATGTCGTAATGTTTTCTAAACAGGTATACTGAGGAGTGCCTGGGTGGCTCAGTTGGTGAAGGTCTGACTGGCTCAGGTTGTGATCTCAAGGTCCTGAGGTCCAGCCCTGGCACGGGTCCTCTGCTCAGTGGGGAGTCTGCTTCTCCCTCTTCCTCTGTCTCTTCCCGCTGTTTGTGCACACTTGTGTGCATGCTCTCTAATAAATAAAATCTTAAAAAAAAACCAAACAGCTATATTGAGGTATAAATGACATACAATAAATCATTAAGAGTGTACAATTTAACAAGTTTTGATGTTTGTATATACCCATACATTGTTTTACAGGTTTAGATATCCAAACATTCCAGCACCATTTGTTAGAACAATTATCCTTCTTCCACTGAACTGCTTATATATCATTGTTGAAAAATCATGTGACAGGGGCAACTGGGTAGTCAGTTGGTTAAGTTGGCTTTGACTCATGATCCCAAAGTCCTGGGATAAAGCCCCATGTTGGGCTCTCTGCTCAGTGGGGAGCCTGTTTCTTCCTCTCTTTCTGCTTGTGCTCTCTGTCAAACAAACAAACAAATAAATAAAGGCTTTAAAAAAATCATTTGGCCTATTTCTAGATTCTATATTCTCTTTAATTGATGTTTGTCTTTGTGCCATTACACTTCGCTGTCTTGGTTACTGAAGCTTCACAAAGTCTTGAAATAGGTAGTCCTCCAGCTTTATTCTTCTCTTTCACTTGCTTTGGCTACGCTAGGTCCTCTGCATTTCTCTATGAATTTTAGAATCGGTTTGTCAATTTCGGTAAAATGGCCCGCTACGTTTTTTATTGGGGTTGTATTGAATAGATGGATCAATTTGGGGAGAATTTATATCTTAACAATTTTTAGTCTTCAACCCCACGAACAAAGTATACTTGTCCTTTAATTCAGGTCTTTAACTTCTTTCAGTAATGTTATATAGTTTTTAGTGTACAGGTCTTGCATGTTTTTAGTCAGAAAATTGTTTTATAGTTTTGATGCTATTATAATTTTTTTCTTAAGAAATTGGGTCTTTAAATTGAATTAATTCATCTTAATGTAATATTTCAATATACTAGAATATGGCTGGCTTTTGAGTATAGGAATGTTTCAATGTCAAGAGCCTGTAAAAGTTACCAAACTTCCAGTTCTATTTCTTATTGACAAGGAGTGGAGTAAGTAGCCTCGGCGGAAAGGTTTCGTCCAAATGGCTAGCATTTCAGTCCTTATTTATGGTTATTCCTTCCCAACTACAAAGCAAAAACGCTTCTTTCTAACTTTCTAATTAGGAAACTCATGAAAAATATATATTCCAGTTGAAACTCTGGAGCCAAGGTCTATTTTTCTGGTGGAATGAAAACATCTCCAGCTTTCCACCACATTCCTAGAAGGTGCTTAACAATTGTTTGTTTTAAAGGAATAGTTAGCATATGGGGCACGGGGGCTCTCTCAGAGATGCAGTTGAAGGAGTCAGGATCTTTCATCTAAGCTCTGCCTGGGTTTTATAATTTCACTCAATTTATTTGTACTTACTACTTTGTATTTATTTCAAAGAACTTTTAAGATGAGACACATTTGAGGATGCTTAAATGTGGATGGGAAGGAGCCAGTCAAGAGGATTGGTTAGGTTAAGGACAGGAAAAAGCAATAATAGTTTAAGTGAGTTCTCTGAGAAATCAAAAGAAAGTAAAGTCTAGAGCACAGATGAAGGGATTGGCTTTACACAATCCACAAGAGGAGCAGGGATGCCTCTTCCTCTGAGGTTGGAGGAATGGAGGTTATAGATGTAGTGTAGGCTGTTAGATGTGTTGCCAGAACATCGAAAGAATTCTGGTCTAATGGTGTTTGCTGTCTCTAGGAGTGAGAGGTAAGGGAGTAAGGAAGGAAAACAGGAAAGGTAGTAAGGGGAGCCCACTAAAGAAAGATAGAATCATATTCTAGGCCTCTTATTAATGATATCTTCAGGCTACAAAATTATTCTAATTCCTCCCCCTCCTTCCCAACAGCCCACCCCAAGCCTTTGCCAAACCCTTGCTGGCACCATTGAAGGGCCTAGTAACGTCAGAGACCATGAATGAGTGAAGGAAAAGCTCACCCTTGGGCAGCCCTGGTGGCTCAGTGGTTTAGCGCCTGCCTTCAGCCTGGGGCGTGATCCTGGAGTCTTGGGATCAAGTCCCACATCAGGCTCCCTGCATGAATCCTGCTTCTCCCTCTGCCTGGGCCTCTGTCTCTCGTAAATAAATAAAATTAAAAAAAAAAAAAAAAAAAAAAGCTCACCTTTTAAGAAAAAAATGTCCATATGAATATAAGCATTGTGATCATTTGGTGATTAGGTTGTAAGATCATAAATAGTAAGAAGTCGGGCACATGGCTGGCTCAATCAGTAGAGCATGCAACTCTTGATCTCAGGGTTGTAAGTTCCAGCCCGACATAGATTGTTTAAAAATAAAATCTTAAAAAAAGTGAGAAGTGTTAGAAATCACTTTTGTTGCTATGATTTTAAGCGCAAACCAATATAATGATTCCATGAATTATTTAAAATTTCAATATCACTTTCTATCATAATCTTTAGCATTTAAAACACAAAAAATGAGAAATAGTTTCATTATCTAGACTCTTCCCTACCAGTGGCAAGTGGTTGATAACCACTCTTGGCCGTAAAATTACTTATTTTATCTAAGATATTTTTTCACATTTTAATATTTCAGAAATCAAAATAAACAACCGATGTCATTTTCCAATTATAATTGGAAGCACTTAAAAAAAATACATGTAAGGGATGCCTGGGTGGCTCAGCGGTTGAGTGTCTGCCTTTGGCTCAGGGCATGATCCCAGATTCCCAGGATCAAGTCCCACATCGGGCTCCTTGCATGGAGCCTGCTTCTCCCTCTGCCTGTGTCTCTGCCTCTCTTTCTGTGTCTCTCATGAATAAATAAATAAAATCTTTATTAAAAAATACATGTAATAAAGGTGCTTCTTATGACTGATGGCATCATAGTTTCCATGAAACAGCCCTTTTTTTCCCTCCACTTCCTTACTTCTTTCTAAAACTAACAGGAAAAAAAAGCTTTGATGCATTCACTCTCTGAGAGACAGGTATTTAAGAATGTTACTGGACCCAAAAGTATTTACATTTTATTTTGTTAAGTATTTACATTTTAACAGAGATGATTGAGATGAGAGAATGAATTTAACCTATCCTGTGAAAGTAAAGGAAATATTTATCTGGGGAAAGGCCTTTGGAACCCTCAGATCTACCATGTTGGCAATTCTTTCCTCCTCTGAAATGGCCCTGTCTTCACCTCCTAAAAATCAGGTAAACTTGTGACCAAATGAGCCCTAGATTTTTACCTATAGACTTACTCTAAATGCAACTCCAAAATTCCCTAGGGAGTATAGGTTTCTATACAATGTTCACCACTATGTTCACCAAAGTAAATAAGACAATTGTTTAAATGGTCTGGTTTGGAGAATTGTTCTCCAAAAACATCTTCTCATCAGGATACACTATCTCCTCTTTCCAGAAGCTCCAATACAGTCTTTGGGTAGCATTTAAAAAATAATAATACAATGTATATGTATTTTTCACAGGGAGAACAGGCCCAGAAGGTCTTATTTTAAAGATGGGCAGTGTCTGAAGGAAATGGGTAAAGGCTTGAAGCAATATTTCTCAAATGGTGTGGTCTAGCCAACTGCATCAGAATTATCTGGGAAGCTAGTTAAAATACAGATTCATAGGTCCCAATTCAGGGTACAAGCCCCAGAATATAGCATTTTTAATAGGCTGATTCATATGTACATTGAAATGAGAGATCTTTGACCTCTTTAGAGAAGCTCATTCATTCTAAAAAGTTTGGCACAGAGCCTGGCACATATCATAAATAAATGGCAGGGACTTGTAACAGCTATTGCTACATAGTAAATCACCTCCAAATTTAGTAGCTTAAACAGCAAACATTTAGTATCTCAGTTTCTGTGGGTCAGGAAGTAAGAAGTTTAACTGAGGGATTCTGGTTGGAACTCTCCTGAGATTGCATTTCAGATATCAACTGTGGCTACAGCCCTTTGAAGGCTGACTGGGACACTCAGAGGGTGGTTCATTCGCAGGATTCTTGACAAAAGGCCTCCATCATTCCGGTTGGGTTGGCGTGTGGAAGCTCCGTTCCTCCACCAATAGGCCTCTTCGTAGGAGTGCTCGAGGGCCTCTTGAGATGACCTCATGAGACTGCCACTGCCTTCCCTTGAGCGAGTCATTCAAGAGACAGCAAGAAGGAAACCTCAGTGCCTTTTATGACCTAGTCTCCAGCATCATGTCCCATCATTTCCATCATGTTTATTTGCAAATAATTCCATCCCCCTATCAAGGGAGAGAGGAATTAAGTGCTGGCTCTTGAAGGAAAGAGTATCAAGGAATCTCTGGACATACTAAATTTCTACAGTGCTAATATTATTTCCTCATGGTAGTGGAGAAAGCACTTGCAAAAGGATCCTTTGAGTTTCCCAGAAATGCCCATAACTTCCTACCCATCTTTTGGGGGGAAACTGGTGAAGAACTCAACCCTAGAGGGGCTGTTTTGTGCCACACATGACTTGCTTTTCTAATTGTGGGTGGGAAGTGAACCTCCTTATACTCTTCCTTCCTCAGCAAACAGGCTTTGGCTCAGCTAGTGGTTAAAAGAGCTCAACAACCTGCAATCATAAATGTTGTAGAGCTATAGGAAGGGAGAAAAAGCTTGAAGTGGGTATTATTTTCTCCCTCTGTGGTACCACACAGCAATGGAAATGCCAAGTGCACTGCCACAAAGACGGTGCTACCCAGCCCCCGGACTCGTCTATCCAGAAGTCAGCACTCCATAAAATGGATGGGGATATGATAATTTGCCTTTTAATAACAGATCCTTCATTTTATAAAAAAAAGTGGTATCTAAAATTCCTCCAAGTTGCCTACACTATTAACACACTTAACATGTTCCTTTTAAAATCTGATTTACAGCGATGCAAAGATTTACCTTTGCAGAACCCTAGGAGCCTGTCAAAGTTACACAGCTTCCAAAAGCATCTAGTTCACAACCAGTAAGTGGTTTAAGCAGCGGAAGCGTCGGGCTGATCTTCGAGCTGCTTTAGCTGACAATCTGAAGGGAAATTGCAATACAAGATGGAATCAAATTTTGATCTTTCTTCGAATGCCTATTGTCTGTTTTATCAAAGACATTCGATATTGACATAGTGCAGGCTATTGAGTCTCAATAAAATCTATTCTTCACTTTCTTTTACCTCATCTGCAGACTGTTGACATTTTCTTTTATTTCAACACTGATGTTTTTCTTTTACATTGGAGATTTTAGCACTGATGTTGTAATTGCTTATCACACAGCTGGCCCTGTTATGATGTTCTTGTGAATGTCCCTTCATTTTCCTGATGGTCCTGTGATCCAATCTACAATCCATTTAAAAACAAAACATTCATGTGCCATTTTATGCTGTGGCTCTTTAGGAGTTCCATTTCAGCTTCATTAATATTGATGCTGTCTGTCTCCTTGCTTATTTCAGAAGATTCTTTGAAATTAATCTTCAGAATTCACTGTGATTTGTTGCTGTTTTGTGCGTCAGCCCCAGTACAGCTTGTCTCTTGTTAATTTTGTTTTTCTTTATTTTTACGCGTCTGCTATGACTGTTCTCCTACTTGTACTACTGGTGTGTGTCAGGTCCTTTATGGAATCCCGGTTTCGCCTCTGCCTTTCACTGTGATTTTCCATCATTAGGGGCCTCTTGAATAAAAATGTAGCCCTTGTTTCTGACAGAGTCCATGTTCCTTTACTTTTCTTTCTGTGTGATTTTCCGTCATTATGGTTCTTAAATTTCTTGAATAATGACATATACTATGAACAAATGGACAGAACAGTAATGGCTTCATCAGTGTTTTCTAAAATGTATCTGCAGCTTTTAGAGCACACGGTGCCAGAACAGAATCTGTACTATGTATGTAAAAGAATTTTTAAAATAGATTTTGTGGTCCATTGGTGACAACGCTCTGGTGCCATAATAATTCACATTCTTGCTTACAACATCTGCTTGTTAGAATGCCAGTTCCACAGCAGCCAGGTTGGAGAATAACCTTCGGTCTGAATGTCTTTGAGGAACATAGATGCATTGCTATGTGTGCTTTTGTTTTTTTTCTATAACATTTTCAAAGGCGGCCAATATTTCCTTGACCAGGAATGCTAAATTGGAAATCGCACTAATTTCAAAAATGAGGTAGATGAAGCCAAATTTTACTCATTTGGGATTTTTGTCATTTCACTGATTATTTCTGAATAAAAGAGTTCTATACTTCTAGTTACAAACAGGCCAGGGAGCATTAGACGTGATAGAAGAGCAGGATTCGAATTTAACAGCTACAATGGACTGAAGTCAAGTCAAGAAAATGCCATGAAATATGAGGGTAGAGCTGAAAATATTGGCTGTCCAATCAATGCCATAAATATATGGGGAGCAAGTAATGCTAAAATAAAATGTACAAAATATACAGTTCACTATTTTTTTTAAAGATTTTATTATTTATTCATGAGAGACACACAGAGAGAGAGGCAGAGACACAGGCAGAGGGAGAAGCAGGCTCCATGCAGGGAGCCCCATGCGGGACTCGATCCAGGATCTCCAGGGTCACGCCCTGCGATGAAGGCAGGCGCTAAACCACTGAGCCACCCAGGCTGCCCTACAGTTCACTATTGATTAAAAACTATGTTTGCTTCATGTTCAGAATACCAATTACCAACTGAGGAACTCAGTCAGCTCAAGCAGTTTTCTCTTTGAAAAGGCCCTGTAAGACACTACTGAAACCTGGAGACAGTTGGTATTTCAGAGATTTATACAAATCTATCATGCTCAAATATTTCAAAGTTAAACAAAAGAGATTTATAGTTTCTCTTAGATGAAAACCAGTGTCACTTGGACAAGAACCTAGAAATCACAAATTCTGAGTTCTCATTTTATTGTTAATGCTGTATTTCATTAGAATCATAGCAGTTGGACAGCCCGGGTGGCTCAGCGGTTCAGCGCCTGCCTTTGGCCCAGGGTGGGATCCTGGAGTCCTGGGATCAAGTCCACAGGGAACTTGCTTCTCCCTCTGCCTGTGTCTCTGCCTCTGTGTGTGTGTGTGTGTGTGTGTGTGTGTGTCTCATGAATAAATAAAATCTTAAAAAAATTTTTTTTCTTAAAAAAAAGAACATAAAAAAAAAAGAACATAGTTCTTTTTTCAACATTTTCCATATTTTTTACTAGAAGCAAAACTGTCTAGAAGATGGAATAGAGGGGATCCCTGTGTGGCTCAGTGGTTTAGCGCCTGCCTTTGGCCCAGGGCGTGATCTTGGAGTCCCGGGATTGAGTCCTGCGTCGGGCTCCGGCATGGAGCCTGCTTCTTCCCTCCTCCTGTGTCTCTGCCTCTCTCTCTCTGTGTGTGTGTCTATCATGAATCTATATCTATCTATCTATCTATCTATCTATCTATCTATCTATCTATCTTTAAAAAAAAAATGGAATAGAGGGGCACCTGGGTTGCTCAGTCAGTTAAGCCTGAGGCTCTTGATTTCGGCTCAGGTCAAGAGACCCAGCCCCACATCCGGCTCTGCACCAAGCGTGGAGCCTGCTTAAGATTCTCTCTCCCTAAAAAAAAAAAAAAAAAAAAAATTCTCTCTCCCTCTGTCCTGCTCATTTTCTCTCTGTCAAAAAAAAAAAAAAAAAAAAAGGAAAAGAAAATGGAATAGACACACACACACACACAAAAAAAGAAAATGGAATAGATATCCATAGGTAAAAGAATGAAGTTGGACCCCTATCACACACATTATTAAAATATTAATTAAAAATGAATCAAAGACAAGGTGCCTAGATGGTTCAGTTGGTTAAGGTCTGCCTTCTGCTCATGTCATGAACCCAGGGTCCAGGGATTGAGCCCCACATTAGGCTCCCTGCTCCACCGGGAGCCTGCTTCTCGCTCTCCTGTACCCTTCTCCCAATCCCCCTTCTGCTTGCTCAATTTCTCTCTCCCGTGCTCTCTCTCAAATAAATAAATAAAAACTTAAAAAAATGGATCGAAGACCTAAATGCAAGAACTAAAACTGTACAACTCTTAAAAGGAAACAGGTTAAATTCTTCACAACATTGAATTAGTCAATGGCTTCTTAATATGACAATAAGCAACCCAAGTAAAAATTACATAAATTAGATTTCATCAAAATTAAAAACTGGGCAGTGCACCTGGCAGTACTGAGGATCTGCATCTCGCCTTCAGATTGTTTGGGGGGCGCCTGGGGTCTCAGCGGTTGAGCATCTTCCTTTGGCTCACAGCATGATCCCAGGTCCGGGGATCGAGTCCCACGTCGGGCTCCCCGCATGGAGCCTGCTTCTCCCTCTGCCTGCGTCTCTGCCTCTCTCTGTGTCTCTCATGAAGAAATAAATAAAAATCTTTAAAAGAAAAAAAAAAAAAGAGTGGGTGTAACAGACCCAAGAGATGCCCCTTCTTGCAGCCTGTGATCACCAACTTCTTCTCCCTCCACAATCACACTCCAGCCATCCTCTGCCTTCAGGACCAGCCAACATCATTTGGGGGCTCATCTCCTTATTTCAGACCAACCGCGAGCTCCAGGCCCGCGGGACTGAAGATAAAAACAACCCAATAAAAAATATGGGCACAGAACGTGGGTAGACATTTCTTCAAAGAAGAGATACAAATGGCCATTAAGCACATGAATGATGCTCACTCAAGACCATTAATCACCAGGGAAATGCAAATCCAACCACAATGAGTTACCACTTCATAGCCACTAGGATGGATATGATGAAAAAGACAATGATAAATGCTGGCAAAGCTATGGAGAAATTGGGACTCCCAATGCATTGATGGTGAGAATGTAAAATAACGCAGCCACTTTGGAAAACTGTGACAATTCCTAAGATAGTTAAATATGGAGTTGCTGTATGACCCAGTAATTCCGCTCCTAGGTGCCCAAGAGAATTGAAACCATATTTTCACAGGAAAAGTGATACACAAGTATTCATAGCAGCATTACTTATGATAGCCAGAAACTGGAAACAGCCCAATGTCCACAAACTGATGAAGGAATAAAGAAAAATAGTATATTCATACAGGAATATTATTTAGCCACAAAAAGGAATGGAATACTGATTCATGCTAAAATATGCGCGGACCTTGAAAACATTATACTAAGTGAAAGAAGCCAGATGCGAAAGGCTACATACTGTATTGTTCCATTTATATGAAATGTCCACAATAGGCAAACCCATAGAGACAAGAGAATATGGGTGGTTGCCAGGGACTAGGGGCATGGGAAAATGGGAGGTTACTGCTTCTGGGTTCAGGGTTTCTTTTTTGGAATGATAAAATGTTCAGTAATTGTATAGTGGTGACCATTGTATGATCTTATGAATATACTAAAAACCACTGAATTGTACACTTTAGAAGAATGAACTTTATGATTTTTTCTTTTATTTTTCTTTTTTGAATTCTTCATGAATTTTCTTTTTAAAAAGAATAGAAATGCCCTGCAAGTGTCTCTATGAAGCAGAGTATTATGAGAACTGAAATATTCTATTAATATTGATAACATGGATTTTAAAATGTTGAATAGAGGTTACTGTTTAAACTGGAAAAAATTGAAGAGAATTGGGTGCTAAGTGCTAACCAATATTTGAAGGCTATCTTTAGATTGTCCCATAATGATGACACTCTGGAAAAACATTCAATTTGCAAACATCTCAGTGTTGGGCATTACACTTTTGACATTTCATCAGGATATTTTGAGATGTAGACCTCAATCTGTTTTCAACAACATCCGTTATTTAGTTAACCTTTGAGCCTACTTTTCAAGTACTATATATTTAATAAATACTCATGGAGTTATAAGTTTCAATATAGTCACTGGCTCATCTACATAATATTGAGCTCCAACCATCACTCAAAGCAAGAAATCCCGGGAAAAGAAATTTTCACTTCTTTTTTTTTTTTATAAGATGTATTTACTTATTTGAGAGAGAGAGAGAGAGAGTGAGAGAGAAGGGAAAGGCAGAGAGACTGAATTTTCAAGCAGACTCAGCACTGAGCCCGTTGCAGGGCCAGGTCCCACAACCCAGAGACCACGACCCCAGACGAAACCAAGTATGGTACATCTAACCAACGAGCCACCGGGGCGCCCCAAGAAATTTTCACTTCTGAAATTTGAGTGTGATAAAGCTATGATAATATTGAATGTTGGGCAGCCCAGGTGGCTCAGCGGTTTAGTGCCGCCTTCATCCCAGGGCCTGATCCTGAAGACCCGGGATCAAGTCCCACATCGAGTCCCACATCAGGCTCCCTGCATGGAGCCTGCTTCTCCCTCTGCCTGTCTCTGCCTCTCTCTCTCTCCCTCTCTCTCTGTCTCTCATGAATAAATAAATAAAATCTTTAAAAAATAATAATAATATTGAATGTTGATATATATTTCAGTTAAACTAAAGAAATTCACTAAGTTCTGATCAAGTATGAACAAAGATGTTTACCTGAAGTAATTATACTCGTAACTTATTTTTTGATCTAAATTGTGTCATAAATCAGACATAAGGAATCCAAAAGTGGCAAATATCAGTTCATGGTCTTCCTTTGAGGTACCCAGGAGTGTTTTCAACTCGATGTTACGTATCTCTCTTCCTGCTCCCAGCAGACCATCAAATTAGCACACCAGTTTCTAGTGAGCATCTGAATTCTAGGATTACCATCTTGGCTCATGGATCTTGGCACAAGGTGAGAGATTTCCGCTGGAAGTACATCCACTGATCCTGGCAGTTAGCTCCCCATCATGACACTCTCCCTTACCATGTCCCATCACGGAGTCTGAAAGCCTGAAAGTGAGCTCCATGTTGTATTGTTAACCTTCCTACCCTTTTTAGTTTCCATTATGACTGATGCATCATTGTCTGGCCAACACGGACCTGTTCCCTGTGGGAGCAATGTATAGGAAGTCTGAACACTATCATGATTTACGTGATGCTGGTCCTTTTGTCTATCACAAAATAGACTGCAGACAGCCAGCAGCAAATTGCCATCCTACACATCGCTTCGAAGGGGTCTGGATAGTTGGGTACAGCTTCCAGAAATTTAGCCAAATAAATCTGTAGTATTCACCCATCATCAAATGGACCTTCTGGAATCACATGGCTCCTGGATACAATCTCTCTGGATAGCAGAAATAAGGAATGTTTAGGGAAGAATATATTTTTGTTACTCTCCAAAAGAAAAGGCCCGCTGCAGTAGGAAGAGCTGTGGAACATCCATTTTCTCCCCAGTCTACACATAAAAGATTCCTATATGTAAAACACCTGTAAAGCATGGAGTTTCTAACGTGTTTATGGTAAGTCCTCTGCCCAGTACATTGCTTGTCCCATCATGATCCTGAGCAAACATATTATAACAAATGAAAGCCTACCGTCCGTAGACCTGGTATCTGAACACCACTGAACACATTTTGTAGCCCTGGAAATCTTGCTTCTCTTTTTCTTTGATGTTGCCCATGGGAGAATGAATTCCAAGATGCCAAGCTAGGAACAGGTTCAGGTTGGTGTATCATGTTCATCATAGAAATTTCCTAGGGACAAGAAAGACTTTTTAAATTGCTTAAGAATATAGTTAGTTTTACCAGGACCACACGAGACTATATTGTCCCTGCAAGGGAGAATAAAAATAAAACATCTAATGAAAAAGGACAGAGAGAAAGATAACAGAGGCTTCCCCAAGGAGGCAGACCTCAGTTCATTTCATTCCTTCTGCTGCATGAGTGAGGAGAAAGTACCAAACGGGAACAAAATATCTGAGTGTTTTGAGCAGAGGTCCATGTCAGCTCACCATATGGAAGCAAGGAGGAGGAAAAAAGGCATGCTTTTAATCATAGTGACCCTGCCTAGAGGTAATTGCAGACCAATAAGTTTCTTGAAGTCTAACCAGAGTGTCAACTCCTCCTCCCTGGAGAGATGGCATTGAGATTTCCCTTTTTCCTTTTATAGCTTACAGAGCACAAATTTCTTATCTAAGCAACTAGATTTCAATCCTGGATTGGCTTTGACTGACACCGTCTCCACATCTATGCTGTCCCCCTACCCCGTCTGAGTTGGGTCCTTGCTGAAACCACTCACACTGCTGGCCTGAGCATATCTGGGCAGGCACCAACATCAGAACTGATGGAATTCTCTGTCTCTTCCAGAAACCACCTGCTGGTTCTTGTCAGAGGCTATGGGCCCAATGCCCTCACCAGGGCCATCGGCCACCTTGTCTCTTGAATTCCGCCTTTTCTAACCCCCTAGACACAGAAGGGAGAGTTTCATCTCTGGTTTAAAATTTCTTTGGAGGGGGCACCTGGGTGGCTCAGTGGTTGAGCGTCTGTCTTTGACTCAGGGCGTGATCCCAGGTCCTGGGATCGAATCCCACATGGAGCTCCCCGGGAGGAGCCTGCTTCTCCCTCTCTCTCTCTCTCTCTCTGTATTTCTCATGAATGAATGAATGGATGGAATAAATAAATAAATAAATAAATAAATAAATAAATAAAATTTCTTTGGAGGGATCCTATAGTGACTGGCTAGTCATCTCTTTCACACTGATGGAGATGGGGCTTTACCCTAGACCCTCCTTCTCAGGCCCTTTGGGGATTGCTGAAACCCTTTGTTGGTGAATTGTGAAGGCTTTGAAGGAACATCTGCTTCTTCAGCCAGTTGCATTCACCTCACTCCTCCTAGCATATGTTCTCTCTCCTATCAGCATTGTGCCAGGGTCAAACAGAATTTCTGATCTTCAGATTCAAAGTTTATACCTCTGTTGGATCATCCACTCAGTGGCTGGTTTTTATCTTTTGGAAACCCCAAACTCTCCACTCATGTGCCTGGCAAAGATGGCAGGCAAGTTCAAATCTCAATGAATAATCTCATCTTTACCTACTCTATCAGGTCTGCCCATTGCCCAGAATCTCTTAGATGACTCATCTTGTCCAATAATAATGACAGATAATTTTCTCTCTACAGGCCTTGGTGCGAGGGGTGTGTGTGGGGGAAATTCTCACAGGCACTAACAAAGAAAGTGTAACAATAATACCAGGAAGACCATCAGATCATAATGGAAACTGAAAAATAGGATAAGATCAAGCAACAGACAAAAATGAAGGTCCTTAAATTGTGGTGGAGCTCAATCTCTTTCCAAAAAAAATAATACAATCAAACATCCTATGAAAAATCTTTTTTTTTTAAAGATTTTACTTATTTATTCATGATAGACACTGAGAGAGAGGCAGAGACACAGGCAGAGAAAGAAGCAGGCTCCCCACAAGGATCCCGATGTGGGACTCGATCCCAGATCTCAGGATCAGGACCTGAGCCGAAGGCAGATGCTCAACCGCTGAGCCACCCAGGCGTCCCTCCTATGAAAATTCTTGAATCACAAATAAAGACTTAGAAAATCTGTATGGTAGCGAGCTCTTCAAAAATAGTTTCCTGCCTGGCACATGTTCATGCATCAGGATAACCACTAGCTCCTGTCTGATGAACTAACGCAAAGGTGTGGGGATGATTACAGCCGCAAGAATTGCTGGAAGGATATACAGACATTCAGCTTCAGATAATGTGGCATCTCCAGGGGATACTGGAAAAAAAATCAATGACAGCTCTTCTTGAGAAAAGATTTCGAGTAGAGGACAAAGTTTAAAGGACGGAGTTATGCACAGTAATAGGGACTATGAAGGTGGTGTTTGCCATACGTTTTAAAAAGAACATATTTGGGAAGAAATGCTTTGGGAGCACTACTGTTACACAAAATGGCCACAATCTTTGGCATAATTAGTTAGTGATAGGTCCTGTTAGGGAACCATTTCTGCTCCATCTTTCCGCCCAAAACACACAAGTGCACTGAGTAGCAAAGGTTCATATTTCATGGTTCTCAAATTGGAAGTAGTGATGAAATTTCCAAGGATAGTGCATAAATAATCCGATTGGTCTTATTTGAAGGATCAGAACAGCACAGTCTGCTGAATTACTTCTTCATCGGATACATCCCATTTAATAACTGGAAGATTGTATTATTGTTCTTAATTATTCACCACATTTCCTATAAGAGAATGATATATCCTACACGTTTCCATGTGCTTGCAGTCCCTTTATAGGGGAGACACATACTTCCTCACTTACTAACACTAGGTTTACCCATGTGATTTGTATTGGCCAATGAAATGTGAGACACAGTTGACATATAGCATCTAAATAGAAGCTTAGGAGCCCTGGGTGGCTTGGTCTGTTGGGCATCTGCCTCCCCCTCGGGTCATGATCCCAGGACCCCGGGATCGAGCCCCGCATCAGGCTCTCTGCTTGGTGGAGAGCCTGCTTCTCCCTCTACCTCTGCCTCTGCCTGTCACCCCCCCTGCTTGTGCTCTCACACTCTGTCAAATAAATAAATAAAATCTTTCAAAAGTTAAAAAAACAAAAACAAAAACCAGAAGCTTAGGAGCCATTGCATGGTTCAGCCATTATAATCTTTACAGTCTGCCATAATAATGAGTGTCCTAAATAGGTGTTGCTTGTTCATCCTGTTCAACCTGGATCCCGAAACAAGCACACATTGAGCAGAGAGAGCCACAGCTAGCCCATTCCATGAGCGACAAATAAACCTTTGCGGTTGTAAGCCAATAAGACCTGTGCGTGCTTCTTACTGCAACATAAACTAGCAAAAGCTCATCTATACAATAACCATGCAGATTAGCACAGTAGCTATCCATTAACCGTATTTGTCAACTATGCAATCTATGTAAAATCCGGATGAAGTGCTCAGGTCCAAATGGCTTAGATAAAAACATGCTTCACAAAGAAATGTAATTGATGTTAATCTTAATTTTCTACCTAGGACTTTTCCACTTATTTGGAAGGTTGATAAAAAACATGTTGTTGACATAATATATCCAGCTTCCCCATGTTCATTAAAAAGATTTTCACTGTGCTCAAATTAAGACTGTTATCAGCTTGTCTCTCCAAATAAAATCCATGTGCTTACTTTTAAGGGAATCGTCACTTTTGGTCAAAACATTACTAATTCCCAGAGTATTGTATAGAGTGAGAAATCAATTTACATTTATGAGTTTGTATAAACAATTCAGCTGATCTTCAACATTCCCAACAGCATTACAAGCAAAATAATATATTAGAAGAGAGCACAGAAGCACTAGGAACCGGACAGTTTTCTATGGGATTTTATAGCTAATGAAGCTCCACACCATAATAAGTTTATCTTTCAGTTATATTTTACCCGGAGAATCCAATTTTTACAATTTCTAGGCTTGACATCTTTAAGGCCAAATGCTGTAGCCTCACTTTTGAAGACAGAAATTATTTCAAATTCTGTATCTACACAATGTCACAATGATTGGTCAAATCTATGAAAATGTTCAGTAAATCAGTTGCTTGATAAATGTTGGCACAAAGTGAATCCCAAGGACTGGAAAACGAGGCCACATTCCTCATTTCTGACCTTGATCTTATATTTAGAAATATCTTTGCCTCCTTGTGATTGTAAAGAGATACATCATTTACTTCTGGGTTCTCATATTGGGGACAAATAAAAAAACTTTGGGAAGTGCATTCAGGCCTTGCATAGAGGGGGCTATCTGCCCATTAGCTTCACTTAGGGCGGCAGAACCACTAAGACAGGTTGGGCTTTACCATCTGAGTATCCTGGTAGCCATGTCCTCCTGGCTCTGGTCTGTTCCTTGTCAGGCTCCCTTCTCAGTGGGAAGTCGGCTTCTTCTTCTCCCTCGCCCCTCCCCCTGCTTGTGTTCCCTCTCGCTCACTTTCTCTCTCTCTCTGGTAAATAAATAAATAAATAAATAAATAAATAAATAAATAAATAAAATCTTAAAAAAAAAAAGACATTTATATTCAGTGCCTGTCCAATCAGTCTTACCTGGCCTCATTTTTTTCTTTTCTTTAGGAAAGAAATATCATACTTACCAAATGGGGGAGCTTGACTCAGCCTCTAGGCCAGACACGGTTTCTAATACTTCTACTATGTTTAACAATTCAGTCAGTCGCAGACAAGAAACCTAGACATCAGCCCCCTTTAACTCCCCTGCAAGTAAACCAGCACTTTGTCCTATTGCTGACATGTATTTCACTTCGACATACATTGCAAACTCCACATTACATTATTTTGCTGTAACAGTCAATTATCTTTTTAAAAGATTGAAATAATAAGAAAAAAACCTAACACATTTACCTACATTGTTACCACTTTGAATGCTCTTGATTCTTTTTGAACTTTCAGTTGTTGTTTTTTATTTTATTTTATTTATTTACTCATGAGAGACACAGAGAGAGAGAGGCAGAGACACAGGCAGAGGGAGAAGCAGGTTCCATGCAGGGAGCCCCATGTGGGACTCGATCCTGGGACTCCAGGATCAACACCCTGGGCTGAAGGCGGCACTAAACTGCTGAGCCACCCAGACTGCCCCTTTTTGTATTTTCATATTTCTGCCTAAAAGATTTTCTTTAACATTTTTCACAATGTAGATAACACCGGGATCAATTCTTTCATCTTTTTAATGTCTGAAAAAGTCTTCATTTTTGCCTTCATTTTTAAAAGATATTTTAGTGTAGTATCTCTAAGACAGCTTTTTGTTTCAGTACTTTAAAGATGTTGATTTTTAAATTTTTTTTTCATTGTTTATTGTTTCTGTCAAGAAATGCTCTGTCATCATTATCTTTGTTCCTCTGTACATGTCACATCTTTTTTTTTTTTTCCTCTCTGGTTGCTTTTAGTATTTTCTCTTAATAACTTATTTTAAGTAATTTGATCATGATGTTGCCTCGGTGTTTTCTTCATGTTTCTTGTGCTTGGGGTTTGTTGAACTTCTTGGATCTAGTTTGTATTAAATTTGGGAAAATTTTGGCTTTTTATTTTTTCAAAGACTTTTTTTCCTGTCACTCCCACCCCTCTTTCTGTCAGGGCTCCAATTACACGTCTATTAGGCCACTTGAAGTTGCCCCACAGCTCACTGATGCTGTTCCTTTTGTTCCCCCAGACTCGCTTTTGTCTGAGTTCATTGTGTGTAGTTTATATTGCCATGTCTTCAAGTTCATTTGTTTTTTCTGCAACATCCAACCTGTAATTAATCCTATCCAGTCTATTTTTTCATCTCAGTCATTGTTTCATCTCTACGAATTCAATTTGTGTCTTTTTCAGACCTTCGATGTCTCTACTTAACATATTCAATCTTTCCTCTAGTTCAGGGTTTCTCAACCTCAGCACTACTGACATTTTGGGGCGAATAATTCTTTGCTGTGGAGGCTGTCCTGTGCACTGTAGGATGGTGAGCAGCAACCTTGGCTTCTACCTACTACTTGCCAGTAGCACCACTTCTGTCAAATTGTGACAACCAAATTGTCTCCAGACATTGCCAAATGTCACTTAGGGGGCAGGAGGGAGGATCACTCCTCTATTGAAAACTACTACTAGATTTTGCAACATATGCAATACAGTTGTGGTAACTATTTCAATGTCTTCGCCTACTGAATTCTATCATCTGTGTCATTTCCCCCCATTTCTATTGATTTTTCTCCTTATAATTTTCCTGCTTCTTCACATCTTAGAGTTTTTAAATTATTATATTAGATACACTTTATTATTTACATTGTGAATTCTACTTTCTTGGGTGACGGGTATTCTTATATCCCCATAAATAAGTTGTGCTTCAGGTACAACTTATTTATAGGATGCAATTGACCGTTATTCTACAGAAGAGATGATTCCAAACATTAAATTTTGTTCTCTGTAAATATTGATCAGTTTTTAATCTACTAACAAATTAATGTCAGCATTCATGAATGCTGTCATATGTGTTTGTTCTTTGGATTCTTCTTTAAAAGAATTTTAACCTCTTACTGTTTCCCTCATTAACTAACAAATTAAATAAAATCTTTGACATGTATTTTTTAATACTTGTGTGACAGTCATGATTTTGTCTTATTTGTAAAAGTATCTTTTATTAGTAGCATATATAAATTATTATAATGTGCATGATTATTATTATTATGTTTGAGAGGATTTGGAGAACACATCAAACTGTCTTTTGGAACAAAGTACATTTTTGCTAAGTCCTGGCTTGGTTTCAAATTCTCTATGACAAATGTGGCTAGCCACCTATTTTTGTAAATAAAATTTTGTTGGCACACAGCCACTCATTCATTTACACATTGTCTCTGGCTGAATTGTACTATAAAAGCAGACTTGAGAGTTGTTACAGAGACCATATGACCCAGAAGCCTAAAATGTTTACTCTCTGGTCCTTGATAGGAAAAATTTGTTGGAGGCTCCTGGGTGGCTCAGTGGTTAAATGCCTGCCTTCGGCTCAGGTTGTGATCCTGGGGTCCTGGGATGGAGCCCCCCCATTAGGTTCCCCACAGGAAACCTGCTTCTCCCTCTGCCTCTGCCTCTCTCTGTCTCCCATGAATAAATAAATAAAATCTTTTAAAAAAGGAAAGAAGTTTGTTGACTCCTGCTTTCTGATTTGACACCAACCTGCTTTACTATATTAACTGCAGATGAAATTCTATTACTTATTTGAGATTGTCAGGTTTTTTTCTGTACCTCCAAATAGATGTGCAATGTTATTTGCAGAGTAGAGGAAGTTCTGCATTTTACGAAACTAAACAGCATAGTGTTTACTATCTCCCACTGGCCTTGAAGTAAGAGTGCAGGAGGTTTGAAACCATACTCCCTCTGCTAGGGCTGAGAGGCCTTGATCAGTCGGCTTAGTCTTTAACCTTCCCAAGCCTCCATAAGGAAGGAATAATGATATTTCATATGGTGGTTATAAGGATTAAATGAGCTGCTATTTGCAAAGAGCTAATGCCTGGAACACAGAAATTTATGTTGTTATTGGCTATAGGCAAGCTTTGGAAAGCACAGAAAAATAACACCTGGGCCTATTTTTGTAACCTTCTAAAGTCTTATACCTGTTTCCAGACTGCCTGACTTTAAAATTTTCTCCATTATTCCCATGAAATTTCCCCCTTCTCCTAACTCAAGAGGTAAAGCACTTTGAAAGCTGTGTCTGGTTACTCCAAGGAGAAACCTCACTAAGGTATCCCTAGCACAATCCCATCCTTGTTATGGTAGCCTGATAGCAAAAAATAGCCTCAATTCCTCTCTTCCCAGTATCCATGCCTCTTATGATATGACTTTGAGCTTCTCCCATCCTGAGGTGGAATCTATTTTCCCTACTTCTGAAACTCTACTGGACTTGTTGCTTGCTTAACCAATACAACGCAGCAGAAGTGAATGTGTCTGTTCTGAGCTGAGAACTCAAGTAGCCTTCCATGCTTTTGTTGGTGCTTTTGAAAATCTGCTTTCACATGATGGAAAAGCAGGGTTAGCCTGCTAGGGAACGAGTGTGCAGGAATAAGTCACCTTCTCCGTGACCGTCCTAGTCCAATTAGCTCCAAGCTGACCTGCCAGCTGATCACAGATTCAGGTGAACCCAGATGAGACCAACAAAGCCCAGCTCAGAGCAGCAGAACTACCTAACTGAACCATAGATTCATGAGCAAAAATACATATTTATTGTATGCCAAAATAAATAATATCTGATCATTTCTATTATTGGAATCTTGGCTACTTGATGGTTGCTATCTGCTGTTATTCTCTCAGAGAGTGTTGAGCATCCGTATCCAACATATTAAAACAGAGTGTTCATCTGAAAATGTGGTCCTAACTCAGCCCTGTTGTGACAGGACATTGGTGAAATGATCAATTCAGATACATGTTCAAGTGGAGAATTTCCTCTGAAAGAATTGGACCAAATTCACAGCCTTTGACCACAAAGATTATGTAACAGTATTATGAGAACTTTTAAAGAAAAGATTGTAAATACTTGTTCCTACTACAAGACCAATTCTTATGATGGGGCCATTATTAGAACCAACAGGTTTGCATGACAAAAGGATTTATGAGTTCCCACTGGTTAGCCTCCTGTTTGGAAACGGTAGTTAAGAGAACAAACTCTGAGTACTGCTAGAGAACGCACTGTTCTTTCCAACTGTAACAAGAAGTAGCATGATTATATTATGGTACTTTTTCCCAAAGCAGCGAAAAAGGGAGTAAAATTCTCTTTGGGTCTCTGGTATTTCCCTTGTGATTCTAAGACAGACTATGCCTTTGCCTCTTCCACTGTACTAAAACTCTGTCATCCTGCGTCACTTAAGCCAACCATTTAATTGCTCTGGGCCTCAGTTTCCTCAACTGTCATATGAGGTTATTTGATTATTTCTCAGATCTCTTCTATCCCTGTCAATTTCAGGTACCTATTTTTTTTTCTTAACAATTGTTGTTCTTACACATCCAGCATTTATTTCCTATCTATTCTGTGTCAGGCATTTTACTAGTCACTGGTAAATGATTCACGGCAGTGAATAATGAGACATGCCCTCTGCTCTCACATTAAGAATGATAACAAAAATGATAGCAAGCATATCATTAACAACTGATACCATCCTACATTATAGGTTCTGAAACACTTTCAGGATTTTTACATCTGACCTTTAGTGTAATGCTGTTAACTGGTTAGAATAAGTATCATCATCCGCATTTTACAGATGAAGAAACTGAGACTCAGAAACATTCAGTAATTTAGCCAAGGCTATAAGGAACCCATATTACCATCTAGGATTTAGAAATTTCGATTCTGGTTATTTACAAATAAAAATTCTATTGTGAAATATTTCAAACATACTAAAATATAGTAGGATGATAAATCCCATATACCTATAAACCCGATTTTAAAATTATCAATATTTTGGCCATATTTCCTTCATTTTCCTCTACCCCACCAGTGTTTTTCCTTGCAGAACTGTTTTAAGCAAATCCAACAGGGATGCCTGGCTGGCTCAGTTGGAGGAGCATAGGACCCTTGATCTCGGGGTTGAGTGGAGCCCTACATTGTGTGTAGAGATTGCAAAAAAATAAATAAACAAAAAAAGTTAAGTGAATCCCAGAGATCATATTATTTCATCTCTTCACAATCTCAATATAAATTTTTAAAAAGATTTTATTTATCTATTCATGAGAGACACACACACAAAGAGAGAGAGAGTGAGAGAGAGAGAGAGTCAGAGACACAGGCAGAGGGAGAAGCAGGCTCCACTCAGGGAGTCCGACGCAGGACTCAATCCCGGGTCTCTAGGATCACGCCCTGGGCTGAAGGCAGGCGCTAAACTGCTGAGCCACCCAGGCATCCCTCAGTATAAATTTTTTAAAAAGAGAGTTATTTTAACATGACCACATGCCATTTTCACACTTACCAACATCGATAATACTTTGTCTCCTTTAGATATAATCCTGGATGTTCAACTGGATAGAACGAAGTTTACAAATGGAGTATAAACTTGTCTCAGCACAGCAAGTTCTTGGTTTCCAGATCATCCCTCTTCCCCCAAAACACTCATTTTGTGGTAGGGTACACTATTTGCCCTCCTGTGTGTCATCTCCCCCTTTCCCTTGGTTACAGATTTTTTTTTTAGCTAGAGACATGGCCATGAGGAATAAAGACTACTTCCCAGTCTTCTTTGCACCTGGATGTGAGTAAATTCTACTATATGAGGTCTTAACTGAAGTGTTGAGTTTAGCTCCTGGGAAGTTGTTGTTAAGGGGAGGGAATATGTTTCCTTTGCCTTTCCTTCTTCTTCTTCTTTTTTTTTTTTTTTTTTTAATGTATTTTATTTATTCCTGAAAGAGAGAGAGAGAGAGAGAGAGGCAGAGACACAGGCAGAGACGGGCTCCATGCAGGGAGTCTGACGCAGGACTTGATCCCAGGTCTCCAGGATCAGGCCCCGGGCTGAAGGTAGCACTAAACCTCTGAGCCACCAGGGTTGCCCCTTTGCTTTTCCTTCTTTTTGCTGACCAGAATGTCGAATCAGTAGCTGGAACTTAAGCATCTTGATCTTTAAGACTGTATACTGAGTAGGTGAGATATCAAGAGAGGAGCTGAGGGAACCCTGGGTGGCGCAGCGGCTTAGCGCCTGCCTTTGGCCCAGGGCGTGATCCTGGAGACCCGGGATCGAATCCCACGTCGGGCTCCCGGTGCATGGAGCCTGCTTCTCCCTCTGTCTCTCTCTCTCTGTGTGACTATCATAAATAAATAAAAAATTAAAAAAAAAAAAAAAGAGAGGAGTTGAATCCCTGATCAGGTTTAGTTTAGGTTATTTCTTTTTTTAAGATTTTACTTATTTATTCATGAGAGACACACAGAGAGAGGCAGAGACCCAGGCAGAGGGAGAAGCAGGCTCCATGCAGGGAGCCTGATGTAGGACTCGATCCCAGGACAGGACACCAGGATCACGTCCTAGGCTGAGCCACCCAGGGATCCCACCTTATCAGTTTGTTTGTTTGTTTGTTCGTTTGTTTTTCCACCATATCAGTTTAGAAGTAAACTTCTATTTTCTAAACTTCAAGCCAATACATTTATCTTGGTTTCTCATTGTTTTGACACATGTAACCAAATGAATCGGAACTTATTCACATTTCTGTTACTTCTTTCTCTGTTTCTCCATTATGGTGGAGTTAGGCATATAGCAAAAATGGGTTAGCTCTGAGCTAATGTCTCCTCATCTGATATAACTATTAACTGAAATGGATTACATTCAACTTAATGTTTTAAAGTGATAGACCGTCAGCTTCCAAAATTCCTTTCCCTTGGGTCTGTTCTTGCTATATAATCAACATCTTTTCTGCCTTCTTACTTGATAGGTTATCCAAATATACCAATGGTTTGGTTCTTAAAAGAGGTGTTTTGTTCATAAAGTTTGCAGAAAGGACTTGGAGAAGGGTGGAAAAGGCCAGAACTGTTGAATTTATAACAAGCATTGGATACTGAAATCAAACCCCGCCTCATGATCCGTCTCAGATCTCTGAAAATGCATCCCTGATTTCAGAGCTAGTCTGGGTGAGCTAAAGTGAGCTGTCACAATTGATGTAGTTATTATCAGAAGATCACAGTATATGTACAGAAGTTCAAATACTGTAAACATTGTCAACAGTTCTACATTTAAAAGATTTCTTATGTAATTTTACAGCTAGTAAATCAACCCCTGATGACACAGTGAAAGAGGACCAGGATATTAAAGCATTTAAACATGGGTTTTTAATTTGTTAACCAAACATTAGGACATCTCCTCAGTCTCTTTTAACTGCAGGTCTTTTATATATATATATATATTTATATTTATATTTATATTTATATTTATATTTATATTTATATTTATATATGACTGCAGGTCTTTTATAAAATATATATTTATAATATATATTATAAATATATATATATAATATATATTTTATAAAAGACCTGCAGTGACAAAGAAAATTATTAAAATTATTAAAGTTTCTTTCAAAGATGTAGGCTGATTTCCAATAGTCCAAACCTCTGCATTATATAATCAAATAGAAGCTAATAAAAAAAAGCTCAGCTGAGTAATTGAGCATTATTTTTCCTATTATCAATAATCCTCTATTAAAGCAGTCTGTCAAATTTTATTTTATTTTTAAAGATTTTATGTATTTATTCATGAGAGACACAGAGAAAGGCAGAGACATAGACAGAGGGAGATGTAGGCTCCCTGAGAGGAGCCTGATGTGGGACTCGATCCCAACACAACGCACCAAGCCAAAGGCAGACGCTCAACCACTGAGCCACCCAGGTCCCTGTCAAATTTTATTTTAAAGAGATGTGAATAATGGAGTTATTATATCAATATCCTCATTCTTCATTGCAGTGTTTTGAGCCAAAACAGAAACTTCCATAGGTATAGAAATGTCTGGACCTGAGGTTGTTTATCTGCTGATGAGAAATTTAAAGAATTGAAAAAAAAAAAAGAAATTTAAAGAATTGTAATGTACTTACTAATTGTGCAGGTGAAAGCAAAATATTAAAACACTGCAAATTTTACACTTCTAAGAAACTAGTGAAAAATAATCCCTAATAAAGAAAGCATAGGGAAAAAATAAAAGAAAGCATAGGGAGTATGTAAAATCCTGCTTTATGTCTCAGTCTTTGAGGAAAAAATTTAATTTTCAACTGCCACAGGCAATAAAAAGTAGCACTCAGATGTCAACTCTCTGCAGTCTGTTAGGAGGCTCCTTTACACAGATATACGTACCTTGTCGCAGACGATATTTTCCAAAAGGGGCTGAAACAGTATTTCGGATCCTATGTGCTCTTTCTACAATGTGACCTAAACATTTCTCCCATGGAGAGGAAGAGTTTATGTCCTTTCCCCTAACCACTAGGCAAACATTTGTGACTGCCCCAAAGAACAGAGCTCTGCAGAATGATCACAAAAATGCCACATGTTCCATCCTGCTCTCCTGGGACACTCACTCCAGGAATTCATATGCAGGCTGTGAGGAAGCCCAAACTAGCCCATGCAGAGAAACCACCAGGAGAAACCACATATGGGTACCCTGGCGGAGGGCCAGCATCAACTGCCAGACATGTGAATGAAGACTCATCCAGGAGATGCCAGTTCAGTCTTGAGGCTTCTCAGCTGACGCTTCTCTGTGGAGCAGAGACAAGTCATCCATTCCCCACTGTACTCTCTCTGAATTCCTGACTGGCTGGCTGGGGGACAAATGAGGAGATGTTGGTGGAAAGGTAAAACTTCTGGCCATGAGATGAGTAAATTCTGGGGATCTAAGGATGTACAGCGTGGGGACTGTAGTTAACAATGCTGTATTGTATGTTTGGAAGTTGCTAGAAGAGTAGATCTTGGCACACCTGAGTGGCTCAGCAGTTGAGCATCTGCCTTCAGCTCAGGGCATGATCCCAGGATCTGGGATCAAGTCCCACATCGGGCTCCTTATAGGAAGCCTGCTTCTCCTTCTGCCTGTGTCTCTGTGTCTCTCATAAATAAATAAATAAAATATTTTAAAAAATAAAATAAAAAATTTTTAAAATAGAGTAAGTCTTAAAAGTTCTCACATTACACGAGGTGATGGATATCTTAACTGTTACCTTATTGTGGTAATCATTTCACAATATATTTGTGCATCAAATCAACATGTTGTACACCTTACACTTACACAACTTTATATGTCAACTATATCTCCAAAGAAGCTGGGAAAAAAAAGAAGCAGTACATTTCTTTAATTGTTCAAGTAGTTAAGAAAAAGCCCTAACTAGGACATTGCCGGTTCTGCTTTTTTTTTTTTTTTAAATCTTCTATTTTGACTTAGAGAGGAATGTGCATATATTTGCAAAAATTTTGTTGTTGTTGTTCAGGATGAGTTTACAGTAGAGAAATTACATTTTCTGCAAATGGAATTGATATTCTCTTCCTCTCTCTTTTTAGTTCTCATCCTGCCTAAAAATGTAATTCCTCGAGTTGAAAGATTTTTTTTTAAAGATTTTTATTTATTTATGAGAGAAAGAGAGAGAGAGTCAGCATGAGGGGCAGAGCCAGAGGGAGAAGCAGATTCCCTGCTGAGCAAGGAGCCGGGACAATGTAGGGCTGATCCCAGGACCTTGGGATCATGACCTGAGTTGAAGGCAGATCCTTAACCGACTGAGCCACCCTGGTGCCCCTCAAGTCACATTATTTTACCTAGGTAGAGCAATTTAAAGTGAAATTGAAGAACTGGAACCTTCATTTTGTTGAGCCATTATATTGCAGAGGTTCTGGACTTCCTGAACCAGATTTCTTTTATTTGGTCTTCTGCAGAAGGACAAAATAAACAATCCCACAGAAGACTCATGAAAGGAAGCACCTTACCAATAAGAACAGAACCACCCAGCACTTCTTTTAATTTGTTTGTTTCGTTTCTTTGGAAAGAGTAATCTAGGGGCACCTGGATGGCTCAGTGGTTGAGTCTGCCTTTGGCTCGCGGTATGATCCCGGGGTCCTGGGGATCGAGTCCTACAGCAGGTCCTCTGTGAGGAGCCTCTCTCTCTCCCTCTCTCTGTCTCTCTCTCTCTCTCTGCCTATGTCTCTGTCTCTCCCTCTGTGTCTCTCATGAATAAATAAATAAATTCTTTTAAAAAAAGAAAGTAATCTAGAGCTACGTGTGTTAGGAGCACGATTGTGAGAGGAATTTTATTCAAAAGCAAGTGAATATTCTCACAAATGCTCAAAGTTTACTGCTCCCAAAGCTCCAATGGACACCTTTTCCCCTTGCTGATTCTTCTCTACTTCACCTCCTGGAAATGCTAACACACGGTTTTTCGAATCTATAAAACTCAATGCAATGTGCATCACTCTCTATCTTATTCCCTCATCTCACTAACTAGCATCACCTTTGGGCACACATCCACCAGGTGTTTTCCAGAAAGATTCCATAGTAGACTGTTGGCTCTTCTCACTCTTTTCCTCTTGCTAAGTCTCTAGGGACTGATCTAATGTGTTTAACCATCCCCCCTCTTTAAAAAAAAAAATAAATGAAGCCTTTAGGTTTGTTTTAGTATTTCTTCTCACCTAGAAACTCCACTGGCAGGTTGAGGCCCTTGTAGGGTATGCAGTGATAGACACTGAATCCCATCCTTACTGGTATTTGCTCCTTGGAGGTGAAAAAATAAATGTTTTATAAAGCTCAAATTGGCCTTATCAAACAAAACATCTGCTAGATCAGTGAATGACTGGTGACAGCAGGAGACAGCAGTGCTGGCCTCTCCAATAGAAGTCACTGCAGTTAATGGAAGCTATTATGGGAAAATTCTGGCAAGAAGTTTTCTTTTTCTTTTTTTTCTCCTCGACAGCTAAAAATTTTTTAAAGAAAAAAATGTATTCACAGTTGCTAGGGTAACTGTGGTTTCAAAACTACTGTAACAAAAGCCAGATATCACATATCAAACTACCAAATTGTTAATTTGACTGGTATTTTAAAATAACTACTTAAAAGAGATATTTTCTCCTTATCTAGCTATAGAGGGCAGAAAAAAAGGGGAGAATAGCAGGAAACTAAAGGAAGCAAAGAGAGGAAAAGGAAACTGGTAGATTCAAGAGATGTTTTTGCTTCGCCAAATATTGGTTGGAAATAAAAATCCTTTCACCATGTTACAGATACATTTGCATACAAGAATTATTTAGTTAGATTCAAAACATAAGGAGGATACTGAGCTACCCTGTTTTCAATTTCTTTTCCCACATTTCAAACCCTGCCTGGGTTTTAAGTGAATGGTTTTCTGTGGGCACTTGGTAAAGGAACTGGTTACTTAGGAGAGTCATGCATGTTCTGAAATCTTTAATGGGTGATTGTATTTTCCTGTGTCTTGCTTTTCATCACTTGATTTAAAGGGAATATAATAAAGCCATTAGGGCTTGGACTCTGGAGTCAGACATAGCTAGGACTGAACTCCTTTTCTACCTTTTGCTGATCCGTTTTTTCATTTATAAAAAGGATATCAGGACAAATGTGGTTACTTCAATAAATAAATTGCAAGGAAAGAAATAGAGGGAGAAGGGCCTATAGATTAAAAGAGATTTGAGAGACTAAATGTGTGGATATTGCTTAGATCTGATTTGAAAGGAAAAAGAGCAATTGTAAAAACTCATTTATGAGACAACTGGGGAGACTTTGAACACTGATGTTTGATAATATTAAGGAATTATTTCAAATGTGTTCAGGTACGATTAAAACGTAGTAGTACGGTTCTGGTTTTTTAAAAGAGTCTTTTGATATTTTAAGACGTACTAGGGTATTTACAAATAAATAATATGACGTCTGAGATTTGCATTAAAATATGGGAGGAGGATATGGATGGGGTAGAGATTAAACAAGGTTGGCAAGGAGCTGACAATTGTTGATGCTGGCTGAAGAATACAGAGGGGCTCATTAGCATATTTCCTCTACTTTTAAATATATAGTTGAGCTTTTCCATAATAAAACTTTAAAAAGAGAGATAGCAATAATACTCACCTGATAAGATTTATTACGTGGATTAAATGAAATGCTGTGTGTAAAGCACTTGGCAGAGTGCCTGGCATATAATAAGTGCTGGATAAATGTTAGCCATCTCTAGTAGAGACAGGGCCTCCTCTCTTCCATGTGCAGACCTGAAAGCTGGCCCATGAAATGTGCTGCAGATTGGAGCAGCTAAAACCTCACTCCTTCCGAAACAGAAACTCTGAACTGTTTCTATGTTCATCTTCACCCAACCTGATTTTGTACTAGGCCCTGGGCTTTCCACACACAAACAAAAGTTCTATCTTAAGGTAAGCTATTGGTTTTGGCTTTAGTTCCACAGTGAGTTTTAGGTGGGAATGCTATTTCAGTGGAAAATAGGAGGCAAGAACTTTTTTAAAGTTCAACTATTACATTTTGAGCATATTGCCAGGATCGTCCTACATAGTTTTATTTAACTCTTGTAACAATCCTTCCAAGTCTAAATTATTAGTTTGTTAGGAGAGGAGGAAACTGAGAAGTTTCCTGGTCTGCCCAGGATCACAGCCTCCAGTGGTGGACCTTGACTCACATGGAGCTCCTAAAAGTCCCAAAGGGCTGAGCAGTCCTGGCCTTCAGCCCCCTTGCCTCTCTTCTCCTTGTCCTAGCTTAAAAACAACCACAGCCCAGAAAAAGTTAAGTCGATATTCCCAATTAAGAGTCTGAAGTCATAGTTATGTCCTCTGGACTAACTGGCAACAGGGTGGTGAAAGATCTGAATGTCTGATGAGGAGAGTCACGGGCTTGGGTGGAAGCTGGGGGCCCGCAGAGGGGAGACTCAGGAAGAAGGAACAGAGAGAAAAAGGATTTCAGGATTGCACTGACATTTGTGTTTAATTTTCCTCGTGTTCTAAATGCTATTTAACTTTTAAGGGAAAGAGAAAGCAGAGAGATACCTTATAGGAGAACTGTTCAAATCCAAAAATTAAAAACAGCCAGGCGCCATCCAATACTGTCGGCCTTCCTTCCAGCTCCAGCTGTGATTTAGTTCGGTGGTTGCGCCGACACCCTAAACTTGCAAATGATGAGTTGACTTTAGAATCCGGCCTATTTAAATCAAGCGGGCCCATTCCACGAAGGGCGGGTATCTGATTACAACCGGAGTTATTGGTTGTTTATATCCAACATCCCGGGGATGCAGCGGCAGAGAGAGGCACCAGGAGACACAGATGAGGCCCGCGACGAAATGCCCCAGGAGAAAGCGCTAGTGCCTCCGACTGTAGGGTTAACCTCCTGGGCCCCCGTGCAGAGCGGCGGGCGAGCTCGGCTCTCTCTGCAGCCCCCGGGCAGATTTCCCACTGACCTACTCTCCCTGCCGTGGCCCCGAGGCCCTCGCCCTCGCTCTCAGGCGCTGCAGCAGCCAGGCTGCGCCCGAGCCGCCCGCCTCCCGAGCCGGCCTCCCCGGGCCCGACCACCCCCCGCTGCGGATCCCCGACCCCACCCCCCCGCCCCCTCCAATGGGTTGGGCTAAAGTCCTCTTAATTAAGAAACAATAACTATTTAAGAAGCTGCACAAATAGCGCGCTCTGCGCGCGCCCAGGCTCGGCTTTGGAGTTCGGGCGGGGAAGGGGGGAGCGAGACTGCGGGCGGGGGCCGCGCTGCACCCCGCGCCCCGCCCCGCCCCCGCGCCCCGCCCTCGGCCTTCCCGCCCGCCCGGGCCCGGGGGGCGGAGCACCCCCCCCCCCCGCAGCTGCAGGTTCCGAGTGGCGGGAGCGCGGAGCCCGCAGGAGAGGGCGGCCCCCAGGTCAGCCGCAGGCCCCCGCGCCAGGGCGAGCGGCGTCGCGGCCGCAAGATCCTTTTCTTCCCGGGAGGGAGCGGCCCCTCGATCCCGTGGAGGGTGGAGGCTCCCCGGTGGCGTCCTCCCGCCCCCCGGGGCCCGGAGGGGGCCGTGGGATTAGGCTGGAGTGACTATTCCTTGGGCTCGGTAATTGCGCACACGCTGAAATCTTCACCGTTGACTTAAGTTACTTGGCGCAGCGAGGGCTGGGGCCCTGCGTATTGATTAAACGCAGCCTCTATTTACCTAAACAATAAGTGTAGAGATTAGCGACGTTCGCTTGATCACAATAATGGGGTTGGCGATTAGGGGGCAATGCATCCCAGATGTGGCCGGGCCTCTGGCCAGGGGGCGGGCGCAGGCTTCTGGAAGAGGGGCGCTGGGGGCTCCGCGGGCAGAGGTGCAGGGCCCCGCGCGGGGCGGGGGCGAGGCCGGGGGCGGGGGCGCGGCGGGCTCTGCGGGACCTGAAGGTCTCGGCGCCCGGAGAGGCGCCCGGAGCGCCAAGCCCGCCTCCCCGCGGCGGTGTCACCTGCCCCCAGGCCGGCGCGTGCCCGCGGAAGTGTGCGGCGGCGGGGGCGCACGTGGCTGCTGTGTGCGGGCCTCCCTCTGCCCCCGTGTACGCCTGGAAGCGAGTCGGGGTGGAGGGGTCAGTCTGGTCTCGCCCCGGGGGCGGGTGTGACATCCCTCGGTGCGTGAGACAGGAGAGGACCCCGGAGGGCCTGGACGGGTGCCGCCCTCCAACCCCCGGACTGGCCTGTTCCCGGGGATATCACAGTACAGGGCTCCTGGGTGGGAAGCTTATAACCAAACTCCTTCCTCAGCCGGAGGAGGGCCCTGAGAAATCCCTGGAAGCAGGCGATTGGAAGGAACTGAGAGCAGAACTCAGGAGAGCGAGATCTGGGGTAATAAAGGGCAGAGGATGGGGGGATCCCTTGGTGGCTCAGCGGTTGGGCGCCGAGCTTCAGCCCAGGGCGTGATCCTGGAGATCTGGGGTCGAGTCCTGCATCGGGCTCCCTGCACGGAGCCTGTTTCTCCCTCTGCCTGGGTCTCTGCCCCCCCCCCTCTTTATCTCTCTCATGAATGAATCAATAAATTCTTAAAAAAAAATAAAGGGCAGATGAGAGCAGTTGGTAGTGGGGTGGGGGTGTGAAATCGTGATCCCCTTAGAAGGGTTCCTAAGGAACCCAGGATTCCCACCTTATACCGGCTGCAAAAGACCCGGGTAGCAACTCTCCCAAAGCAAGTGGTTTCCCTGTTTGTTTTTCCCTCTTCCCTCTGAGCCCCACTATCAGCCCGCTCTGCTTGCCATTGCACATTTAGGCACACGTTCAAGGATTGGTTCCAGACGTCCACGAGCAAGCCAGGACGAAGCCCTTTCCCGCCAAACCACGGAAGGCTGGGAGACAAGCAGCGCCTGCCCCAACTCCGGGAGTGGGAACCCGGGAGAAGACTGGAGGGGTGAGAGGACCTAGAGCAGCGCGAGGAGGGAGGCGGAAGGAAGAGAGAAGGTTGGGAAAGAGACAGCGAGGGAGGAGGAAGAGGAGGGAGCAGCAGGGGCAGCGCGGACGTGGGCTTGGGCGCAGCCGCCCCCCTGGGCGCCCGGGGTCTCCCTCGCCCGCGGAGCCCGAGCGGACTGGGGGAGGGGGAGATAAGACAAAGGGAATTCTCCTCCGGGAAGGGCCAAGTGCATCTGTCCTCTCCTTGCAGGCTCTGGAAACACTGGCAGGAATTTCCTTGTCGTGAGAAGACCGACGGGCGTCTGCAGCGGTGGAGACAACTACAAACAGACTTGGGGCCGGGAGGAGGGCGGGAGGAGGGGTGGCGGGGGCCAGCTTTGATCGCTTCAACTCTGTTGTAATTTTGTCTTCTCCACATTAGCCAAAATAGTCAGCCCTAGCTAGGGGTTCTGTTCGGCGGAGTCCCCTCCCCCCCACCCCTCCACCCCCGCGTCCTGTGCACGCGGGGAGCTGGGTCGCAGCTCCTCCCCAGTCGCGCCTGAAACTTCAAGGGCTCCTGGTCCTGTGTTCCTGCCGTAATTAGGAGGCCACACAGCTCTCCAGCACTGCGTTACACAAGTATGTGAGTCCTCCTCCCCCTCTCCGGGGACAGACCCGGGGAAGGACGGCAGCTGGGACCGCCCCGGGCGGTGTCCTCCGTTGGGGGAGTGGCTTCGCTGTGACCCCCGGCTGCTCCTCCCGGCCTCGGTCTTTCTAAGCTCTTCCTTAGAAAGTAGAGAAAGGGGCAAAGAATGTGCATCTCGCCACCCACCGGACAAGCCAGGCGAGCCTGTGTCTGTGCTTGAAAAGTTTTCTAAATAAATTGCTCTGGTGGTTCCAAGCGGTGATGAACAGAGGCTGAACCCGGGGGCTTTCTGCAGAACAGTGCAATGGATGTAAAGAAGCTGGAGCCGTCCTTCCCCCAGCCTTTCCCTTTTCTTCCCCCCTGTAAATCAGCCATATAAATCATTCGCATTGTTTAAGGTACATTGATCAATCTAATGGCTTGTAATAGGCTCCTAATTGCCACTTGCAGGGTTCTGCAGGTTCCTGTTTGAACAGGGAAGGTTTCGGTTCCAGCCAAAGCCCACCTTAATCCTGAGGCTGGATGATTACAGACCCAGGAAGAGCACCACAGTGGCCAGGCCACTGCAGTCTCAGTGCCTCAGGGGAGGGAGGAGGGGAGGGGGGGGGCTTGCTGGAGATATTTACTATTCTTTTCTTTTTTCTTTTCTTTTCAAAGCCCACTTCCAAATTAGCAATTTTCTCTCTCTCTCCTTTTCTTTAACAAATTACTAATTCTCTAATGAGCGAAGCCCAGGCTATGATTTATTGATTATTGTTTATACCAGACAAGAAACCTTCCTTATTTGCATCCTTTATGTCTGTCTGTACAGTAAAAATCTCCTTGGCGGCACACTGGTATTGTCTTAGGCATACCTTTTCTTTTTATTTATTTATTTCTAACATGGTAACCCCGGGAAGCTGTGATAGGAAATCATAGGGGGGGAGGGGCATGCTAAAAAGAAGGAAGAAGCAGCCAAACTTTCTCCAGTATGGAGTCCTGGAGATATGCCTACACTCCTGTTTAACATCCTGTGCTTGTAGTGTCTCCTCCAAGCCCTGGAGGGAGAAGGTTGAGTTGGAAGTATCCTCAAAAGTTGCCTATGAAAGAGTCTAACTGAGGAAACTGGTACCCTGGCTGGAAGTTGCTAAACGATGATCATCGGAATCCTCTGGCCTTTGGCTTTTTTTTTTTTTTTTTTTTTTTGTTAGCTGGAAAGATTAATGTTCCCAAGATGGTTCCATTTAAGTTGGCTGAGACAACAAATTGAACAAATTGTGCCTTATTTTAATAGAGATGCTCTAAAAAAGAAGAAAGCCAACACCGAATGACACATTTGCTTAGGTCTGAGACCCCTCTGTGGTAGTTGGTAATGGAGGGAGGAAGGTAAAACTCCTAGCCGAATAGGCCCCCCATAGTTTCCGAGTAATGCAGTAAACAAATCTATGATGCTTGTTGAATAATCTTCCAATAATTGCAGTCATTAAAATCATCACACAGTCTACAGTCACCTTCCTTCCTTTGACACACCAGAGTCTTTCCTTTAATTGTTAATGCATTTTTGGCTCAGATAAACAGATCAAGGCAGGCTTAAAATATAAGGCCCAGATACATCCAGCAGCAGAAAATTAGTTGTGTAGCAAATGTTTGGAGTGTACTTAATACACTAGGGGTTTTCACTTTCTCCAGTAGACCTCGCAGGCAAGAAGGATTTGCATCTCCTGCCACCCCTAAATAGCAGTATCACTTCTGAGGTAGAGAAAAGATCCTTCCAGGCTCTTTTCTATGCGAGGGTTGGGTTGGAATTAAGGCGTTATAGAACAAGTATTAAATGAAAGCTCAGCAGAAATTGTGGGAGAGTTCCTCAATTTTCAATTAATTTTCTCCATTCATTTGATCTCAAGCCTTGCGCTTTTTAAAATATAAATATGTGTTAACTAGAAAAGATTCCCTTCTAATCAAAAGCTGCATTTCATTTGCACCCACAACTGGCAAGCTCCAACTGTGGAAAGGATTCACTGCACTCAACAGGCGCTTCCGTCTGTACCCGTTTCCTTCGCCCTTGTTCGTGGCAGGCGACTATGGTACACAGGGGGCAGCTTTTTTTTTTTTTTAACCCAAGTTATTAATGTATCTCCCCAATCCCCACATCGTGCTGACCTGATAATCACTGCTCTAGTGTAGATCATGCAAATGAAAAGCATAATTAACTGAGCAAATGATTCAAAAAGGGAGCGCCGTGGCTTACCAAATAAGTAAATAAAGGCAGGTGGGAGGAGGACAGGTCAGATAAATGCTTTTCCCGGGCTCCTCTCTCTTCCCTCTCCCCTGTCTCCGCCCCCGGGGCATCCCGGTCCTGGTGGTCGAGGCTTTGGCAGCAGCCAGCAGGGCCCGTGCGAGAACCTTCGGTTCCTCCTCCCCCAACGCCTCCTCTCCCGCCCACATCTTCAAGTCTCCCCAAGTCCCCCCCCCCCCCCCCCCCACACCCTGGTGCTGTACGTGCGCTGCTAACTCTGCGAGTGGCCGAAGCCCCGGGGAGTCTGGGCAGACACCTAATATTTCGAAATATTCAGAAGATAGATGGTCCTCCCGTCCCCACCCTGCTTCCTGTGCTTCGGGGAGAAGCTTTTTTTTTTTTTTTTTCCCCCTGTAGTGTAGGAGCTCCAGTCCTTCGGATCAGCGCTAATGACGGAATTGTTTCCCCGGCTCTGCCTTCTAAACGCAGCAACTTGAGCAGTTGCTCAGATCAAAGCTCTCGGGAGAGGCAAGATGGGAGAAACAATATTTGTTCAAAGGAAGTGAACTCTTCCCTTTAATTACCCTATTCTTCTTTATTAGGATTCCTATTGAATTTTTTTTTGCAAAAAAAAATTATGTTGATTTAACCATAGTGTATTTGCGATGTAAATATATTCCAAGATGAAAACGTCACGGATCAATTGTAAAGGACCCGGATACATAATTTTAAAAAATCAGTTTCAGTGTATATGAGGTTCTCACCCCACTTTCGCTGCTCAGTCAGATTTGTTTATGCAGAATCGACATTTAATAGTGCTAATTGCACTCCAGTTAAATTGCCCTGATTGCAGAAAGGGAAGCAATTTTCGTGCTCTCTGTCTGGGTTTGGAAGAAATTGTTTTATATTCACCTCTTTATAAAGAAGTGGAGATAAGGCACCGGGGCCTTTGCACAAATTGCACTTAGGGGCTGACTGGCAGCATTCAGGCGCTATAATAGAGCATTATTTGGCCGTTTTGAATAATGTAAAGCGTTTGCTGAAAGCTATTCTCCCGAAAATTGCTTTAACTTTTAAAAGGGTGATGATTCACTCCAAACCAGGCCTTTGTTACATTGTCATTATTTCCCCAAATGTTTTAACAGTCAGCTCAACACTTTAGCATAACACATTGATCTTTGTTTAAAAACTAGATTTTTTAGAGGATGAAAAAATCTGTCACACGGAAAAAAAAAAAAAACTGGACTTCTTTGGGAAGATTTCCTTGGGGCCCCACCTTAGAGTTGAAGTGGCCCGGGTGTCCGCCTGCGTTCGTTTGGAAGATTTCCCTAACTTTTATTGTGATCCGGACGCGTGCATCTAAAGGAATATCCGAGTGCCCACGTAGGGAGTCTGACAGCTGGAACCACGTTGGAAACGGCAGGAGGGGGAGGGGAGGAGCGGAGAAGAAGAAGAGGAAGGCAGCCGGGGCTCCCGGAGCCCGAGGTGCCAGCGTGAGCTGTTTTAAATGGTTGACTTGAAAATGTCACTAGTGCTAAGTGGCTTTTCGGATTGTCTTATTTATTACGTTGTCAGGTTTCCTTAAGGAGGGGGTGTGCTGGAGGTGGGGGAGGAGGTGGTAAGGGGAAACCTCCGCGCTTCTCCTACCCCGGCTGCAGTGGGTGAGTCGGAAACGCCTCGCTGCCACTTAACAATCCCCCTATTAGTAAATCGACGCGGAGACTCTACGGGAAGCCGAGCACCAGTCTCCCCTTCCAGGGCAGAAGTCACCTGTTGGGAACGGCTCCCGGGTCCCCCTGCCGGGCTTCCCGGCTCTTCCAGGCTGCCTGGATGCCCCCCCGCCCCTTAACCTTCCAGCCTGAGTCCCCCAGGGGCTTTTGACACCTTCTCCAAGGCCACCCCCCCTTCCCTTGCACCGCAGTCCCCCAGGGCACAGTGCTTCGGGATAGCCGCGCGGGTCTCCTCACTCTCTCCCCTCTCCTCTCCTTCCCCTTTCTCCTTCACAATCTCCTCGGTGCTTTCGCCCCCTTAAAACAATGTGTGTATGTGGAGGGGTTGGGGGGGGGGACCATTCTGAGCAAAGGTATCATAACGAAAAGCAAAGAAAGCAACCTATGCAGCCCTCCCACCCACCGAGTGCACCGGGATGCACGCAGGCTCCATCTTAGGGCACAGGGAAGAGCCCCAGGGGTCGCACTTTTGGGCCAAGCCATACTGCCAAGAGGAGAGAAGACAGTTCGGGGCACGCTTCCACTCCTCCTTACTGGGTCCCCTCAGCAGCGACTCCTCTCTTGCACCCAAGCATTCGGGTGTCCTGGTTACAATGTCTTCTGAAAAGCTGGATGTGGGTTTGGAGGGGGGAATGTGGTACATTAAAAACCAGCCCCCAGGTCTGTCCGAGGACGCTGGTATTTCTGGTTCAAAAGCAGCTCCAACTGGCCTGAAGAAGAAAGAGAAAGCGAGACCCAGAGAGCAAAGCGACCAGCTCAGCGCTCGCTGAGGGGCTCCAGCACGCGCAGTTGTCTGCCTGGGGACACCTCTTTGCACACCGACAAGATCCGGAGAGGACTTCAGGATGCTTCCAGCCTGCGAAATGCGGAGGCGCCCACGTGTGGCCTTGTGCCCCGCGCTGGCGGATGGAGGTCCCCAGGAGAGGCTCCAGGAGCACGGTCACGAAAGCAGGGCGCTGCGTGGGGAGAGCCCATCTCTGCACGCAGTGCCTGGGCTGCGCAGGAGAGCCTCCAGGCCCAGGGGGTCTGGGCTGGGAGTGGGCGGAAGCTGGGGCAAGAAAACTCGACTCCAGGCTGAAACGTGACGTGCAAATCTTCACCGGGTTAAACAAACAGCGGAGCAAGCTGCTGCTTCGGCGGGGGTGGCGGTGGGGGCGGGCGCAGCTCGCGCGGGTCTATGTTTCCAAAGTTGTTACAGCGTGAAAATAAGCGGCTTCGTGCAGCGTGTTGTATGGGTTGATGCCTCCCACCCCCACGCCGGCCCCCTGCGAAACCCGGCAGATAATCAGCACTTCCCACTGTTTAGTCGTATTTGACAACTGGGTTAACCTGGTATCTAGGCGCTGGCGAAACGGTACAAAGGGTGCCCTCAATTACCACTAGAAGCTTCTGGTGTGAGTGGCACTTGTATTACCCCCCGGGTCAGAGGCCAGAGCGACAATTAGGAAGTCACTTAGACCTCTGGGGGAAGGAGCGGGATGCGCAGGCTCCAGGCCCTCCCAACAAGTCTGTGGGTGTAGACCTGGACCGAGAGGCCTATTTCTCTCCTCTCGGAGGAGCTGTCCTTTCGCGCCCTCTCCTCAATGTGACTCCGGGGTGGGTAAAACCGAATCCCAGTTGCGGGGTGGGGGGACCGGGGGTGGGGGGTGGGGAGAGACGAACTGGGTAGAAGACAAACGACAACGATAGAACTGCGAGCGAGGATGATGGATTCCAGCTGAAGTTGTGCTTTGCAGGCGAGAGCCTAGACACACCAAGTGAGCGTTGACATTTCCGTCTTTACTTAGGCCTCGCTGCTGCGGCCTCCGCCTCGGCGCCCCCTCCCCTCTTGCCTCCTTTCCCACAAGTGGGGAGTGGAGCGGGGCTGTCAGTTCTAACTTGCATCATCTCGGGGTGGTTCGGGGGGCTTGTGGCTGGGTCTCGGCGCGACTTCAACCTGGCTTGGTGCGTGTGTGTAAATGTTTAATTGCACTGTAATTTCTCCGGGCTCTAGCCCGCGCCCCCCCCCCTCCCCTCCCCTCCCCTCCCCTCCCGACACCTCGCTAGCCGCCTTGACTGGCACGCGCCGGGAGCCCTGGCTTGGGCCCCTCGGCGCGTCTGATTGGCTGCGGGGCAGCTCCCGTCTGCTCCGCCTGCGCCCTCATTGGGCGAGAGGCGCAGCCAGCGGCACTTCAAAGCGGGCGCTCCTCGCACTTAGGCTGAGTTTAGCCGGCGGGAGCCCGGAGTCCGCTCGGCGCGAGCGCGGGGACGCGGGAGCTGCGCGGGATCCGAGCAGCTTTCCGGAGCAGCCGCCAGGCTCAGCCCCGCTCCCGGCCCCGCCGCGCAGCCCAAGGGACCTGCTATGGCCACGTCTATACTCGGGGTAAGTCGGAAGTGCGGCAAGGCGCTTGCTTGCTTTAACTGCAGTGAATTTTCGTTATGGCTTCTCCGCGTCCGCGGCTCTGGAGAAACTGTTGCTGCCGGACTGCAAGCTGCAGCTTCAGCTCCTTTTAGCACTTTCCACGTTTCTGGGACTGATTCTTTCCAAGTTATTGAAACCTAGGAGATGCCTTTGTAAGGAAATGATTTGTTAAGCAAGTCTTTTTTTTTTTTTCCTTTTTTAATGTGGCTTTAAAGAAAACCCAGAGGTTTCTTTTCTTCCCCCTGGTGATTTATACCCCATCCCCCCTTGCTCCGGGGATTGTTGCAATTACGCGACAGTGGTGTTTCCAGAAAACAGCCTTAATCGTTTTTGCAGTCCGTGTAGTCACGTTAACAAACATCTACACTTCTCTGGCTCCCCAGTTCGCCTGTGACTTTGAAATCCATCGCTGGGTCCCCTTCGCGGATTCTTGTTTTCATAATCGAGGGTTTGGGGGCGGGGGTGTAAACATTAAGAAAAAAAAAAGAAAACACACACACCAGTGTTTTCTATTAAAAAAAAAAAAAAAAGAGTCAAGCCGTAGCCACGCCGGGAAGCAGTGTCCCAAGTTTCTCCAGCCCCCGAGCCGCAGTGTCGGCCGCCTCCGCCCTCACTCGGCGTTGGTCGTCGTTGTGTTTACTTCCGCGCTCTGCTCCGAAGGGCGATGTGGGGGCCTCGGGGAGAGGAGCGGGCTCACGGCGCGCGGGAGGCGAGCGGCCCCAGTCCGGCCCGGGGTAGGGCTTGCAGCGGCCGAGCCGGGGAGCACGGAGACGTCTTTGATCTGTAGCCCCCACCGAAGCACACAACTTTGCAGCGCCGGGCCCCTCGCCCCTGGGATCGCCTCCGCCCCGCGCGGGGCGCGGCGCATCCTTGGCGAGCGCGCGGGGAGGAGGCGCGAGCCCGGGAGCCACGACCCCCCGGGACCAGCCGCGGGGAAACGAGGCTGCTCACGGGTGCACTTTGTGTCTTCCTCCCACTTCTTCCTGCCCTCCTTCTCCTTGCTCCCTCCCTCACCCCACCCACTCCAGGAAGAGCCGCGCTTCGGAACGACCCCGTTGGCCATGCTGGCGGCGACCTGCAACAAGATCGGCAACACGAGCCCGCTGACGACGCTGCCGGAGTCGAGCGCCTTCGCCAAGGGCGGCTTCCACCCCTGGAAGCGCTCCTCGTCCAGCTGCAACCTCGGCTCCAGCCTCTCGGGCTTCGCCGTGGCCACCGGTGGCCGCGGCTCGGGCGGCCTGGCGGGCGGCTCGGGCGCAGCCAACAGCGCCTTCTGCCTGGCCTCCACGTCCCCCACGTCGTCCGCTTTCAGCAGCGACTACGGCGGCCTCTTCTCCAACTCGGCGGCGGCCGCGGCGGCGGCGGCCGGAGTGTCCCCGCAGGAGGCGGGCGGCCAGTCGGCCTTCATCTCCAAGGTGCACACGACGGCGGCCGACGGCCTGTACCCGCGCGTGGGCATGGCGCACCCGTACGAGTCGTGGTACAAGTCAGGCTTCCACTCGACGCTGGCGGCGGGCGAGGTGACCAACGGCGCGGCGTCGTCGTGGTGGGACGTGCACAGCAGCCCGGGCTCGTGGCTGGAGGTGCAGAACCCCGCTGGGGGGCTCCAGAGCTCGCTGCACTCGGGCGCCCCCCAGGCCTCGCTGCACTCGCAGCTCGGCACCTACAACCCCGACTTCAGCTCGCTCACGCACTCGGCCTTCAGCTCCACGGGCCTCGGCTCCTCGGCCGCCGCCGCCTCGCACTTGCTCTCCACCAGCCAGCACCTGCTGGCCCAGGACGGCTTCAAGCCGGTGCTGCCCTCCTACTCGGACTCCAGCGCCGCCGTGGCGGCTGCAGCTGCCAGCGCCATGATCTCGGGCGCCGCGGCCGCGGCCGCCGGGGGGAGCTCGGCGCGCTCCGCCCGCCGCTACTCCGGCCGCGCCACCTGCGACTGCCCCAACTGCCAGGAGGCGGAGCGGCTGGGCCCGGCCGGAGCGAGCCTGCGACGCAAGGGCCTGCACAGCTGCCACATCCCGGGCTGCGGCAAGGTGTACGGCAAGACGTCGCACCTGAAGGCACACCTGCGCTGGCACACGGGCGAGCGGCCCTTCGTGTGCAACTGGCTCTTCTGCGGCAAGCGCTTCACGCGCTCGGACGAGCTGCAGCGGCACCTGCGGACTCACACGGGCGAGAAGCGCTTCGCCTGTCCGGTGTGCAACAAGCGCTTCATGCGCAGCGACCACCTGAGCAAACACATTAAGACGCACAACGGGGGCGGCGGGGGCAAAAAGGGCAGCGACAGTGACACGGACGCCAGCAACCTGGAGACGCCCCGCTCCGAGTCCCCCGACCTCATCCTGCACGACTCCAGCGTCAGTGCCGCCCGGGCGGCGGCTGCGGCGGCGGCGGCCGCGGCGGCGGCGGCGGCCGCGGCGGCCTCGGCGGGAGGCAAGGAAGGCGCGTCTGGCCCCAACGACTCTTAGAGGCCGGCCGGGAAGCGCGAGCGACAGAGTAGAGACGCCGCGAGCGAGCGAGAGGTTCGGGGGGCCAGCGAGCGGGGCACGGACGGGCGGGGGCTCCAGGGACGCGCCCGGGCCGGCGCGGAGGGGAGCGGCACCCGGCCCCTCGGCCCTGCTCGCTGGCCCAGCCCCGACCGGAATCGAACGCGTGGTCCAGGAACAAAAGCAAACCATCCTCCGACACAGACACCACTTTAAAAAACTGCACACACAGGCAGACACACACACCGGAGACCCACAACCACAAGCACGCACATTCGTGCGCGCGCGCGCGTACACACACACACACACACAACACTCACACAAACTTCTCCAGCGAAGAGCAATACACAGAAACGCTCCCTCCTCCCCCACCGCCCACCCTCCCCTCCACTACCCTTCTCTTTCCTTTTCTCAAAAAAAAAAAAAAAACAAAAAAAACAAAAAAACAAAAAAACAAAACCCAAGCCACCACTCTGCAAAGGACTGTCAGAACATTTGAAAACAAACGGGACCTATAAAAACAGACCCTTTGTGTGGATTATATTATATATAAAATGCTCCAAGTCCTGCTTGATATCTACTTACAATGAGACTTTTTTTTTTTCCTAAAAAAGGAAGCATCAAAAAAAGGCTTAAGGTGAGAAATTAAACTGGAAGTCTAGTGACAGTTTCTCTGTATTTCATAACATCTGTATAAATAGGGTTCAAAAGATTGTGTTCTTTTTTATTTTCTTGTAAATGTTCATTCGAATAGAGGGTTTTTTTTTTGGTGAATTCCTGAAATTCAGGGAGTTTTTTTTTTTTTAATTTTCTGATGCACTTTGTGAAAGTCAGTATATATGTAAAAGATATTTAAAATGTTGAGTTATCATTTCACTCACAAACACGTAAGTTAAGGTCATCTAAAGAAATTAAATGCGTTTATCTGTATGAAGAAAATCTTGACATCATATTTTCATTTTGGTATTATTAAAGGACTCTGAACAATACACTTCCTTTTTTTTAATCCTGTTCCCCTGTCAATAACCTTTACATGGGTCGACTTTTTTTTTGTTGTTGGGGAAAAAATTCCCTTAATGTTAGTTTTAGGTAATGTAAGGTTTTATGTGAGTTACAAAAGCCATAATACATATACATTTTTGAGAAGTCAAAATTATTTATTTGTATATCAATAGCGTAAATTAAATTGGGTTATAAGAACGTGTAGTTGTATTACTTAACGAGACAGCTCTCAAAAGGTGACATTTTAAAACTCTGGAGCCCCTAAAATAAAGCAAAGATCCTTGGCAGCTTTAACTGTGGAGGTGGCTACACCTCCCGGAGGGGTCGGACAAAACTCCAGTGGGTTTGTTTGTTTTTAAAAAGCGATTTAAAAACAATCTGTGAAAGGAAAAAGCTTTTTAAAAGAAGTCTTTTAGCTCCCAAGGCCCTCTACGTTGGGAGGCGACTCAGGGGAATAAATCGCTAGAGTCAATACCCCGGAAAAGACATTTCATGCCTAAATGAAAATCTTGTTAAATGTTATTAATTTTGACTTAGAGCACACAGCAGCCCCCTGTGCCTTGTATTCCCTTATTAGGGATTCATGTCTTATCAAATATCTAATTAATCTCCTAGACATCATTTGTTCTGGCCAACTTTATCTCAGCTGGTCCACGGGGAAAACTCCAAATATTCTCCGTGACAAAGCTCCCTTGAAGATCTTTTTAATTGTCTAAATTAACTGCACCAAATTTGCATGTCAAACGGTAAAGGGCAACCTGAGATAAAATGTAAACGTTTTAAAAGCCCCCAAACTAAGCACTTGATTTGATAACTAGGCTTTTTAATGTTATGGAAGACAACTGCTCCTTTCCTTTTCAAAGACGGCTGATCTATGCAAATAGTGAATTGGAAATGCCTAGGTCCCCGCGCCGTCAAATGGCCCTCGCAGGTTATTTGAATATCAGTGGCACTGCTTCTGAAAAGGTTCAAGGATGCTCTCTGACTTCTTTGTGATTACTCAGTGCGGCGTCTTATTCTGAAGAAAAAAAACTCAGGAATAATTAAAGGCTGGGATCAGGCCTGGGAACACATTTGGGACAGGAATCTCATTTAGACAGTCTCTTTCAAAATAAGGCACAGTTAAATTGACCAGAAGGCAATTATTGAAATGAAAATTATTTTCACTCTCTTTGTCTTCTGACCACCAACTTAACAGCCCCAGTTTAAAAGAGAGGGAGAAGTGAGGGAGAGACGAAAAAGAAAATTGGTAAATGAGATAATTTTGCAATTCGAAAATGTTAATTTAGAAAATAAAGTACATATTTACAGAATAAAAATATTTCTGAAAGGCTCCCCACACAATAGGAAACACAAGCAAAGTCAGCCCCCAGTGGAATTTTTTTTTTAATTATTGTCCATCTTGGGAACTTGAATGGAGGTATGATTTTTAGGGAAGAAAAAAAAAAAAAGAAATTATTGTCACTAACAGCCAACAAAATGTTTTCTCGCAAACTCTGCTCTGCAAAGCCAAGTAGCAAAGTAGCGATAACACATGGAGCTGAGGTCCCCAGAGGGGCATTTGCAGCGTGAGGTTCGGTGTCCTCGCCCCTCTCCTCCTTCTTGCGGTCCCCACGGCCTCGGTTACCCCGCTCTGCTTCCTCGAGTTTTCCTTCTCTTTGACCATTTTGTCTCCCCGCTCAAGCAGTTCAGAGCCAGGACCTCCCAGCCCAGCCCCCCGCGCGCCTCCCGGGGCAGGCCCGGCCTCCTGCAGACGCCGCCCGGGGAGCCTCTGCTCCGGGGGGCGGGGGGGGGGTCGGGGGTCGGGCCGCGGCGCTGGAGGCCGAGAGGGTGCCCGGCGGTTTGGGGGCCGCGCGCCGGCGGCCCGGAGGTGAGCGTGCGGTGGGGTTTCCGAGCGGGAGGGCGCCCGGGCGTCTGTCCCAGGCAGCTTTGTTTCTCGTGGATAATAAAGGCAGATCAAAGGGCCTGGCGGTGCAGGTCCGCTCGCCGCGCGGCTCCCTCCGCAGCCCAGTGATCAAGGCCTCTGCCCCGCGGGTCAGCGGACGTCCATCACCGCGGCTCCCGGGCCGGCGGGCGGCGCGTCCAGCCGGGGACCAGCGCTCGCCCGGGCTGCACCCGAAGGAAGCGGGGCCCCTGCCGCCGCCACCCCACCTCCACCCACCCCCGGCCAAACCGACGGGCGAAAACAGATCCCGGCACCCCCCCGGCCCCCGTCCTTCCCACCCTGAGCTCCCGGGGGGCGCGGGGACGCGGGGACCCGAGCGGGTGGCGACCTGCCGAGGCCGAGCAAATTGGCTGCAGCGCGCGGGGGCGGGGAGACGCGCTCGGGGTCCGCCCGAGGTGGGGCCGCGTCTCCCCAGGGCCACCTCGGGGCTCCGGGGCCGGGGAGGAGCGGGAGGCCGCGGGACCGGCCCGGGAGCGGCCTGCAGGAGGGGGCGCGGGGGCGCGGGGGCGCGGGGGCGCGGGGGCGCGGTCTGCGAGTTCCGCGCGGCCGGGCCGAGGTTGAAATGCGATTTCGCTTTAGCCGGTTTCTCCCAAGCGGTTCCTGATCTTGAGCTGCCCGCGCAGCACAGGAACGCAGAGCGACTTTTCATCACCCTGCGGCCCCCCCAGCCCCCCAACACCGCCCCACCTCCCCGAGGTCACCTTTCCTGGGTCTGCTTATTTGTGTGCCCCCCCCCACCCCACCGTGGAATGCACTGGAGCCTACCTGCTGAGGAAAAGAGAAAAAGAGAAGAAAAGGGAAAGATTTTTCTATCCTCAAGGAGAGACAGCCACGTTATTTTGACGAGATTAGATTGTGCACCTGAGCGGCGTGTCTGGACACTCCGTCGAATAGCTATAAGTCGTGTAAAATTGAATTTCTTGTTATTCAGATGGAAACTTTATTTATTTTAACTCTAATCTTATTTGCATCTATTATCTGTATTCACCAAGGCTCTCTCTCCCACTACAAAAATGCAGATGAAGTAAATCTCACATAAATCCCGCCCATTTGTGTAATTGGTATACTAAGTGTTTATTTTAAGTGAGAATAATTTAGCTACAAATTTTCTTAAGGAATAACATTCTTAACACATTAAAAAAACTGAAAACTCTGATTTGCTTTTATGTTTGACAGTCGCTCTTGATTCCCTGAAGAGGAGCCCGGCGAGTGCGGCTCGCTGGCGCCACCTAGAGCTCGGGGTCGGGAAGGCCGCGCCGTCCGCCCGCCTGGTCGCGCTGGCAGCGCCGGGAGACGCCGCAGCCCAGCGAGGCGGGCAAAGAAAAGCGAGTTTTTTGTGTGTGTATGTGCCAGGGGGAGGCGGACGAGCCCCGCTTCTTGGGGGGTGGGGGGGCGCCACTTAGCCATGCCCGGTACGACCGCTTCCGGGAAGGAGGTCGTTTTGGGGCCGCAGTAACTGAGAATGCAAACAAAACCAGCAAAACGCACGCCCCGCTTGGCCGCACTCGCAGACGCGGTCGCGCGTAAACACGCCTTTCGGGGGAGCGGCGGGGTCTCCGCACCCGCGGGTGGGCGCGCCGGGCGCTGTCGGCGGCCGCGCGGACCCCGGCGTGGGCACAGCCCCCCGGGCTCCAGGCGCGAGGACCCGGGATCCGAGCGCTCCCGGTCGGCGAGGCCCGTCCGCGGGGACTCCCCGGGACCCACCGCAGCCGAGATGGATAAGCCGGGCCACCAGGCCGTCCCACGTCCCCAGACGGCCCCCGCGGGGAGGCCCAAGCATCCTCTTGCCGCCCGGGGATGGCCCAAGCATCCCCTTGCCTCGCGGGCGCCCTGCAGGCAGCCGTCCCCGCCCGAGATGGGTGCTGGGGGGCTGCCGAGCAGGCCCGGGCCTGGAGGCGCACGCAGGGCCCCCCCGACGGCGGCCACGAGCCCCCCGGACCCCTCGCCCCAGCCCCTCCTGGAGGGTCCGCATTGCCTACGGGCGGAAACGGACCCCTCGGGGCCCCACCTTTCCCCCTTGGAAACCCAAATCTAAAAATCGGATAACAGCTGGAGGCGTTGACCAATTTTCTCTCCAGGCTGTGCATCGCCCTCCCCCCGCCGTCCCTTTCCCCTCCTCTTCCCCAGGCCACTACCCCACCCCTCATCTTCAGACGTCGCGCGGTGGCTTCTTCCCCTCCTTTCTTGCCCCCCCGTCCGCCCCCCGAACCCCCCCCCCCGCGCCTTTATTGTATTTTGATCTTAAAAGCTACACCTCCAGATGCCGCGCCCAGGGCGCCCAAAGCGCGGGCCCGCGCCAGCCAGAGTCCGCCGAGGCGCTAGGGCGCCGGGCTCCCCCGCTCTGCAGCCGGGGGAAGCGGTGCGCTTCCGGGAACTCGCAGCCACCTTTGCGGCGAGGAGCTCGGCTGGGTTTGTATTTGCTGTTTTAATACAAACCCCGCCGCACTGCCTATTTCAAAGATGTGCTAATTACTACTTGGATAGCAGGGCGCAAAGTCCTTGTCCATTTCCCAGTACAAAGTAGGTTGCTAGAAAATTTGAAATTGCCTTTCAGCCTAAAGCTGCCTTACCTGAATGTCATAATTACAGTAATTATGTACATCCAAATTACATGCTAATTAAATTAGAATCAAATCGTTCTAAATCGAAATCAAATGAGGTAGTGAAGAATTAATCAATGACAACATAAATAGAGAGCTTCCTTCAGAGATATTTATTGTAACGATCCAAGGAGGAATTTGATCTGAAAAAGTCACCTGTTTATTTACTTTCAAATTAGTAATCAGTTATTATCCCTTCTCCATAATTTTAACCGTTCCGTGTTATTTACCCCCCACCCCTTCTAGACGCTGGAGTTTATAGAAATATGTATGAGGTAAATACATACAGACATGCCTACCCTATATGTTATTGATATAAATATATATACAGTGTGTTTGCAACTCCGGCGAAGGGGAAGGTTTCAGGGTGTCCGGAGGGACGCACTCCTCCGGGGCCTGTTCCCTGAGACCCGGGAAGGAAAAACACCGAAGTTGTTAGATTTTTCTAAGCTCCCTGCGCTCTCTTCCTTGGGAAACGCCTGTCAGGGATTTTGCATTGTTTTGCGGGCCCCTAAGCGTTTCTGGGTGGCTCCTGCAGGGAGGAAGGAACGCGCGGGGACAGGCCGTCTCCCCCCGGCGGTTTTCTGCGGCCGAGCGCGGGCGGGACTCGCCGCGTCCACCTGGGCGCGGGGCGAGAGCAGCAGGAGCGCCCCCCAGCGCCCTCTTCACCTGCGGAGCGGGGCGGCGGGAGCGGGGGCCTCGCTCTCCCAGCCCCGGAGGGCGAGCGCGCCGTCCGGCCTCCGCGGGAGCAGCGCGGGCGGGCGGGGCGCGGCGGGCAGAGGGGCCGGGGCACCGCTCCCGGGCGGGGGGGGGGGGCACCGGCGGGGGCCCCTCCCCGTGACACTCGGGGCGGCCTCTCGGCGCATCCTCCAGGGAGGGGGCAAGATGCGCCCCCCGATCCCCGGGTTGCATTTGGGTTTGAGGTGCGATCACAAGGCCGCCAGGCGCGCGTCCAGGAGGGAAGCGCCGCCGCCCGCGGGCTGGCGTGGCCCCTGGGGCGGCCCCGGGCGACCCCGGCGCGGCCCCTCCCCCTCCCCCCCCGCTCCGGGAGCCCCCTCGGGTCGGCGGGTCAGCAGCGGCCGAGCCCGGGGCCTGCGCGCGTCCGCCCCCTCGGGAAGGCCGCTCGCGGGCGGTGCGCCGGGCTGGCGGGTCCTCGGCGCCCCTGGCCTCCCGCACGTCGCCGTCGCCGTCACGGTTGCCTCCCGAGGGAAGCCGCGGGGCGCGTGAAGGGAGGAGAAGGCGGCGGAGGTGAGGAGTATCCGCGTCCCTTTCTGTGGCGGCGGGAACCCGGGCGGGAGAATTCTCAGACCCCAGGCCTCCCTCCGTCCTGTTTCTCCCAACTTTTTAAAAAGCGTTTCTCCTTGTTAGTCAGAAAACAAAACAAAAAAACAAAACAAAACCAAAAAAACCGCTCCCCGAGGCCTGCAGCTACTGCACGCCTTTCTTTTTAAGAAGTGGTAACTACCAAGGTTTTCTTTCAGGAAACCGAGAAAAAAAGGTCCCTGCGCGCCCCTCGGCTCCTGAAGCGGCCCTGCAGCCTCCTCCCTGACCCGGAGCGCGGCCCCGAGGCCCGAGGACGCGGCCTTCCCGAGCGGCGCCCCCCGCGACCCGGGCCCGTGGGCACCGCGCAGGCAGGAGAGGGAGACGGCTCGGGGGGATTCTGCAGTCTTCGAGCTCCGGTGTGAGGAACAGGAAATGTTCGGTGACTGAGGCTGGGAAAGGCGGGCCGCCGGCAGCGTGGCCTGATCCGATCCAGCAGCAGCCGCCGCCGCCGCCGTCGTCTCAAGGAAGAACGGCCAGAAAGGTGTCTCCGGGCCCTGCAGAGAAAAGGCGTCCCTCGGCTTAGAACCGCGTGGCTCACACCAAGGTTCCCCCTTCCCAGGGCAAGGTAAGCGGACCTGCCGCTCTGCTGCGGCGGCCTCGGCCTATTGGGCACATTCATTAAATGGAGTCAGGACTAACTTACCACAGAGACGTTCAGATAAACAAACAAGTCCTAACCCAGTAACCTGAGCTTTCCTGGCCATTTGTAAATCGACAGCACCTCCTACAGGAATTAATTTGCTAGTGTTAAATTATGTTAAATGTTAGGCCAGGGGAAGGGGCGGGGAGCGCACCCCAGAAGCTGGCCCCGTGTCAGGCCCACAGACAAGTAGACGTCTCGAGGCACACCCAGCATTTCTTGACAAGAATCTCTCTGGTAAGGCTGAGAACGACAAACATTAAAACCAGACTTTTCTGGTGGTTTTCTACAGTATGTCACCGTTGAAGACTTGTTTGGGTTCTTGAATCATGGATTCATTGAACTTGGAGGCTGCCTCTTTGGCTTTCACAACTTACGGGCGTCTCCACACATACAACTAGACATCCTTTTCATTGTGGTGTTTACTTTCTACCTTGTATTTCAAAAACAAAAGCAGAATTAGATGTGTAACATTTTTCTTATTAAAAAAATCATTCTCAGTGCCTTATACCCTTATCATTACAAGTAGGAAGGACAAATGAACCTCTTTAAAGCCATTACCATGTTATGATTCTACGGGAAAATTCCTCCCTTCGGGTTTTAAGTTTGCAAAATTGGAATGCTGGCCCCCGGGGTGCTGTCCAGCACCTTTCAGTGACCAAAGCTGAGAGCCAAACAGCAAATCAACATCTTTGATAACCACAGAGGAGTTTTTCTCACCAGGAGATGGGCAAGATTATTGGGGCTGTTGGTAAGGCTTGATAGTTTCTCAAGCTCAACAATGAAGGATTTTTAAACCAGAGATTTAAAAAAAATCCTCACAGCCACTTTGTTTTTAATGGCCACTTACAAAGTTCTTAAAAAGTGGATCACACTTTTGTGAAAGTCAAATGAAAAAAGTGTAAGAAATGACAGTGTGTTTCTTTAACTCACTTTTAATTATAGGATGCATTTTGACATTTCTCTTCATGAACACTGTACTGGTTCAGGAACCCTTTGAGGCAGTTAAGTATTGCATAGGTTTTGACATTATAAAAATTATAAAGTCTAAAAAGGCGGAAGATAGAAAATAATCAGTGCAACACTGATGAACTCAAGGTGTAAATTAGCAGTCTTTATCAACTTCAAATGCATATTTTTTTTAAATGAAGGAAAGGGATCTTTGAGGTGCACAGTTTAAGTTATTAAGTAAGGAATACTGTAGAAGGCACTCAAATTCTCCCACCAACTCTCTTAAAAATCTAAAGTAATCAAAGGGCTCCTTATGCCTTTAGTTTCTTCTAAATAAGAGGGCATTTGTGTGTGTGCATATACATGACAAAGACATATCTATCAGGCTACCTGGCGCGATAACTCCTTTCAAACTTACTTACAGAATTTATGAAATTATGACTGCCATCCCTTAAAATCATCCAAACTAACCAATATTCGGATTGTATTAAAATTGTATTAAATAACAGATGTTTTTTCAAATGTGGAACCTTAAAAACAGAAATACTAAGTCCGAAATGTTTTATTACATGTTTTTTGGAATTGCATGTTACTTGTAATTTGTACTAAGAAATTTTTTTTCTGCAGTTTTTCTGTACCGTATCCTTTGAAGCACAAGGGAAAATCTGCAGCTAAATTTAAATATGCCTTATACACCTATGCTCATGAAATAGATTTAATAGTTTATAATAGTCCGTTCATGACATTATATAAATGCATAACCTTTAGAAGTAAAATGTTTAATATTTAATAGTCTATGCTAGTAGCAGAAAAGCCATCAGTGGTAGGCAGGATAATGGGCCCTCTAAGAAGTACACGTTCTCATCCCTGGAACTGTAAATATGTTAGGTTACATGCAAAGGGGAATTAAGGTTGCAGACAGAATTAGGTTGCTAATCAGTTTCTTTTAAAATAGGGAGTTTCTGGGCAGCCTGGTGGCTCAGCGGTTTAGCACCGCCTTGGGCCCAGGGCCTGATCCTGGAGACTCAGGATCGAGACCCGTGTCAGGCAGGCTCTCTGCATGGAGCCTGCTTCTCCCTCTGCCTGTGTCTCTGCCTCTCTGTCTCTGTGTCTCTCATGAATAAATAAAATCTTTAAAAAAAAATAGGGAGTTTCTCCGGTGGAACCAATCTAATCAGAAAGGTCTTAAAAGTGCAAGAGGGATGCAGAATATCAAAGTGTCAGAATGATCAGATGTGAGGACTTAACTTTGCCCTTGTCAGTGCTGAAGATGGAAGAAGGGGCCAGGAGCCAAGGAGTGCAGCCGGGACTCCGGAAGCTGGAAATAAGCAAGCAAATGGATTTTCTCCGAGAGCCTCCAGAAGGAACCAATCTTGCTGAACCCTGATTTTAGCCCAGGGAGACCCATTTCGGACTTCTGATCTCCAGAAGTGTACAGTATATTGGTGGTGTTTGAAGTCTGAGGTAATTTGTTATGGTAGCACAGAAAACTAGGATGTATCCCTAGGTAAACACGAGAACAAAAACACCTGAAGGGAGCTTAAATGTTTTAAGGAAACACTGATCAAATCCACTGCTGAGGGGCGCCTGGGTGGCTCAGTTGGTTAAGCGTTTGCCTTCAGCTTGGGCTGTGATCTCAGGGTCCTGGGATGGAGCCCTGTGTCAGCTGCCTCCTCTTCAGGGAGCCTGCTTTTTCTTCTCCCTCTGTCTGCTGCTCCCCCTGCTTGTGCTCTCTCTCCAATAAATAAAACCTTAAAAATTCCACTACTGAATTCATACTGTAAGAATTTCAGCAATGATTATACTTTGCTTCAAGTAAATTCAAATCTTAAAAATACTAAGTTTGAACAGAAAAAAACAAAAATTAAATCAATTCAGTGTACTGTCATTCTTTTAATGATGTTTCAGAACAAAGAAAATGTTACAGAGTTATATGGGCTTTTTAATCTAGTATAGAGCACAAGAAACATTCATCAACAGAAGGTATTTTTACAGCCCCAAAAGAGGTTACTTAGAAATATTTGCAGAGTTCATTCTTACAGGACTCCTATGGTTTTTGTATTTGATATGACAGTTTTCAGGAATGGAAAATTAAAACAGAGCTTTTTTATTAGAAAGACAATAGTATATAATTTAGCCCTTGCCACAGGTATTCAGTGAGGGAGTGGAGATATTTTTATTCCCAGGTAATCGTCACATATAGTCTCTCTTTATTCTCTCTACTTCTGCTTCGTTCTCTTTGTGTCACTCTGGTATGCTTATCTCCTGGGTTCTCCCTGTGTGTTTTTCCTCCTCTATATGCATCTGTGCCATGGCTCCTGGTATCATTCTTTCCATTCCGCTTTTCACTGGGACTTCGCTGTGGCCGTTTTCTGCTTTCCCTTTGCTTGTAACTGCTGTGACTTCTGCTTCGGCTTCTCCTACCCCTCTCATCCCTGCTCTGGCTCCTGCTGCTCCTCTCATTTCTTTCAGATCCTCTCTTCTCTGGGCTCTGGTTATGGCTTCTGGACTTTCTGTCGGAATCAGAATGGCCCCATTTGCTATTCTCCCTAGCACTCTCTTGTTTTAAAAACCTAGGCTTTTCCTTGGCTTCATCCTTGTCATGATGACTGCTAGAAAATTCTTCATAAAGTTTTCTCTTCTTAGACTTGTCCTTCTCTTCAGAATCGTTGTTATTCCCTGAACACTTATTTTTCTTTCTTTTCTTCTTTTGTGTTTTCTTTTCTTTGTTGTCACTCTCACTACTGCTTTCTGAAGTCTCACTAGAAGAGGAGGAAGAAGAGGAGGAGGAGGAGGAGGAGGAGGAGGATGAGGAGGAGGGAGACCTATTTTTATGTTTTTTGTGTTTACTTCTGCTTTTCTGAAGCTTTTTCTTTTTCCTATCTTTTTTCTTTTTCTTTTTTTTCTTCTCAAGTCGGTCCAATTTCCTGTTATTGGGAAAATAGTAACACACTATGTAAAAATAGTCCTTGTGTGGACAAATACAAAATTTTATTTATTTTTATTTTTTAAAGATTTTATTTATTTATTCATAGAGAGAGAGAGAGAGAGAGAGAGAGGGGCAGGCAGAGACACAGGCAGAGGGAGAAGCAGGCTCCACGCAGGGAGCCTGACGTGGTACTCGATCCCAGGTCTCCAGAATCATACTCCGGGCTGCAGGCGGCGCTAAACCGCTGCGCCACCGGGGCTGCCCCAAATACAAAATTTTAAATAGACGATATATTTTCTTTGACACTATTGAAAGTGGTTTTCAAATATAAATGCATTCTTTATTAAATAACAATTTTCTTTCTTTAAATTATTCAAGTCACACACATAATTAAATGCATTAGGCCCAATTCTCTCACTATACTTCCTTCAATGGTAATGACTATTAAAGAAAATTCTTACTGAATCAGAATTTGAAATTATATAGCACTCTGAATGAACGGTCAGCCTGACCTCAAGGAGGCTTTATAACGTTAGTTACGTGGTAACGTAAACTCAAATATATAGCTATAATCAGATGAAAAATTAATTATATGTATGTACTATTTTAAAGTATGGAAATACTAACCAATATTACATTACCAAAACTTAAGGGTATATTCTCCAGAAATTCTAAAAAAGAATACACTTTACACTTTTTTGTTTCTTGGTTTTGTTATATAAAATAATCACATACTAGTTTTCAATAACGGTTTAGATTTAAAAATAATTAGGACAATTTTACTAAGTCAGTCTGAATTTCTGAAGAGTACTTCACATCTCAGAAGAGTAACTTGTTTATGTGTTTGAGTTAGTCTGAAATAAATGTTTTCACTGAGTTCTGTCCGGCCATTCTCAAAATTCACAGACTGGAAACATCATGAGCTCCCTCTATTGGACTCAGCAGACATTTCTTGGATTCTTTAATCCAGCGGTAGTCTGTTTAACAAGATTCATATTTACCTTAAATTTAAATATTTTTCAGCATTGCTCATAAAATCTTACAAAAAGAGTAATCCATGGCCCTATATTTTATGAGAACTGTGTGCAAAGATATATACAAATCTATTTTATGAAAAGTAAAACCTACAAATAAAGCTATTTCCAAACTAAATGTTCTAAAAAGTATAATGAATTTGTGTCATAATCTGAGTATATAATCTTACACTCCTTGAAAGAAAGACAAAATTGTATTTCTAAGCTGAAGAACAAATCAAAGATGTGTTGCGTGGCTTAAAGTAGCTTCATATGTTCTTAGGATCAGGGTTAAATAGGATTCTAAGATGAAATATAAGAGAAAATAGTTGAATTCATTTAATATACACTTTTTAATTACCTGAGAAGTTTCTGTTTTTGTTTGGTTGTTAGTGACTTTAAAAATTCGACTTCTGGATCTTCTTCACCTTCACTTGCGACATATTCCTGAGTCGACAAAATATCAATAAATTGTTAGATTCAAGACAGATTAGTTATCAGATGGGAAGGAAAACATTTACAAATAAGAAATTTTGTGTTAGGGACATACTATAGATGAGTATGACATCCTGGATTGGGAAGTGGGGTGGGGGGTAGACTAAAAAATGTTTTATAGTCTGCCTGCCAAAGAGGATTATAACACGCTAAGAGGTTGAGATAACTGCTTTGTTGGCATTAACAAACTTTCCCAGGAAGAGGAAGATAGAGAAACAGACAAAACCATTTATAGCATGGCTTCTGCTCTCCATCTCTTGCATTTGAATTTAAACACTTAAGTGTTTAAGATTTTATTTTTAACTTAATGAAATGTTAAAGCCAAGAAGACCATGAACTTTTTTTTTTTTTAATTTTTATTTATTTATGATAGTCACAGAGAGAGAGAGAGAGGCGCAGAGACACAGGCAGAGGGAGAAGCAGGCTCCATGCACCGGGAGCCCGACGTGGGATTCGATCCCGGGTCTCCAGGATCGCGCCCTGGGCCAAAGGCAGGCGCCAAACCGCTGCGCCACCCAGGGATCCCGACCATGAACTTTTATAAGAAGGTCAAACCATCCACAATTTTAGCCTTTATAAATTCAACAGTACATTATCCAATATATGATTATCAAACACATACCAATGTATCAAACAGTACAAATAAACGACTATATTGGTTATATGTACAGTCCCGAGCAGTGCCTGGAAAGTAATGTGCCTCTTTGCACAGTACCACAACTTTCTGCCAATGGGAGTCTGGATTTTCACGTTGGTTCTGTCTCTCAACAACCACATGCTCCACAAGGGCAATCATTTCACTTCTCTGGGCTCCAGTTTCCTCATTAAATAAAATAGTTTGCATTAGGATATCAACAATCCTTCAAATGCAATCATTTTTCTGGATCTATGTCCAGTTTGATAAATTAAGTAAATTTAAAATATTTTCAATAATTTTTAGGAGTTTGCTTCCATACACTTCTTCCCTTTCGTTCTATTTAATGTAAGTTAGCAGGAAGGAAAAAAACCAACCTTATCACCAGTTCAGTTAGCGATTTTATCCACACAAACCTAGAGGAGCAGTTTCATTTATTAAAATATAGGTTTAAAAACAATTTCTCATTTAGGTTAAAATAATAAAGAACCAAAATCAAAATACATTTTAGGCATTTTCTTTGCTCTATCTTGCTTTCCTATGGATATATGCATATTGGAAAACATTAAGTAGCAATTCACAAGCAATCACATATAGATTTATAGACATTTTCAGCTTACCGATAAAAAGATCATTACCTGTGATGGATCATTTGCGGTCAAGTTTCTCCCCAGTACATTTCGTTTCAGTGCAAACCCACTGTTTCTCATCTCCGCTATTAGCTCCGAGGGGTGCATCGATGGCCCTGTTCACAAAAATCGCAGTTTGAATGTATCATTTATATCTCTCTACCTTTTTTGGACTCCACAGTAGGAATGCAGTTGAAGCTTTGTTAAGTAAAATCACAGCTAAATCAACTCAATAATCTTCTGCTGAGCAAATAATCAGATATGATTTTCTAAAACAGCAGTCTGGAGATTCAGAATAGAAAATAATTGCATTTTTCTTTACGTGCTAGGGGATTCTCTTCTTATGAAACTTTGTCACATTGAAAAAGATACATTTAGCTGCTTGGCAGTTTTTAGGATAAAATCAAAGAAAAATAGTAAAAAACTGCGATTAAACTTTAATAGTTATTCTCATAGTAAGAATTCAAAAAACATACTTTTAAAGGTATATGAGCAATTTGTTATTGTAGTTTCCAATTCAAAATTCCTCACCCTTAGTTATCAAGTACCAATACTGAATACACTGCCATGTAGTTGCTAATTATCAAGAGAACACACACACAAACACGTATGTATGCAGGCATGTACACGCACACTATCCATCACTATTAAGCACTTTTGTTAATCTCTCATATATACAGAGTTTGAAATTTCTAGTTATTAATTTGGAGTTGATGATAATTTTAGGCTGGCTATAGGTGTGTGTGTGTGTGTATGTGTGTGTGTTATATTTTTCACAAGCTGCTGTTTCCACTTTTACAAAATCTCAAACTGAATAGCAAGCTTCTTTTGGGTCACATAGTATATACTAAAGATAAATAACATGGACTAAAGATAGATAACATTAAAAAAACAATTAAAAAAAAGTCTGTGCCCTTTGCTTAACATTATTATCTTTAACATATGGAAGCAGAGATCCTTTCCTCTTTCTTTCATATTATTTCAGTTTCGTTTTCCCTGCTGCAGGTAGCATATAAGGACATTTTATGAAGCTGTTTGAAGTTTCTGGCCTAAATTATCTATACTGTCTTAAATGAACTTCCCTGGGTAATCTATCCAGAATATAAGGAAGAATAAGAAAGTTCCTGCCAAGAAGGAATTCATAAGGGAGGATGGGGGATAAACTTTAGAAACAGATTCTCTAGTTTGTTGATTAAATACTTCATCTGTGTGTCTTTTCACTACTTTATTGATCTTTTACTAGTTATTTGCATGTTCACTTACATGTTACCATGGAAAACAAAAGACAAAATTCAAATCTCAAATGCTAGTAACATCTTTGTTTACAAAGTTTGGTCAGGGCAGCCCTGGTGGTGCGGCGGTCGCCTGCAGCCTGGGGTGTGATCCTGAAGACCCGGGATCAAGTCCCCCGTCAGGCTTCCTGTAGGGTGCCTGCTTCTCCCTCTGCCTGTGTCTCTGCCTCTCTCTGTGTGTCTCTATGAATAAATAAAATATTAAAAAATAATAATAAAAAAATAAAAAGTTTGGTCAGAAAAGTTCAGGTGTATGTTACTATCTTTTATTAGAATCTATGGGCTTTACTATTCTATTCATACCACCAAGAACAACTGAAAGTAGGAACATAATTTTATAAAGTAGAAAATGTGTTTTCGGGCAGCCCTGGTGGCGCAGCGGTTTAGCGCTGCCTGCAGCCCGGGGTGTGATCCTGGAGACCTGGGATTGAGTCCCATGTCGGGCTCCCTGCATGGAGCCTGCTTCTCCCTCTGCCTGTGACTCTGCCTCTCTCTCTCTATGAATAAATAAATAAAATCTTAAAAAAAAAAAAAAGAAAATGTGTTTCTGAAGCATCAAAACTACATTTCCTTGTTAACAACTTTTTTAGATGTCAAACGAATCCAGAAAACAAACCTGCTAAGACTTAGGATAAAAACTACTCCAGTAAAGGGCCAAAGAGCTTGGCCATTATGATGAGAGGCTACTAATTTCATCAAAAGATGGGTAATTTTAGGGGATCCCTGGGTGGCTCAGTGGTTTGGCGCCTGCCTTTGGCCCAGGGCGCGATCCTGGAGTCCCGGGATCAAGTCCCGTGTCGGGCTCCTGGCATGGAGCCTGCTTCTCCCTCTGCCTGTGTCTCTGCCTCTCTCTCTCTCTCTCTCTCTTTTTGTCTATCATAAATAAATACATAAATCTTAAAAAAATGGGTAATTTTAATAATTTTTTTAAAAAACATGCTTTTTACACTTTCATTACAGTAGTTAAAACTACTTCAAGAAAATGACCTCCCTTTAGCCAGTCTGACAGATTATATAGGTTATGAAACAAACATTATTCTTCCAGCATTTATATTGCTCCAAAACCTCAAGTGAACTCTGTGTAGTACATATGCTTGGCATATACTTCTACACTGTAAGACTAAATACTTAGGGAACTACCTGACAAATCATATTCAATAAACAGTAACAATTACTATTTTTACCAGTACCTATAAAACATTTAATTATTTTGACATATTCTTTAAAATTTAAAAAGTACTTTTAGAGTAGTATTTCTTAAAATTCAGTGTTTTTTTTTTTTTTTTAAAGATTTTATTTATTTATTCATGAGAGACAGAGAGAGAGCGAGGCAGAGACACAGGCAGAGGGAGGAGCAGGCTCCATGGAGGGAGCCCGACGCGAGATCCCGGGTCTCCAGGATCACGCCCTGAACCCAAGGTGGCGCTAAACCGCTGAGCCACCAGGGCTGCCCATAATTCAGTCTTATTCACATATTCTAATACTTAAACCTTCTTCTTCTATTTTTTTTTTTTTAAGATTTTATTTATTTGAGAGAGAGTGAGAGCCAGAGATCACAGAGGGAGAGAAGAGGGAGAAGCAGACTTGTTACTGAGCAGGGAGCCTGATGCTGGGCTTGATCCAAGAACCCCGAGATCATGACCTGAGCTGAAGGCAGACGCTTCACCAACTGAGCTACCCAGGCACCCCTACTTAAACCTTCTATCATCAAAAGTTCTGAGTTTAGAAGATGTGACAAGTCAGGTTTAATGAAGATATATTTAGCAAGATATCTTTATACTTTCCCGTTATTGTGACAGTGGCTATGAAGAGTTAAATTGACATAAATGACTCTAGTTCTGAGAACTCAAAATTTAGTTGATACAATAGATTATACAGATATGTTGGAAAAATAGATTTTAAAAATATATTCAAATGCAAAATGACTACTTTCATGTGTAGTGCCTTAATAATTTAAATGACAACTGGATTTGGGGTTCAGGAATGTTTGATTTGCTCTTAGATTTGCTATGGTTGAATAATTCTAGAGAATTCAGGAAAAGGGTTTTGCTTTAAAATGTAGATTTGTTAGGGCTCCTTTCTAGATCACTTTAGTCAGGTTGGGTTAATAAGCCTCCACAGCATGAAAACCAATGTTACAACTTAGAAACTGTTTTCAACTTTCACTAATTTTGCAAACTTTCTTTGCTGTGATATATGAAACCGTCAAAATACTGATTGTGATTAATGTATTCAGTTTATGTCCCAATTAGACCTAGACTATTTTCTACTAGGAAAATACCATGCAGTCAGTGTCTCTGGGGAAAAAAAAGGCGGCAAATTATGTTGTACAAAATCATGTAAAGGCCCTAGTCTATTCATTTAGAGCATTCATTTTTTATAGAACTAAGTAAAAATAATGGAAGGTAAAAAGTATTCCATAGTAAAACAGATATTTTTATCAGAGAATAACAGAGGAAGCCAAAAGTTCTGGCTTTGAGAAAGGCCGTATCACTGACTTCACAAAACTGGATAGCAGTCCCAAGTGACTCCCAAGGAGAAAGCTAAATGGTGAAGGAAAAGACACGTGTTTCACTGCTAGCACAGTCCATCTGCTCTTCCCAAGGACAGATGTATCATTCCTTTCAAATGAAGCATTCTACAATTTCATGGTATTAAGTGGGAGAAGGGAGGGCACTGAATAATAGTAGGTTAGGTAAGGCTGTATTACAAATGCCTTTTCCTCCTTCCCCTAAATATAACACATCAATTTAATTTATGGGATGTTACTGTTTGCTGAAAAATCTCTGCTATTCCTAAAGTGAACATAGTTTTGCTGCTATTAAAGTGTGATGGGGCGCCTGGGTGGCACAGTCGGTTGTGTCAGGTTGCTTTCCGCTCAGGTTGTGATCTCAGAGTTATGAGACTGAGTCCTGCATTGGGCTCAGGCTCAGCACGGAATCTGCTTGGAATTCCTTCCCCTTCTCCCTCTGCCTCTCCCACTGGTATGCTTTCTTTCTCTAAAATCAATAAAAAAAATCTTAAAAAAGAAAAAAAAAACTGGTAGGGGCACCTGGGTGGCTCAGCCAGAGTTAAGCCTCTGTTGTTGATTTTGGCTCAGATCACAGTGTCGTGAGATGGAGCCCCTCCCTCCCTCTCCCTCTCCCTCTGCGACTCCCTGTGCTTGTTTGCATTCTCCCTCTCTCTCAAATTAATAAAATCTTTTAAAAAATGATAATTTTTTCCTTCCCATTGATTTTAACTTTATACAGTGAAGAATTCCTAACCTAGAGAGAATAATGTAATGAACCCTATGTACTCCTTTCAAAGTTTCAACAATTATCGATATTTTGCCATTCTTATTACTTCTAACTTCCTTTACTTTTTGATAGAGTTACTGATAAGAGTATTTGATAGAGCTAAGTTTATTTGATAGAGATAAAATCTCAGATATCACTTTGGTAATTACTAATAAACAAGGAGGTGTTTTTTTTTTTAAAGATTTTATTTATTTGAGAGAGAGGACAAACATGGGGAGGGGCAGAGGGAGAGGAGAAGCAGACTCCTTGCTGAGCAGGGAGCCCAATGTGGGGCTTGATCCCATGACCTGAACTGGGCAGATGCTCAACTGACAGGGCCATCCAGGTCCCCCAAGGAGTATTTCTCCATATCTTGGCGTTTTTTTAAAAAAAATATTTATTTATTTATTTGTTTGTTTATTTATTTATTTCAGGGAAAGAGAAAGCACAAGCATGAGCAGGGGGAGGGGCAGAGGGAGAAGCAGGCTACCCTCTGAGCAGAGAGCCTGATGAAGACCTTGATCCTGGGACCTTGGGATCATGACATGAGCCGAAGGCATTTAACTGACTGAGCCACCCAGGTGCCCCACCAAAGAGTATTTCATTTTCTTTTTTTTCCAAGGAGTATATCTTAAAAACAAAACCCTAATACCTTTATTACAACTGTCCCTATTGGCATTTTAAAAATATCATCTGATATCCAGTCATCATTCAGGTTGTCTCACAAGTATCTTTTCACAGTTGGTTTGTCCAGATTAGGATCCAAGCAGGGTCCACACACTGCATCTAGTTCATGTATCTCTTAAATCCCCCTCTCACTTTTTAAATTGAGGTATAAGTGACACATACCTTAAGTCTGTTTTAATCTAAAAAAAATTCACCACCCTTACCCTCTACCTGCTTTCATTTGTTGAGAAAACTGGGTCACTTGTTCTGCAAATTTCCATATTCTGGATAGTGATGTCATTTAATGTGTTCTTCTAGTCACTATATTTTCTATAAGTCGGTAGTTAGATCTAGAGGTTTATTATTAAATTACCTTGGCACTGTATACCATATACTTTGGAGAATACATAGAAAATATTCTTTAATTTAGATTTAGAAAAACGACAGTTGAAACACATTTCTGGTTAATGAACTAGACTAAGGGAAAAAATGCTGAGACTTCAAACCAGTATGTTTTGGTGCTACCATGTAGTCATAGTGACAGTGGTAGAACCTTAAAAATATGTGTTTTTTTTTTTTAAGATTTTATTTATTTATTAATGAGAGACACAGAGAGAGGCAAAGGGAGAAGCAGGCTTCATGCAGGGAGCCCGATGTGGGACTCAATCCTGGGACTCTGGGATCACGCCCTGAGCCAAAGGCAGATGCTCAACTGCTGAGCCACCCAGGCATCCCCAAAATATGTGTTTTAAAATAACCCCCCTAACATTATCACAAATAAAATATGATCTGTATTTCTGTGAAAGTACAACCTTCTTTCTTTCCTAAAATTAAATTGACTATATCTAGTAAAAAAGCCACTCCTTGTTACTAAATGTAAAAAGGATACACAGAGACACTAGAGTACACAACTGAGAGGGAGATCTGTGTTTAGTGGGAACTATCAAGAATCTCATATATGACTCCTAATATTACCTAACCTTTTTGCTTTTAAGAAAGCTTATAGAAAGTTATCTTAAAAAAGACTGAAAAAGGGGGCACAGTGGGAACATGCAGCACAAGTCCCAGGGAAACAGTGAACAAAGCTATTAATAAAGTGTGTGGGTGATTTTTATTTATATAGATGAGAATGTTTTATGTATGATTTTCTAAAGGTTATGCAAGAACCAATTGTACTGAATTGCAATAAAACTGCTCCATACTGGGAATTTTCCTGACACACTGCCAGTTTAGCTTAGTGGAGGCTGGAAACAATAGGGTTTCTTATTGCCCTATCCCAAGTTCATACTGAAGACAGCTAATTTGATCTATATTAAAACATACAACGTAAAGGAAAAATTGAACATTTCATTTTAGTCTATGTCTCTGGAAAATACACAGAAACAAGGTAAGATAAAACTTCTCTTATTGTATGTCAGTAAAGAACAATATTTATTAAAAACAACCTTCCCTTTCAGAATAGTTAAAAATATATGACTTACATTTTATATCTTCAACTTAATTTACATGCAAATACTTTAGTGATGCTATATCCAGTGATAATAAAGTGAATTCACAGTCCATAGAGGACTAAGAAAAATCATTTGTGCTGTGATGAACATGAAGTGCTAGAAGTTAGCACCATGTTTTAATTAAGTTCTAAGAATATGAATGCTCCTGAGAGAGAATATGAGAGCTCTTGAAAATTATTCATTCACAAACCTCAAAAACATTATGCTGAATCAAAGCAGTCAGACACAGAAAATACATGCTGTATGATTCCATTTATATGAAGTTCATGAACAGGTAAAACTAACATATGAAATTAGATATAAGAACAGCAGTTGTGGGTGGAAGAGGCTGACTGGTAAGGGACAGAAGGGGATTGTCTAGGTTATGGCAATACTCTATGCTCTGAATCTTTGTCAGAGACATTGGTTACATGGGTACATAACATTAGTCAGACTTGAACTCTACACTTAAGAACCAGTGCATTTGGCTTAAAGTTACAAATGATATTTTAAACCAGTCAACAGTAATTACTCAATTATAGACTCTTAACTACATTTCTGTATTACATCTCTAACTATGGAGAGAGTCTGGCATAGGGAATTTCAACTTATTCATCCCTCCTATATAACATACAAAGTGATTTTAAAAATCATGTATTATTGAGAGATTATTATTATTAAATATTTATTTTTAAAGATTTTATTTATTTATTCATGAGGGTTACAGAGAGAGAGAGAGAGAGAGAGAGAGAGAGAGAGAAGTAGGCTTCCTACAAGGAGCCCGGTGCAGGACTTGCAGGACTTGATCCTAGACCCTGGGATCATGCCCTGAGCTGAAGGCAGATGCTCAACCGCTAAGCCACCCAGGAATCCAAGATTATTTTATTTCATTAGGCCTCTTAGAGAACAGAGAACTTAATTTTTGTCCTCAAGCTTATAAGCTTTTGGGGAACACTAGTTCATATCAAAGAACAGGAAAAATATAAATTATAAATCTGTGTTATAAGATATATTGAGAGATGATAAACAGTGATGCTTATAATAGTTAGCAAAACCTTTCCATTCAACCAGTAAACTATTATTTATTAAGCATGTACATTGTACAAGGCATTGGGATACAAAGATAAATAAGATACAGTCCCCAATTCAGAAAAACTTAGACTTTCCAGGAAAGAACAAGAAACTGAATTTGATTTTCAAACTGTCATACAATTTTGGAAAAGGCAAAAAGTATGGCATTCTAAGTGAGTGGAACATGATGAAGATTGTTAACTTCATTAAGTTTGATTTGCGTAGAATTAATATTTACTACGTGGACTACATTTCATTCGTTTTCCTTTTCCAGGTAATCACTAGCTAATTTCCTTTACTTGAAGCTGGCAGACCTTGAGTAGACAGAATGATGTTAATAGGAAGAATCATGTAAAAGAGAGTTACGACTGTGATCTGAAAATTGTAATACCCCTTGGAGATTATGGAAAGTGTAGCCCCCATTGCCCCACACATGACTTTAACACAGACCAGAGTCATTTACTGATAGAACAGGATCACAACAATTAATTTGTTAATGTCAATGGAATTTTTCTTTTTTTTTTTTAAATCTTTTTTTTTTTTTCATTTATTTATGATAGTCACACAGAGAGAGAGAGAGAGAGAGGCAGAGACATAGGCAGAGGGAGAAGCAGGCTCCATGCACCGGGAGCCTGACGTGGGATTCGATCCCGGGTCTCCAGGATCGCGCCCTGGGCCAAAGGCAGGCGCTAAACCGCTGCGCCGCCCAGGGATCCCCAATTTTTCTTTTTTTTTTTAAAAAGATTTTATTTATTTATTCATGAGAGACACAGACAAAGAGGCAGAGAGAGAGGCAGAGACACAGGCAGAGGGAGAAGCAGGCTCCATGCAAGGAGCCCGATGTGAGACTCGATCCCGGGACTCCAGGATCACACCCTGGGCCGAAGGGAGGTGCTCAACCACTGAGCCACCCAGGTGTCCCAGAAAAGAGCATTCATAGGCAAACGAATCTTTGCAATAAGTGTAAAATAATACATTCCTCAATTTAAACTATTTATTCATTTTCATATTGAATGAAACACACTAAAAACTATCGTGTAAACAAGACTGGATAGAGACATGTGAAACATTAAATACCCACCTAACATCATTTCAGCCATTTGTGGCTAAGTTCTCAGGCGTAGACATTGTAAAGAAAAAGAAATTTTGGGGAATGCAAGTTGGTGCAGCCCCTCTGGAAAATAGTATGGAGGTTCCTAAAAAAGTTCAAAATAGAGCTACCCTACGACTCAGCAACTGCACTACTGGGCATTTACCCTAAAGATACAAGCGTAATAATCTGAAGGGGCACCTGCACCCCAATGTTCATAGCAGCAATGTCCACAATAGCCAAACTATGGAAAGAGCCCAGATGTCCATCAACAGATGAATGGATAAAGAAGATGTGGTGTATGTATATGTGTGTGTATACACACACACACACACACACACACACACACCACGGACTACAACTCAGCCATCAAGAAAATGAAATCTTGCCATTTGCAACAACATGGATGGAACGAGAGGATATTATGCTAAGCAAAAGAAGTCAATCAGGGAAAGACAGTTATCATATGATCTCACTCATAAGTAGAATTTAAATGAGAAAATAAAATGAGACAAAATTAGAGAGGGAAGCAAACCATAAGAGACTTTTAATCATAGGAAACAAACTGAGGGTCACTGGAGGGGAGGGGATGGTGGGATAGGATAAGTGGGTGATGAACATTAAGGAGGGCACATAAAGTAATGAGCACTGGGTATTATATAAGACTGATAAATCACTGATCTCTACTTCTGAAACCAATAATACAATATATGTTAATTACCCATATGTAGGGTAATATGTACCCATTATAATGATAATACAGTCATATTTATTAATGTATAACTAATTCCACAATGAAATTTTTAAAAAGTTATAAAAATGGAATATAGAGTATGGCCCATTTATGTATTGTATATTGTCTCTTTCTATATGAATAAATTTCACTAGGGAACTATATATGTTAATAAACACATATACCATATATAGAGAGAATAGAACACAAAATCTTGAAAGGACATAGGCCAAAATGTTAAAAGTTGTATTTCCTGTGCATGTTGGCAGAAACACGGGTGATTTCTGTTTCTTTTATATATTATCTTGATATATGCATCATTAATAATGACAATGAATTGTCTGCAACATTTAAGATTTCAAAATGGTCTGAAGAACACTGCAACAGAAACTTGTAAAGCCATCCTCAGCTTAAGAAATAAAATGCTAACACACCAAAAAAAAAAATTTTTTTTGTATATATCAAAATTATCCAGTGACACCTTTTTGAATTTGAAATTTACTTTTATTAAAAATGTGTAATTTGCCATATTATATAAAGTCAGTTCCAAATATTTTAAAAATCGGGACACCTGGGTGGCTCAGTGGTTGAGCATCTGCCTTTGGCTCAAGGTGTGATCCTGGACTTCCGGGATCAAGTCCCACATCGGCCCCCTGCATGGAACCTGCTTCCCCCTCTGCCTATGTCTCTGCCTCTCTCTCTCTACGTGTCTCCCATGAATAAATAAAATCTTAAAAAGCCCAAATATTTAAAAAAAAATCATAGCTAAGTTAAAAAAAAAAAAGGCAAAGTACTTTACATATATAGCAATTTAAGCCTAAAAAACCAAAAGTCAAGTAATTAGTAGAATATGAAACTCATGTTAACAAATTTGGACTCAATGTTTATTCACTGTTATGTTACTTTAACAACTTTTAGATTTTGGTACAATATATAAAGAGCCTTAAAATCCTCTCATCTTTCCAACAACAAAGAGGTGAAAAAAACAAATCTTCTTAGAGGTATTCGAGAATTGAGGCCACAGGGTAAAAACACTGCCCCTAAAACAGGAGATAGGTGACACACAGAATCACAGTTTAATGGGACCAGGAACGACCAATAGAGTCAGCAACTACTAGGAATCCTTAAAAGGGAAACATTGGACTGAGCAAGGACTAGCTTGAGGACTAAAACCACTTCTAGAAGTTTTACTTCCAGGAGCCTCACCAGGTTCCCACTATGAATATCTCCTTGTACTTACCTTCCAACAGTAAGAAACAAAAGTAATCATTCTGAAATATTCCCAGGCATATGCTTCTTCCTCTGCCTGTGTCTCTGCCTCTCTCTCTCTCTGTGACTATCATTAAAAAATAAAAAAAAATAAAAAAAAAGACCTATTTTTTAAAAAGATTTTATTTATCCATTCATGAAAGACACACACACACACACACAGAGAGAGAGAGAAAGAGAGAGAAAGAGAGAGAGGCAGAGACACAGGCAGAGGGAGAAGCAGGCTCCGTGCAAGGAGCCCGACGTGGGACTTGATCTCGGGACTCCAGATCACGTCCCAGGCTGAAGGCAGACACTAAACTGCTAAGCCACCCAGGGATCCCCACTAAAGACCTATTTACCTCAGTTTCATCTACCTGATGATACATCATGTCTAGCTTTCAACAAAAAAAATTACAAGTATGCTAAAATACAAAGCAAACATCAGAATCAGACTTTTAGCTAAGATGTAAATTCTGGACTTACCAGATTGTGAATTTAAAGAAGACTAATATGCTAAAGGCTCTAATGGACAGAATGGGCAACATGTAAAAACAGATGGGTAGGGGCGCCTGGGTGGCTCAGATGGTTAATACCTGCCTTTGGCTCAGGTCATGATCTCAGGGTCCTGGGATCGAGCCCCTTATTGGACTCCCTGCTCAGTGGGGAGTCTGCTTCTCCCTCTCCTTCTGCCTCTCCCCCCTGCTCATGCTCTCTCTTATCTCAAATGAATAAATAAATTCTTAAAAAAAAGACAAACAAACCCAGATGAGTAATATAAGCAGAGATAGAAACACTAAGATAAACAATCTAAAGGAAATACTAGAAATAAAAGATTTTAATAGAAATAAAGAATGCCTCTGATCAGTAGACTGGACAAGGCTGAGGAAAGAATCAGTGAGCTTTAAGATATGTGAATAGAAACTTCTCAAACTGAAAGCAAAGGGGAAGAAAATGAAAAAAAGAAAACCAGAATATTCAAAAACTGTGGGACAATTATAAAAGGTACAACATATACACAACAGGAATACCAGAAGAGAGAAAAGAGAGAAATGAAGACATCTGAAATGGATAAGAGTTCCCAAGACTAATGACAGACAACAAACCACAGATTCAGGAGGCTCAGAGCTCACCAAGCATGATGAATACCAAAAAAATCTACACCTTGGTATAGCATACTCAAACTGCAGAATCAAAGACAAAGAGAAAATCTTAAAAGTTGCCACAGGGGGAAAAACCCTTACCTAGAAAGGAACAAAGATAAAAATGACATCATACTTCTCTTAAAAAACCATGCAAGCAATAGGAGAGAGAAATATTTAGTGTTGAAAGATAAACCTACCAACACTGAATTCTGTATCCAGTGCAACTGTCCTTCAAAAGTGAAGGAGAAATAAAGACTTTCTTAGACAAACAAAAATTGAGGAATTTGTCACCAATAGACCTGCCTTGCAAGAAAGATTAAAAGATGTTCTTCAGAGAGAAGGAAAATGACACAGATCAGAAATCTGGATCTACATAAAGAGCATTTGAAAAGGAATAAATGAAAAATATTCTTTCTTATTCTTAACTGACCTAACAGATAATATCTTTTTGAAAATGATAACAGCAACAATATATTGGACGATTATAGCCTATGAATAAATGTCTGACAGCAATGTTAAATGGGACAGAAAAAAGGAATTGTATTATATAAAGGAGTTGGTTTGCTCTGTTATAAAGTACTGGTATTACTTGTGAAGTGGTACACTGCTATTTTAAAGTCAAATTAGTTGTAAATGCATATTGCAAATTTTTAAAAAAGATTTTATTTATTTATTCATGAGAGACACACAATGAGAGAGAGGCAGAGACAGGCAGAGGGAGAAGCAGGCTCCGTGCATGGAGCCTGATGTGGGACTTGATCCCAGTGTCCCTGAGCAGATGCTCAACCACTGAGCCACCCAGGTGTCCTTATACTGCAAACTTTTTTTTTTTTTTAAAGATTTAACTTATTTATTCATGAGAGATACAGAGAGAGATGCAAAGACACAGGCAGAAGGACAAGCAGGTTCCATGCAGGGAGCCCGATGTGGGACTTGATCCCAGGACTCCGGGATCACGCCTTGAGCCAAAGGCAGTCGCTCAACTGCTGAGCCACCCAGGTGTCCCGATATTGCAAATCCTAAAGCAATCAATAAAACAAAACAAAACAAAGTAAAATTGATACACTGAGAAGAGAGAAAATGGAATAATCAGTTAAAACCAAAGAAAATAGCAAAAGAGCAGAACACAAAAAATAAAACAAAGAATGAGGGCAAGAAATAGAAAATGATTATAGATATAATAGATCTTAATTCAGTTGTGTGATTAATATGTTATTATATATATAAGACCTAATGTTCTCTATAACAAACCCACTTTTTTTTAATTTTTAAAAGTAATTTCTATGCCCAATGTGGGGCTTGAACTCACTGCCCCAAGATCAAGAGTAGAACGCCCTACCAACTGAACCAGTCAGGCATCCCAACAAACCTACTTTATTTATTTTTTAAAGATTTTATTTATTTATTCATGAGAGGCACAGAGAGAGAGAGAGAGAGGCAGAGACACAGGGAGAGGGAGAAGCAGGCTTCCTGCGGGGAGCCTGACGTGGGACTCAATCTCGGGTCTCCAGGATCACGCCCTGGGTTGAAGGCGGTGCTAAACCACTGGGCCATCAGGGCTGCCCACAAACCTACTTTAAATATAAAGACACAAATAGATTAAAGTAATGGAGAAAGATATACCATGTTAGCACTAATAAAATAAAGCTGTAGTATACATATTAATTTCAGACAAAGCAGATTTCAGACCAAGCAAATTTATCAAGCATAGAGACAATTACACAACGAAAAAAGGGGTTCATTCTCCGTAAGACATTACAATTTCTAATGTGTATGCATTTAACAATACAGCATCAAAATATAAGGAAAAACTGATAACGTTTTTAGAAATAGACAAATCTACTATTATAGTTGGAGATTTCAGTGCCACTCTTTCAGAAGTAGACAGATCCAGTGGGCAAAATAAATTAGGATATACTTGAACAGCACTATCCTTCAACTGTATCTAGTTGACATCTATAGACTATCTCATCATCAACAGCAGAATACACATTTTTCTCAAGCTCATATGGAACATTCACCAAGACAGACCAGGTTCTGGGCTATATAACACACCTTAACAAACATAAAAGAATAGAAATCATTCAAACAAAGCTCTCAGACCAAAATGTAATTAAACTAGAAATCAGTAACAGTCAGAAAATCCCAAAGTATTTTGGAGATTAAACACCATACTTCTAAATAACACATGAGTTAAAGAAGTCTCAAGAGAAAATTTAAAATAGTTTGAACTAAATGAAAAAGAACTTGGCTAGACTTTGTCCCCAGTTCCTCAGAGGGAGTCTTTAAATCCTCGAAAATTTTCTTTTTCTTTGAGAGAGAGAGAGAGAACGCGAGAGAGCGCGCACACACACATTTGAGGACAAATAGAGGGCATGGCAAAAAGGGAAGGAGATGAACAAGCAGACTCTATGCTGAGTGAAGAGCCTGATGCAGGGCTCAATCTCATGACCCTGAGATCATGACCTGAACTGAAATCAAGAGTCAGACGCCTAACTGACTGAGACACCCAGGGGCTCCAGGCTGCCTTTTGTCGATTGTTTCCTTTCACCGTGCAGTTTTTATCTTGACGAAGTCCCAATAGTTCATGTTTGGTTTTGTTTCTGTGCCTCTAATGTAAACTTACGGATTTTGGGAGATAATGATAGGTCAGTGTAGGCTGATCAATTATAATAGACGTGAAGTGCCTGGCTGGCTCAGTTGGTGGAGTGTGCCAATTCTTGATCTCAGGGTTGTAAGTTCAAGCCCCATATTGGGTATATAAAGATTACTTAAAAATAAAATATTAAAAAATTATAACAAATGTACCATTCTTATAGAGGATGGTGATAATAGGAGAGGCTATGCATTTGTGGGGGCAGGGTGCTATGGGAAATCTGTACCTCCCTCTCAATTTTTCTCTGAATCTAAAACTTCTATAAAAAATAAAGTCTATTAAAAGGACAAACAAAAAACAAAACAAAAAGATTAAGTAGGAGACACACAGATATATGTAACTATTAAATCTATTAAGAAAGCAAAAGACAAAAACAAAAATACTCCTTACTTTGAAAACTGTCACTGTGGATTAAAAAATGTTTAATTTCAGTATACACTAAAAACTTAAATGACAGATAGTAAGAGTCAATGATAAAATTAAGGGCCAAGAGTGTAGATAAAAGGAAGGTGGGCAGGCCATTTGATTGTACTGTAATATAAAAATATTTTATAAAAATTCAGTCACCACTGAGGCTTGCAAGTTTTATATATAATTCTGATGTATTTAGAGTGCACAGAAACTTACAAAGTTAAGATGATCTTATCCGTAGAAAAGATATTCTAAACAGCTTAGCCAAAAGAAGCATTTTGATTGCCTAATTTAACTTTGTAAAGGAGAAGTAAATCTTATAGCTGGTCTCTGTAAACCTCACAGCTGGAACATTCTAACAGCACCTTGCAGTTTCCAGTGATCAAAGTAAGTTACTTTATATACTAAACTAAGAATTTCATAATAGAAATAATGCAACACCAGGGGGTGCGGTTATCATGAAATAATTACACTCCTGGGAGATTACAGGCACAAGGCTGTACCCCAGGGGTGTGATTATCCCATGATAACCACATCCACTGAAATTGCATTATTGCAAAAATAAGCTCTATTCACTGGTGAGACATTATTCAATAGGTGATTTTTTAAAATGAAAAGATTTTTTAGCTTGAATCAGCAAGTGGATTAGGAAATTGGCCAGTTTATTTTTCATTGCATTCAAATTCAGAATACATCTTTATTATTTGCTTTTCTATTTGATACTGTAGAGTTTTTTATTTTGTTTTTGAGAAACCTTTAAGAGTTTCTATTACTGTTAGTTAAGTGGCACTGCTAAATTCAGGTCAAACTTCAAATGTTTTAACTGAGCAATAAAATTTTAAATAATTTACTTCTATGTACAAAATTTTTAATTTTTCTAATATTCACTTATAAAACTTATAAGTGTACAATCAATGTTAATATATTCATCTACTTCCTGCCAGACATTTTCCCACGAGTATCTGTCTATATATCTACCTAAAGATAGCAAGAGAAACAGGAATGGAATCCAGGTAGCTACTATGTTTTAGAACTTGCTTTTTTTATTTGACCAAATGTTAAGGACATCAATATCATTAATAAGTCTTTTTATCATATCAATTGTTCTTATACACAGCTGAAGCTGATGGTTCTCAACCTTCATAGTGCATTAGAATAGATTGTAACTTTCATCATCTTCATCATCTTCTGGGGTATCACAGATGGTGAAAGCTAGTGATCCATTTTTACCATAATTTTATCACAGAGTTCAGAGGTTTGAGATATTCTCAGATGAGTAAGATATAGGATTTAAAAGAAATAAAAAATATCCTGTGTATTTGTCAGTATTTGTTCTCACACTTACATTTGCCAGTTTTTTTGTTTTTTTTGTTTTTTTATTTATGATAGTAACAGAGAGAGAGAGAGAGAGAGAGAGGCAGAGACATAGGCAGAGGGAGAAGCAGGCTCCATGCACGGGGAGCCCGATGTGGGATTCGATCCCGGGTCTCCAGGATCACGCCCTGGGCCAAAGGCAGGCACCAAACCGCTGCGCCACCCAGGGATCCCCATTTGCCAGTTTTAAAGGAAAAACTGTTAATGGAAATTTTCCTAATACTTTTTTCTATAAAAAATGAGGCAAAGAGGGACACCTGGGTGGCTCAGTGGTTGAGCGTCTGCCTTCGGCTCAGGTCATGATCCTGGGATCTAGGATTGAATCCCACATCGGGCTCCCTGTGAGGAGCCTGCTTCTCCCTCTGCCTATGTCTCTGCCTCTCTCTCTATGTCTCTCATGAATAAATAAATCTTAAAAAAAATAAAAAAGAATGAGGCAAAGAATTCAGACTGCTACTTATATTTCTCATCATAAACATACTGTTTACAACATACCAGTAACTTTTTGCTTCCTTTAGCTGTTACAACTATTCTGAAAATAAATCTAATATAGGAGTACAAAGGAAAACATTTGCCTTTTGAAGCATATCATGAGATATTCAGCATCTGTAAAGCCTAAATTTTAAGTTTCTTTCCCAATTTTAACCACAGATTTTATTTATTTATTTATTTATTTATTTATTTATTTATTTATTTATTCAATGATAGAGAGAGAGAGAGAGAGGCAGAGACACAGGAGGAGGGAAAAGCAGGCTCCATGCTGGGAGCCTGATGTGGGACTCGATCCCGGAACTCAGGATCGCGCCCTGGGCGGAAGGCAGGCGCTAAACTGCTGAGCCACCCAGGGATCCCCTTAACCACAAATTTTAACATAAAAGAAAGTTACTTGTAATTTCATCAATTATAAAACTATTTTCATTCTTCTGTGTTTCCTTCCAGTCCTAATATATATGCATGTAGTTTTACATTACCAAAATAATGTAGATTCACTTAGTACTCCTTAATTCACTAAATATATCAACAGTTTATTGCATTCCCCTAATGCTGGATATTTAATTTATAATAGTGAAAAACAAGAAATGATGCTGAAATGAACATTTCCCTTAAAAAAAAAAAAAAAGGTTTTTCAGCACATTACCATCTTTTCTTCTCCACTGTACTATCCTGCTTCCAAAAAGAACACATACCACACCACAGAGAATATTCCATGGCATCATTTTTGCTTAAGCTCATTTTCCCAAAATTTCAGATCATGATCATCCTCTAGGGGTGACAGTCTCAGACTTCTCTCGGGACTCTGATTTGAAAGGGGCTTGGGAACCAATATTTATCTTTAACTTTTTTTTTTTTTTAAGAGAGAATGCACCTGTGAGCAGAGGGTGAGAGAACAGACAGAGAGGGAGAGAATTTCAAGCAGACTCCCCACAGTGCTCAGTGGGGAGCCCAGTACAGGGCTCAACCTCACAACCCTAAGATCATGACCTGAGCCGAAATCACAAGTCAGACACTTAAACCAACTGAGCCACCCAGGCGCCCCTCTTATCACTTTCTTCTAAATTCCTAGAAGCTGAATTTCTAAGTAAAAGGACATGCATTTAAGGCTTTTGATACATATCATCAAATGACTCTTTAAAAAGGCTATTCCAGGGTCACCTGAATGGCTTAGTTAAGCATCCTGACCTTTGGCTCAGGTCATGATCCCGAGGTCTTGGGACTGGGCCTGCATCAGGCAGGCTCCCTGCTCAGAGGGGAGAATGCTTCTCCCTCTCCCTCTGCCCCTATACCCTTGCCTGTGCGCTCTCTCTCTCTCAGTCCCTCTCAAATAAATAAATAAAATATTTAAAAAAAGGCGATTCCAATCTATCAACAGTGGATTAAAATGTTCATTTACCACACTTGCTTCAACAGTGGATGTATACTTCTTTTAAATCTTTGTAATGGAAAAAAAATAAAAAATAAAAAAATAAATCTTTGTAATGGAGTGCTGGGCATTATATAAGACTGAAGAGTCACTGACCTCTACCTCTGAAACTAATAATACACTGTATGTTAATTAACTGAATTTAAATAAATAAAAATAAATCTTTGCCAAAATTTTTTTAAAAATTTTTATTTATTTATGATAGTCACAGAGAGAGAGAGAGAGGCAGAGACATAGGCAGAGGGAGAAACAGGCTCCATGCACCGGGAGCCTGATGTGGGATTCGATCCTGGGTCTCCAGGATCGTGCCCTGGGCCAAAGGCAGGCGCCAAACCGCTGCGCCACCCAGGGATCCATCTTTGCCAAAATTGATAGGCAAAAAGATAATATATTATTTTAGTTTTCGTTTCTTTGGTTATTAATGCTGTTGAAAATGTCCTTATAGGTTTCATGGCCATTTGCAGTCCTCCTTTTGTAAGCTACCTGTATTTATATCTTTTGCTCCTTTCCCATTTGTATGTTCATTTATTTATTTTTAAAGATTTTATTTATTTATTTATTTATTTATTTATTTATTTATTTATTTATTCATGAGAGAGACAGAGAAAGAAAGGCAGAGACATAGGCAGATAGAGAAGCAGGCTCCATGCAGGGAGCCCAACGTGGGACCCAATCCGGGGACTCCAGGATCATGCCCTGAGCCAAAGGCAGACGCCCAACCACTGAGCCACCTGGGCATCCCGAAAGAGCATTTTATATATTAGGGTTATCAACTATAGTATTTCAAAAAAGTTAATACATTTTTAACCTCTATCACCCACTACTCAATTCATTTAGATACAGAGTAATAGTAATTTGTAGACAGTTCAGGCTTGGTTACATATATATTAAGACTTAGTAGGAGCCACAAATAGTGTATTTTTCTACTTGGTTCACTTTATTTTGAAAAAGTTCATTTGACTGAAGAACAGAACTACAGTATAATCCCACCATAAGTGCGCTCCAAAAACTTTGTATAAAATGAATGATTATACTTTAAAGTCTATGAATGTAAACAGACGGCTGGAGAAGAGCTAATAACCAGCTTTGTTGTATCTGAATTCACCATCCAATACTCTTAAAAAGAGGTTAAGTCAATGGCGTATGTTCTTTCAGGGGTTGTTATATTCCCTAATATAGAATCAAGACAAAGCAGGTCTACTGATTACTCAATAAAAGGCTAAGTCTGGAGTCTATCCTACTCATCCTCTCAGAAGCAGGATCAAAGTAAAATGAGGCTAGGGATTACAAAGGCAGCCATTACTACTGTCTGCCCCTAGCCAATACAGAAGTAAGTCATGCAGTTGTAAGGAAAAACGAGAATGATGCAACCCCTTCCAAAAAACATATATACTTTTCAGAAATAACTTAGATTCCTATGACTACTAAAACTGTAGTCAGAAATATTTGAGACAATGGGTTCTTCATATATGACCTAGTCTACCCTCATGTTCTTTGGGGCTTTCTTTTGGGACCTCTCCCTCTTCTTTCACCAGTTTAGTGGGGGCAGGGGAGGGGAGGGAACATCAATATGTGGGTTATAAGAGTACCTGCACAGTGGCATCATGGAGTGTTCTTTTGTCAGAGATTGCCAGACCAAGGTCTGTACTAATACTCTCTCACCACTGAGCTAATGGTTTCCCTCTATGTAAAATGTGGTTTCTTATCCTTCTTTAGAGCAGTGATTAAAAAAAAAATCAATTGTAATATTCTGTGTACTTCTTCTACCCATTCTAATATCCATAATGCCATTTAAGAACAGCATCAAGGGGCGCCCAGGTGGCTCAGTCGGTTAAGCCTCTCACTCTTGATTTCAGTTCAGATCTTAATCATGAGTTCAAGCCCCATACTGGGCTCCTCGCCCTTAAAAAAACTTAAAAAAAAAAAAAAATCCACAAAAACAAAAACTCCAGTGTCAAACTTGACAACGGATCAAATTCCTATAATCTTAATATGAGAACTAGCATTTTGAATCATAAAGCCTGCCTCTGGCTTGTTGGAAGGAAGCAGGATCTCTTGTAAGAGAATAAAAGCTGAAGGTCATATGCTGATTGACAGTGAACCCTGGGCTCAAAGGTGGTAGTGAAAGCCATAGGGAGTCCAAAAAAGTGCATCACAGGGCTAGTGAGAAGGATAGGGCTTAATGCTCAGAGCACTTGCTTCAGTACAGCAGCTCTGCCTTATATATGTTCTATATACTGGGGTTTCACATAAGAGTTCTTTTTTAAAAAGGTTCTGCAGTTTCTTAAATAATGCTGAAAAATCTCTTGAGTTATACTATCATCCATATTTTAAGATGAGGTAAAGCTCATAAAAGTGGAGTAACTTGTTTAAGGTTACAGTTAAGTATTATTATTTCTATTTATTCTGGTTATTTCTATTTATAATTTATTATGACTTACAGTTGGATTAGTGTGGCTATATCAGTAATATACTAATATGGCACTGCAAATTTAAAACTTCTCAGCTTTAATATCTGAGTGTGCAAATGATCCAAACCAAATTAGACCAGTTTTTTTAAGTAGTTAATAATATGCAGGAAGGTAAATAACTTTCAAGTAAAACTCAATTTTAACATGTTTAACATCTTTTTAAATTCAGTTTTGATTTTATCTCTGAACTAAAATGAGGCAATTGCTGAGTCTTCTAGTTAGCCTACATTTATAATTCTGGAGACATGAATATGAAAAATAACTATTTTTAGGTTACTAACCTGATTATGCTTAATCTGTCTTTTACCTTTAAAATCAAGCTTATAGGGCAGCCCGGGTGGCTCAGCGGTTTAGCGCTGCCTTCAGCCCAGGGCCTGATCCTAGAGACCCGGGATCGAGTCCCATGTTGGGCTCCCTCCATGAAGCCTGCTTCTCCCTTGGCCTGTGTCTCTGCCTCCCTCTCTCTCTCTCTCTCTCTCCCTGTCACTCATAAATAAATAAATAAAATCTTTAAAATAAATAAATAAATAAATAAATAAATAAATAAATAAATAAATAAAATCAAGCTTATAGGGCCCTTGGCTAGAAAAATTAAATTTAATTCTAATACACAGCATTTCAAATTCAAAATATATGACCAGAGTTCCCACTGGTCATATTTTGAGCACATGACTTGGTCCAAAAAAACCAAACCAAAGGAAACCACCACCCAGGGAGATTAAAAAAAGAAAAATGTTCTTTCCTTGTTTGTCCTTGATACAAATTCTCAAACAAATCATGTCTAGTGCCTACCTGAGCCATCAGTGGGAACGGAACTTGCATTGATTCCAGAAAGACCAAATAGAGGACATTCTCGATCTGTGTTGACATGACCCCATTTGTGACATTTAATGCACCTCACGTTTCGAACCTGAGAAATCGTGAACATTATTTCAGTTATTAAGATTGTAAGAATCTTTTTTTTTAAGATTTTATTTATTTATTCATGAGAGACAGAGAGAGAGAGAGAGGGAGAGGCAGAGACAGAAGCAGAGGGAGGAGCAGGCTCCATGCAGGGAGCCTATGTGGGACTCCATCTGGGGTCTCCAGGATCACGCCCTGGACTGAAGGCGGCGCTAAACCGCTGAGCCACCGGGGCTGCCCAGATTGTAAGAATCTAACAAATGTTCAAATCCCTACTTCTTAGTAGTATCATTCATAAAAGATTTCCAGGGAAAGAGACTCCCTGACTATATTTGGTAATTTAACATAAATACTAAAATCTTCTATAAATTCTGCCTAAAAGCTAACCTGAATCCTGTTTCCTTTTGACTGTTACTTGGTGACAATAGAACAATGTCATCTAAAAAGAAATGATAAAATATCAAAAAAGAATTATGTCCTGGCTTAATCTTAAATTCTCTAATTTATAATAGTTAACCTTTGAAGTTTTAGTTGCCTAACCAGAGGTTTGCAAACTGTTTCTGTAAAACACCAAATAGTAAGTATTATAGGCTTTATGGGCCAGAGGTCTCTGTTGCAACTACTCAACTCTGCCAATGTAGCAGAAGGAAGCCACGGACAATATGTAAATGAATAAGCAAGGCAGGATTCCAAAAAATGTTATTTCCAACAAGAACCTGGCCCTCTGGTAATATTTTGTCCCAATTCTAAACAAATAGTTTTACATCTTTTCTTAACTTTGAGCTAATTCTCCAAATTCCTGAAAACTACAGAGACCCATATCATTATAACCCTCAATACAAACCTTTGATTCCTCTCTCTCTCTTTTTTTTTTACCAGGAGAAAATCAAATTTAATAGGCATATGTAAAGAGAATCCACATGGACATGAAATTTCTGATTCCTATCTTTAATCTGTCTACTATATTTAATGTTTTATCCCCGAGTCCTTTTACTATCTGGATACAAATGAAAACCACAGAGCCCTGTTTCAGCTGAAATACCTTTTGGACAACAGTATAAAGAAGTATTTATTAAGTAAGAATTATTTTTTACAGAGTAAAATATGGGTCACTTGCCTGAATGCCAAAGGGCTGATCTCTGATGTTCATGTCATCTTTGGCATATCTATTGTGTAGAGAATATGTATAAACACAATATTAAGAACAGTTTAATAAATTAGAGAGCAGTAATCCTGAAAATAGTTTTATGGTTCTAAATACATTATAAAATGTGTAACTTCAATAAATACACAGAACTATGAAATATATTTAGTATTTCCAAATACCACTTTATTACTAATTATCCAGTTTGATGATATGTGATTTTTTAAAAATGGAAAACTATGTAAAATTAAAGTCTATGACCAAGTAAATTAGTTGTATAAAACAAATCATGTAAAATATCTTTTTACATTAGTCACCTACTCTAGTGAACGAAGAGGCGATGTAAGATGGGATATCAGATAAAGTTAATGATATATATTTCATCTTAAAAGAAAACTGGCTCTTACTTTTCCCGTGGAGCGCCTTTCTGCCATTCAAATTTGTATTCAGTCTCTCCTTCTGTTTCTTCTTTCTAAAAACATTAAGAAGTCTTTCAATTTTTTCATAAAATTACAATCTACTGCCAAGTAAACTGAAGCACATTAAATAGTACTTTACCTCTTTGTTTTCTTGATTGCATATCAAAGATATAGGAGAAAAAAAAAGCTCAAGTTAAAAACTTCAACGTTAAAGTCTCCTATCATATATTATGATATCACAGTATTTAGTTGTAACTTGTAAGAAATTATTGGTTTGACTTTTTTTCTTCTTTCACAAGATAAAATTCAAATTGCTAAAAGGATAAATACAATATTGAGTGAGATAGTTATAACACATTAATTCCTAATTTTTAAACCTTTTTATTTTTCATTGAAAAAATATTATGCTACCTATAAGCATATTCAGCAGGAAGAACTAAAGATGTATACACAAAGTATAAAAGAATAAATGCACTTCTGTTGATGTTGACATTTTTTCCTCCTCAAAGGTCAAGTCACTAAAAAAGTCAAGTCACAAAATATTACTAGATTAGACAGGTATTTTTAGTATTTATTCTATTGCACTGAATTCAGTATTTTACGATTATCTTTACAGGAAAAAATAGCAATTTTAAAGATGAAGAGCAACTTTTATGTACCTATGTATGTATTTACTTATTTAAAGATTATTTATGTATTTATTTATTTAGAGAGAATACAAGCAGGGAGATGGAAAGAATCCCAAGCAGTCTTGAGTACAGAGCCCAAAGTGGGGGCTCAATCTCATAATACTGAGATCATAATCTGAGTCAAAATCAAGAGTTGGACACAACCAACTGAGCCACCCAGGAGCCCCAAAGATGAAGAACAACTTTAAAAAAATGTCTGTTCTAACAGTGTTCAAGCTTTAGTTGTAAAGACATCAAAGACAAAAAAAAAAAAAAAAAGGGAATGAGGCAAGTACCTTTTTTAGCTCCTGGTGGGGCCTCATACATGAAATTAAGGCCATTCTTTACACGCTCATCGCCCATAAGCAACCTAAATAAAACAAGAAATAAAATTAACAATTTTATATAGGAGGAAAAAATTACAGAATAACTGTTCTCCATCTTCTAAAACTCTAAGGAAATTTAGAGAAAATATTTTTGTTGGAGATAAAGTTCCAAAACTTTACTTCACTGATTAGATAACTTCTGAAATACATGAATGGAAATTCAAACAGTGCTGCCTCTTTAGTAACTGGTTTTAATTTTTGAGACTCTCTCATTACCTGAGAGATCCTAGCCCTCCCAACAGAAAAGGAGAAAAATGCCATGGTCGCCCTCACATACTTTTTTTAAACCCTGAAATGCTATGGAAATAATGACAGTTTTGAAATTCTATATTCCAGCAGAAATTTGGAATTAAGTTAAATAGTGCCAACATTTTTTCTTAATTGTGAAGGATCAAACCATTTGGAAAAATGAGTCTCTCTGGAATTTCTTTAGAAAGTCAATCCAATTAGTGCTTGTAATAAGGGTCAAAGTCAATAGGAGAATCAAATTCTTTGATGAGGCCACAGAGGAGAGAACAGTTTAAAGAGATCCTACAACAGGTTAATCACTATGATAGAATCAATGTCTGCTGCACCTCAAAAATCATTTTCCTTATAGTCTAACACTGAAAGTTCCCAGTTTGAGTTCTGTTTAGAGAGATATAATTTTTTAAAAAGCTCTGCAATAAATTGAATGACTGGTTGAGTTAAAGTTTTAATTCATAAGATCCAAGTAAAGTACTGATTATAAAGATGAAAGCTAAAGAGTGAATAGAATCACCTCTTATATTTGAAAAAGGCAATCACAAAGGATGTATTACATAATTATAATTCTTCACTTATTTCCATTGGAATTTTTAAGGAACTATAAAAAAAAGACAGCAAAAGGATGACAGGATCTCTATCTATATAATGGAATATTATTTTGCAATAAAAAGGAATGAACTACTGAAACATGCTACAAAATAGATGAACTTCAAAAACATTATACTAAGAGAAAGAAGCCAGTCACAAAAGACCATTTATATGTGTAATCTCATTTATATGACATGCCCAGAGTAGGCAAATCTATAGAGACAGAAAAGAAATTAATGGTTGCTTAGGGCTGAGAAGTAGAAGGCACAGGGTATAAGAATGGGAAGTAACTGCTAACGGGTACAATATTTCTTTTTCAGATGATGAAAATGTTCTGATATTAGATTAGGATGGCTCCCAAACTCTGTAATGATATATACTTAAAGCCAATGTACACTTTCAACAACTGTAAAAATTTTATCTTAGATTAACACCATCTTAAAAGTTAAAATCAAGCACGTGAAAAGCTCAACATCACTAGTCATCAGATAAATAGAAATTAGGGGCACCTGGGTGGCTCAGTCAGTGAAGTGTCTGCCTTTAGCTCAGGTCATGATCCCAGGGTCCTGTGACTGAGCATCAGGCTCTCTGCTCAGTGGGGGGTCTACTTCTCCCTCTCTCTCTGCCCCTGCTCACTCTGTCTCACATGTGCTCTAATAAATAAATAAAATCTTAAAAAGAAATAAAAACCATGAGATAGCACTTCACACTAATTAAGATGGCTGTTATTTAAAAAAAAAAAAGGAAAATAATAAATGTTGGCAAGGACATGGAGAGAATGGAACTCTCGTGCATTACTAGTGGTAATATAAAATGGTGCAGCTACTATGGAAGAATTTAGTGGTTCTTCAAAAGCTAAACACAGAATTACCAAATGACCTAGCAAATCTACTCCTAAGTATATATCTAAAGGAACTGGGACTTGAACAGATGGATATTTGCATGCTAATGTGTATAGCAGCATTACAGCGGCCAAAAGGTAGAAGCAACTTAAGTGTCCATTCATGGATGGATGGGTAAATAAAATACAGTATATACACACAATGGAATATTATATAGCCATAAGAAGAAAATAAGTTCTGACACATGCTACAATATGGATGAATCTTGAACACACTGTGCTAAGAGAAACAAGTCAGTTGCAAAGAAACAAATATTTTAGGATTCTACTTATTGGAGGCACCTATAATAGGCAAATTCATAGAAACAGAAAGTAAAATAGTGGTTACCAGGGGCTGAAGGAAGAGGGAAATAGGGAATTATTGTTTAATGGGTACAGAGTTTCTATTTGGTGTAACGGAAAATGTTTTGGAAATAAATAGTAACGATAACATAACACTGTCAATGAAATTAATGGCAGTGAATTGTACACTTAAAAATGTTCTATATATTTTACCCCTGCAAAAAAACATTTAGGGGATCCCTGGGTGGCGCAGCGGTTTGGCGCCTGCCTTTGGCCCGGGGCGTGATCCTGGAGACCCGGGATCGAATCCCACATCGGGCTCCTGGTGCATGGAGCCTGCTTCTCCCTCTGCCTGTGTCTCTGCCTCTCTGTCTCTCTCTGTGTGACTATCATGAATAAATAAATAAAATCTTAAAAACAAAAAACAAAAAACAAAAAACAAAAAAAAACAAAACAAAAAAAAACATTTAGTTTATACTGAAACAAAAATAACATAAAATAAAAACTGGAAAATCCAATTTCCACTTCATGTAAAATTCAACAAGTAAACAAAATAAAAGGTAAAGATATGATACTGGCATTTTGTTTTAATTTCAATTAAAAACTTGTAAAAATTATTATTTTTTTGCTGTTGATTATATGCAGAGTGAATGTATTGACATTCCAATAAATCTGTTTTTATCCAGTCAAAATAATAAATGTGACTGTCATCTTTAAAAAAAAGTATGTAAAAAAAAGCGGGGGGTGGGGAATCTCTGGGTGGCTCAGTGGTTTAGCACCTGCCTTTGGCCCAGGGCGTGATCCTGGAGTCCCAGGATCGAGTCCCACATCGGGCTCCCTACATGAAGCCTGCTTCTCCCTCTACCTGTGTGTCTCTGCCCCTCTCTCTGTGTCTCTCATGAATAAATAAATAAAATCTTAAAAAAAAAATATGTCTGTACAGGGCAGCCCGGGTGGCTCAGCAGTTTAGCGTCGCCTTCAGCCCAGGACATGATCCTGGAGACCCGGGATCAAGTCTCACGTCGGGCTCCCTGCATGGAGCCTGCTTCTCCCTCTGCCTGTGTCTCTGCCTCTCTCTCTGTGTCTCTTGTGAATAAATAAATAAAATCTTTAAAAAAAAAGTATGTACAAATTGACATTCATAAACATTAAGAATCATTTATGGCAGTAACAACTTAAAAGAGAAAAATTAGATTACTAAAGAATAAAATTGTCTATAAAGGACCATTTTGAATGAAGGGGAAAAAAAACTTTGCAATCACCAATTACTCATAAATTTGTACTCAACTAACCAAACCCAGAAGCAATGAACACTCCTAGTATCCAGAACCTGGTTTCTAAATATCTTTCTTCAGTAAAAGGAACCAGGTTCCTTGGAACTTGGTTGATTCCAATGCTAGAGCAGGGAAAAACAAAAGACAAGTTTGGCCCATCTTGGTGCCAGGAAGTGGTTTTAAAAAAAGGTTGCAGCGGGACATCTGGGTGGCTCAGCGGTTGAGCACCTGCCTTCGGCTCAGGGTGTGATCCTGGAGTCCTGGGATCGAGTCCCACACTGGGCTCCCTGCAGGGAGCCTGCTTCTCCCTCTGCCTGTGTCTCTGCCTTTCTCTGTCTCTCGCTGTGTCTCTCATGAATAAATAGATAAAATCTTAAAAAAAAAAAAAAGGTTGCAGCATGTGAAATGGATTTAGGAACCAAGCTGGTAGAGCAGTCAAAGGCCAAAACTGACACAATCTGAGCAACAAAATAAGTAACAATAATACTGTATTATAATCCATTGAATAAGTATCACTGAGTCCATACTGGTAGAAGTAATTACATACATAACTAAATGAGAGAAAGGGAAAATTCTTCTTTCCAGAGGAATTCAAATTTTAAAATATAGGGGGAATGAGAGGAATAGAATTATTGGAATACCACAGTAATAACTGATGCAGGCAATATCCACCAGTGAATGCTAGCTTAGTGGACAAATGTTCAAAAAAACCCAGGATATCTGTATAGCTTCAAATATTTAATTACAAAGAGAATAAAGTAACTCTTTTTTAAGATCAAGAATAAACAGGGGGCACCTGGTTGGTTGAGTTGGTAGAATGTGTGACTCTTGATGTCAGGGTTCTGAGTTCAAGCCCCATGCTGTGCATGGAGCCTACTTAATTAAAAAAAAGAAAAAAAGAAGAAGAAGAAGTAGAAAGAAGAAGAAGAAGAAAGAAGAAGGAGGAGGAGGAGAAGGAGGAGGAGGAGGAGGAGGATGAGGAGGATAAGGAGGAGGAGGAGAAGGAGGGAGAAGGAGAAGAAGGAGAAGGAGGAGAAGAAGGAGAAGGAGGAGGAGGAGAAGGAGAAGAAGAAGGAGGAGGAGGAGAAGGAGAAGAAGGAGGAGGAGAAGGAGGAGGAGGAGGAGGAGGAGAAGGAGAAATTCTTCTTTTCCCTGCGAAGTCTCCTCTTCTTCTTCTACTTCTCCTCCCTCTTCTTCCCTTCTTCTTTATTTTCCCTTCCCCTTCTTCTTTCTTTACTTTCTTCTCTCTCCTTCGTTCTTCTCCTCAGTTCTTATTCTTCTCCCTTCTTCTCCGTCTATTCTCTCCCCCCCCCTTCTTCCTCCTCCCCTCCTCCTCCCGCTGCCATCTCCTCGCAGAAGAAGAAAGATATCCGCAGAAGAAAGAAGAAGAAGAGCCAGCATAGTCTGTTGCAAACCTACTTTTCCATCTCCACTATCTTTTTATCAGCCTAACTCAATTATTGACTGCTTCCCCAAACACCCTCTCTACTCTCCCACTTTGATCTTTAATAAGCTTTTACTATATGGAAATCAGGGTTTCTCAACAGTGGTGCTACTGACATTTTGGACCAGATCATTCTTTGCTGTGTGGGACTGTTCTATACACTGTAGGATATTTTGCAGCATCCCTAGTCTTTACCCGCTAGATGCTAGTAGCATCCAACCTCTGAGTTCTGACAATCAAAAAAGTGTCCGAATGCTGTCACATGTCCCCTGGCAGGAGTGTGGCCAGTGGGGGGAAATAATGGCCTTCAGATGATCTAAATCCTTAACATTCTTCATAGTTCAGCTCAATTGTCACTTCTTTCATGAAGTTTTACTTTGTTATCCCAAATGGAATCATCTGTCCTACATTAGCATGCTATAGTTTTTAAAACACTGTGTTTTTAATATGTCAAGCTATTATATTCAGCTTTGAACTATGTGTACATAGATATTTCTGAGGGCAGAGACAAACTATATATCACAGTTGTATAGGCCCCTATTTAAACAGCCTGCTATTTATGGCCTTGCATGAAATTAGGTACTCAATAAAAGTTAACCAAATTAAATAGAATTAGTGAGAAGAGTACTTAATTGACCTAAAAGTTTTATTTCTATAATTTCACTCTTGATATACTATATTTTTTTATTTTACTTTTTTTAAAAAGATTTTTATTTATTTGACAGAGAGCAAGAGTACAAGGAGGCAGAGGGAGAGGAAGAAGCAGGTTCCCTGCTGAGCAGAAAGCCCAATGTGGGGCTTGATCCCAGCACCCAAGATCATGACCTGAGCCGAAGGCAGATGCTTAACCAACTGAGCCATGCAGGCGCCCCTTGATATACTATATTTAAAGAGAATATTTAGTAAGAGTTAAGTAGTACTTCACTTATGTTCCATAGTTTGATGAAAAACAGAAATGAACTGAAGATAGTATGGTCTATGTAATTAAAGCACTATCATTCACTTGCTTAATTAATCAAGAGCAATTAGCTTCAGAGTTAGACATATTAATATAAACATAAAATGACAATAGATGAAGGGCAAGTACTCTGCTGGAATACATCAAAACAGAACTCTACTATGATTCTGCCATTAATAGGGCAATGACATGCAGGTCAAGTAGAGACACTTCATTTTACTTTTTGAAGGCGTCCTGTACATCTTTTTATTTCGGTGTACGCTAAAAAAGTATCTTTGTAAGCAATCTCAGTAGTTTGAGTGTAGACTTTCATTGTTCTTCCAAGCTTTACCTAAGTTGGGATTTGCTCACCAACTGTGTGATGGAGTCACATCAATATATGTTTTATGTGAATTATGGGTAAGGCTGGAAAAAGTGGCAATGTACAGATATAAGAGTAAAGAGGGTACACAGGAAATAGAATCCTACCATTGGGGAATTCAATTCAAAAAAGCTCATTTACTGTATGATTTAGTAAGTGATTATTCTCATACAACTGATTATTCTAAAAACATTAGCATAGTGAAATTTCTTACCTATTATCATATGATTCTTGTTCTTTAAGATACTGTTGCATTAATTCTTCTTGTTTCTTCTTATCATATGATATTTTCTGTTCTGCCATCCATACCTAAATTAGTGAAGTAAGAAATTTAAGTTAAATACTAAGTTTTCTTTTCTTTTATAACAAAATATAAAATGCTATCATATATGGTTTACAACATAACCTATTTTGGCCATAATGACATCACCACAAAATAACAGCTAAAAAGTCTGATTTGTGCCTTGATACAGGTCCTTAAATCTAGTCATTCAAAATAGCTAAACTTCCATGCAAAACTATCAAACTTAAGAACCACTTTGAGCACCTGTAGTACAACAGCTTCTCGCATGCAGTCTCCATATCATCCTAGAGAAGAGAATGACCATCTCTCTATATGGAATATGTCTAGTCTAGAAAACACCTACGGCACAACCAGTAGGAATAAACAATGCCCATGAGTATCACAGACATTCCAAAAGAGGAGAAATGGAGGATAAGGAATAGAAAAAAAAAAAAAAAGAGATGGAAAGGTAGTTGTAGAAAAAAGGAAAGAGACAAGAGAGAAAACAGGTAACAGAGATGTGTCAAATGTCTTGAGTTGCTCAAGGGTATCAAACCACAGGCTGACTGTGTCTCTAGGTGAAATCCTCAAAATCATAAAAGTACTGGAGGTAAAAAGCCCACACAACTTATACAAGAATACTTAATCAGGTTATTTCTTGGTTTCAAAGGTATCAGTGCCTTCCTACTGCCTTTACAGTAAAGGACACAGTATTTGACAACCATTCAATGTAAACAAGAAGTCAAGACTTTCTCTCTAAATATGCTGTTTTAGGAAGGTAAATTGGAGGACAAATACTTACATTGATAAAATTATAATTATTAATATGGGGGCAGATAGGTATGCAGAGGAGAGTGTGGGACAAGACTGCCATTACTAAATTCTAGAAGCAAAACAGGTGTAGTTACCAGTATTTTAATAATGATGAAATAGGAATGTTCTAGGGGACACTGTTTTAGAAGTGGGTAAGAAGGAATTCATATGGAAATAAAAGCAAAAACAGAAATGGAAAGGCAGGGCAGCCCCAGTGGCCCAGCGGTTTACCGTGGCCTTTGGCCTGGGGTGTGATCCTGGGGACCTGGGATCGAGTTCCACATCAGGCTCCCTGCATGGGGCCTGCTTCTCCCTCTGCCTGTGTCTCTGCCTCTCTCTCTCTCTCTGTGTCTCTCATGAATAAATAAATAAAATCTTAAAAAAAAAAAGTATACAGTTAAAAAAAAAAAAAAAAAAGAAATGGAAAGGCAATTCTCCAGGGACAGAATATACCAGAAATTTCTTTTGGTATGTTCCCTGAAAGTTTCTCCCACTGACTTCATACTTAGCAATGTAATGTTACAGTACAAGAAACACCTACATTTAAGATAGGCACATTTGGAATTTTTTACTGTAGCTCAAAGTGAAAACAGCTGCAACAAAGACACGCAGGGTGTCACTGTCTCATAGAATAACACATTAATAATAACTTTCAAGTGGAGAACATATTATTTCTAACAGAATAACTACCATTTATTTAAAGCTCTAAATTTTACAAAGTTATTTTACTAATCTCAATTGCTCAAGTGCTTAAATACATTTTGAGTACCATGGACTGAAATAAAAATAAAATACATTTTTGCCTTCAAAATGCTCAGAATATGCTGATAAAAAAATCACGTTAACTTCTGTATGTTTAAACTATTTCACGATAAGAAAATGAACTGTGCAAATAATAATAAAGTTTGATATCTGGATAATAGAAATATATACAAGAAAAATAAAACAAGACAGTGACTGGAGGACAGGAGGAAGGCTGGTATAATGGAATGCTTTATAGCAAGTTTTGCTTTTTAGAGTTAATTTTTCTAAGATTTGTTTATTTTAGAGAGAGAAGAGAGAGCATGCTCACATGAGGGGGGAGGGGCAGAGGGAGAGAGAATCTGAAGAGCCCCATGGCAGGCTTGATCTCATGACCCTGAAACCATGACCTGAGCTGAAACCAAGTGTTAAATATTGAACTAGCCACCCAGGTATCTCTAGAAGCTAATTTTTAAATTAGGTAACTATATTTTCAGGTAGCCAAAGTTATCATTTCTTATATATCTTTCCAAAGATGTTCTAATGCATATACACATAATCTTATATATATGATTATATATATACACATACACACACACACACACCCAATATATGTAACAAACATACATTCTTTTCTCAATCTTTTCATAAATGGTAACATATACTGCATACTTGCACACAAAATATGTATAAAATAAAACTGAATACTATGGAGATCATTTCTAGATTAGTTTAAAAAAAAAAAAAACTTTCTTGGTTTTGGGTGGAGAAGGGGCCGAATATCATTCTACCGTGGAGCTATCGCACCATTTATTTAACCAATCTCCCGCTCTACTGATGGGCATTTAAGCAATTTCTAATCTTTTGCTATTATAAACTTTGCTTCAACAAATAACCCCATACACAAGTAACTTTATACATGTTAAGCAGGGTTTTGAAGAAGTTCAAAATTTTGACAAGGAAAATACAGGGTAAGACATGTGCTATATCCACACAATGGAATTATTCAGCAATAAAAATGAATACAATACCGATACATTCTACAACATGGATTAACTTTTAAAACATACTAAGAAAAAAAATCATTCATAAAGGCCAAATACTGCATGATTCCATTTATAGGAAATTTAAGTTTAGGTGGAAGATAATGAAGGTCTAAGCTAAGAAATAGGCTGTAGTGACAAAGAGGAGAAATGAATTCAAAAGATATTTGGAAGGTAAGACAAACAATTTATTAGCTACCTAGATAAAGGGGTGATGGAAAAGGGATGAATCTGAATTTCTGGCCTGGGTAACAGAATGAAGGAATGTGTTACTACCTCTATTTCCTACCCATATGAGATAGGAAGTATAAAAAGATAAGCAGATTTAGGATGCGATACATATTCATTTCAGATATCCTGAGTTTGAGATGCCTGTAATGTGCCAGGATGATACTGTCTAGATCATACAGTTGTCTTGTACCTTGAGCTGGGGGAGAAAAGTGAGACTTCAGATTTCAGAGTTGTAAAGTAGTAGTTAAAACCATGAAAGTGGATGTGACTGTCTGGGAAAGCATATAAGGTAAACAAAGTAAGGCACAGGCCAAGGATGAAGCTCTGGATAACATATGTATTCTAAGAGCAGGCTAAAAATAAATGTGTGTATGGAGGGGGGGGGGGGCAATTAATACTTTATTGAGCAATCCCTCCATGTGGTGAGCCCGGTGCTAGGTGGTGCTTTGTTTCACAGCCTTTATCTGCACCATCTTATTTATTCCTAACAATTTCGTGGTAACGGATACTTGTCATTTTAAATTTACAAATTAGGAGACTGAGGATAAGGGATTTTAAATATTTGTGTAAGGTCTGGAGTTTAAAAGTGACTGTACTGAAATAATTACAATCCTGGTCGGATTCCAGAAAGGTCAGACTTTCCTATTTCCTACTTCACCACTCTGCTTTCCACGGCCATACTATTCAGCACGGGTTTTTCCGTACTGCACCGAGTAGACCTGTAACTGATCATTTAAAAAGCCCAACAGGGGCGCCTGGCTGGCTCAGCCGCAGAGTATGTGACTCTTCCTCTCCGGGGTCGTGAGCTGGAGCCCCGGGTTGGGTGCAGAGATTACTTTAAAAAAAATCATTAACTCCATAAATAAAGCCAAACATCGTTGTATATCTGAAACTAATGTAACACTGTGTACACCTCAATTTAAAAATATTACGTAAAATAGCCCAACTTCAAAGAGATGAGACAGACGCTACATTTTCGGGTGGGATAAAAAATAAAAATTTAAAAAAGGGGAAGCAAGAGGTGATCTTACTTCCCTTTCAAGATCTGAAGGAAACAGGGAATCACCTTTGGACAGGATGGCAGAGCTCAGAAGCCACGATCCCTGGGATCCGAAAAGACAAAACCAGAATCATTTGAGGAAGTAACTACGATCAGACTTCTTCGTTATCTTACAGATTTACATTCTAGCTGACGAGCCGACCGAGCAGACGAAGGCTTGCCCGTCTCCTGGCTGATGCCAGCTTCGCCGGCGAGCTTCTCCGGGGAGGAGAAGGGGCGAGAAGACCAGGGCTTCAGCCCGGGGAAGAGGCGACTGTCCCGGGAATCCCAAGACACCGCCACGGTCAGCTCCAGCAGCCCCGGGCAGCCCAGGCACCCCCGGCCGGGACCCTCCCCGGCTTCCCTTACTCACTTTTTTTTTTTTTTTTCTTACTCACTTTTTTGATATTGGATTTGGAGGCAGGATGAAAGTCCTTCTTGCACATGAAATTGGCGAAAGATTTCCCCATCTTAAAGCCCGAGCTGGGGAAGCTGGACGCCGGGTCTCAGAACAACGTAAACAAACGCGGCCGCCTAACCGGAAGTGCGCCGCCTGGGGCGGCGGGAACTTCCGCGGTCAAAGGTGACCACTTCCGGCAACTCGCGCCTTCGCCCGCCCCGCAGGCCCCGCCCCCTGTCAGAGGGCGCGTGCGCAGTGGAGCTGCCGAGCCGGGAGGTGCTGCGTGGCGGCCCGGGGGCTCCGGGAGGGGGTCGGCTGCGGGTGGGCAGGGCTGTGCGAAGGTGTCCCTTCCGCGGACTCTGACTCGACTTACCTAAAGTCTCCGCACCGATTGTCTCGTCTGCAATGTGGAAGTAGCGAATTCTCGTGCAAACTCTGGATGCTTCTGAAAGCTCTCGGTGAGCTAAAGCCTGTGCCCTGGAAATTGCCAAGGTCCACAAGGAGCGAGAGGGTTTATGTTTTGTTACCGGCTGTACCGTGTGCCTGATGTGCATAGGCATTTGTTGAATGATGAATGCGTATTTAGGAGCTGGCAAGGGCTCCCGAGCTTCCCCCACTGCTCTACCAACGAGGTGGCCTGTTCCCTAGCCTCTCCTGCGACCCCCGTCGTGCAGCTCCATGTTTTTTTTAAGATTTTATTTATTAGAGACACACACACACACACAGAGGCAGAGACACAGGCAGAGGGAGCAGCAGGCTCCACGCAGGGAGCCCGACGTGGGTCTCGATCCCGGGTCTCCAGGGTCACGCCCCGGGCTGAAGGCGGCGCTAACCGCTGAGCCACCCGGGCTGCCCCGAGACCCCAGGGTTTTGGGTGCCCGGAGCTGCTACTGCTGCAGGGGCTCCAGCAACCAAGCCCTCTGGCAGGGAGGCGGGGGGTGCGATAGCGAGAATAAACCTCTTGGGAGCAGTTTACCCTTTTGTCCAATAATAATAACAGCTTGCAGGGAAGGATAAGGGAGAGGCCCCCAGAGTCGGGCTCCTACCCACCCCGAGGAAACAGATAAGACGGTGAAGACAGGAAAAAAAAAAAAAAACAAAACCTAGCTCCCTAGCTCCAAAATGTTAGGGAGTTATCCCCCTTTACCTGGCTGCTAAGCGATCCCAGAGATCCAGATGTAGAGGGATGTTATGGAGGAGATCCTAACCAGAGGGGAACCCCTGGTTTGAGCTCGTGACATTTACAAAAACATCTTGTTGTGATGATGCTCACAGGCCCCCACTGTGTTCCTTCTAAATATCCACCGTGATATTGATAAGAAATTTACCAAGTTCCCTGGTCACTTTCCTATAAAAGACAGACCCTAAAAGCCCTGGGTGGTAACCCTGTCTGGACCCCTCTCCCTTTTGAGAGCTTTCTCTGTATCTCTGCTTAATAAAGTTCCATCGCTTTGCTCGCTCTCTTGTCCGCAAGATTCATTCTTGGACTACAAGAGACAAGAACCGAGCTCGCCTGTATTGATTTGTTCCATGCACTATGCAAAAAAGCTTGGATAAATAAATAAATATTTTTTAAAATGTTTAATATTTTTATTTTAAAATAAAATAAAATATGCACCCCCCCCGGGCGGGGGGAAGCCTGGGTGGCTCAGCGATTGAACGTCTGTCTTTGGCTCAGGGTGCAGTCCCAGGGTCTGGGATCGAGTCCCCCACATCGGGTTCCTTGCAGGGAGTCTGCTGCTCATGTCTCTGCCTCTCTCTGTGTGTCTTTCATGAATAAATAAATAGAATATTTTTAAAATATTAAATATTTTTAAAAATCCAAAAAAGCTTTATACATTGTCTTATTAAATTCTAATAAGAAAAAAAAATTCTAATAAGAGCCTCCTGAGGGATTTACCTACGAGGGGGAAGGCTTAGATGGAGATTAAGGAGCCTCCCCAGGTTGTGCAGTGGTAGAGCTAAGCTCAGAACACAAATAGAAGGCGATCCAGGACACAAAGGTTGAAGTTCACCCAGCGGCTAGTGACCTCCCTCCTCCAATAACAGGAAAAGAGAAAAAAGTCTTTAAGAGTTTCAGGCTCATGGTGTTTCTTTCTTGAGTCGTGCTGTTCTCTTTCGAATGAAAACATTTACCAGATTTATATTCTGTTTTAAATTGCTAGCATCTGTTTGTGTAAAGCCATTCTAAAGTTTGGTCATTATAAAATAAAGGAGAGCAGGAAACTCTAAAACAGTATGTCCACTCTGGAAGCACACACGTTCTATGGGAAATCAGGGGTTTAAGATTTTCCAAGTTACAAATGAAGACACAATCTTGATACTAAATTCTACAGTCAGGATTTACAAATTATTTCTGTGAGCTTCTTCCTGGAAGTATCAACAATTAGGAATTTTACTGACATGGTTTTGTATTTGTCTGATTCAGCGAGTCAGCTTTTAAAAAGCTTTTAAACTTTCAGTGTTCTCAGTATTACAATCTGTGGGTATTCTCGTTTGAGGAAATACTGGGACTTTTCATAAATTCAGGTGGTGAGAATACAAAAATTAATAAAGCGTACTCCCAGCCCTCAAGAACCTTACTGTCTAGAAGGAGACTCATGCGTGTACACAGATATGGAAATGCATATGTGTACACAGATATGGTCTACATAGTAGTAAAGTGCAGGGGTTTCCGAGTATGGAAACAGTGAAGGGAGATTCAGGGAACACATCAGGAAAGGAAGATCTTAGAGAATAAATTTGACCTGTAGACTAGAAGAAGGTACTGGTCATTGCCATTTTCTTACTGATTTTTGTACTACAAAATGCATTCCTAAGTCATTTTCTTACTGATTTTTGTACTACAAAATGCATTCCTAAGTCATTTTCTTACTGATTTTTGTAGACAGCATAAAGTTTAAAACTTCAATGAATACCCTTTATTAGGTATAACATCCCTTGGCCATCGAGTGAAATTTCTATTTTGTGTATACTAAAAACGTTTTTCTCTTTTTATTTTGAATTTTCTATGTGTTTTTATAGTTTTTTAAAAAAAAAATGGAACCTTGTTCCTGTGATACTTTTGTGGCATTACCTCCGGCAACGGTTGATAACAGGATTATTTTTGGAAAAAATTCAGACAGACTGTGCGATGAAGTACAGGAGATAGTTTATTTTCCTGCCGCAGTTCATGATAACCCGAGAGAACATCTTCAGGTAAGTAAAGTACATGTTTTGTTAGCAAGTTTTCTTTAAAAATAAAATAAACAGCTTTCTTTTTTTTTAAGATTTTATTTATTTATTCATGAGAGACACAGAGAGAGAGGCAGAGACACAGGGAGAGGGAGAAGCAGGCGTGGGACTTGATCCCAGGTCCCCAGGATCACACCCTGGGCTGCAGGCGGCGCCAAACCACTGCACCACCGGGGCTGCCCATAAACAGCTTTCGTATTGATCATTAGCTAGCTATTTGGTAGAGATTATAGAAGTTAAAAATTCAAGGATTTAAATTTGAAAAATAATTTGAATCAGAACTATACTATCTGGTCTTTTATTTCAGTGATTTGAAGGAAGCTGAAATAACAATAAAAACCGTTGTTATTTCTTTGATCAAGTATTTGAATATTTATTTTATGCAAGCATGTCAAATAGGGCAAGGATTTAAAGCCTGCTGTCAAGATTAGTTTTGTCTTCTAAGAGTTTAGAGTCTAGTAGAGTAATAGGATGTACATGTAACTAACCCCATTATAAAGTAGGGTGGTTTAAATGCTAAATTTAAATAATTCTGAACAACAAGTTGTGACAACAGTGGAGAAAGCAGTTTTTTCAGATTAGAGATCAAGGAAGACTTCACCAGGAACTAGGGTTTCAGCTGGAGTTTGATGGACAGAAAGGATTCTGATTGGTGTAGAAAAGGGAAAGTAATTACAGTCTCTGGAAATAAAAGTTTTATCTTCAAAAAAGGCTTTTGGGGCCCTGTGATAACACTATTAACATGAATTTTGGGGCACCTGGTGGCTCAGTGGTTGAGTGTTTGCCTTTGGCTCAGGTGGTGATCCTGGGGTCCTAGGATCAAGTCCTGCATCAGGCTCCCTGCATGGAGCCTGCTTCTCCATCTGCCTGTGTCTCTGCCTCTCTCCATGTGCCTCTCATGAATAAATAAATAAAATCTTAAAAAAAGCACATGCATTTTATGCAGTCATTTTGTAGTATACTCATTAACTAAAAGACCTTTAAAAATTTTTATTAAAAATCCTTTCAAAAAAACTCCTTTCAACACGGAACTTAAAGTAAAAGTTTCATATTATGCTTTTATTGCTAAGGTATATATTTTTTAGATTTCATTTTATTGATATTCTAATACTAAAATATGTTAAATATTAGATGTTTTCTGTATACAGGCCTTTTATTTTCTGAGACTATTTTTTCATCTTGAATCCATTTCCACTTTCTCTCTTTATGTTTAAATTTCTCCTGTTCTGTAAACCAGTGGTTCTTATTCTTTCACTATGGTGGACACACGAGATGGGTGACTTCCACATGTTACAGAGGCTTCTGTAGCAATTCTATTGTATATAAGCGCTGCTATATGGAACTTATGTCACTAATTAAGAAATACTGGAGGGATCCCTGGGTGGCGCAGCGGTTTGGCGCCTGCCTTTGGCCCAGGGCGCAATCCTGGAGACCCGGGATCGAATCCCACGTCAGGCTCCCGTTGCATGGAGCCTGCTTCTCCCTCTGCCTATGTCTCTGCCTCTCTCTCTCTCTCTGTGTGTGACTATCATAAATTAAAAAAAAAAAAAAGAAATACTGGACATTGAGATTGAGATCTACTCTCTTTAAGCCTAAGTCAATACATCTTCCTCTAAAAATGTTTCATGATTTCACAACTAGAAACCATCTCTCTCTTAAGCTTCTGTTAGCACCTCATTTTACTTTTCTTCATGGGCCTTATACTTTATATTTTGTTGTATTTCAGTTAATGTATAAGTTTTAAGGGCAGGGATCCCTGGGTGGCGCAGCGGTTTGGCGCCTGCCTTTGGCCCAGGGCGTGATCCTGGAGACCCGGGATCGAATCCCACATCGGGCTCCCGGTGCATGGAGCCTGCTTCTCCCTCTGCCTGTGTCTCTGCCTCTCTCTCTCTCTCTGTGACTATCATGAATAAATAAATAAAATCTTAAAAAAAAAAAAATTTTAAGGGCAGCCCAGGTGGCTCAGTGGTTTAGCACCACCTTTCGGGCCAGGACGTGACCTGGGGACCCCGGATTGAGTCCCATGTCGGGTTCCCTGCATGGAGCCTGCTTCTCCCTCTGTGTCTATCATGAATAAATAAATATAATCTTTTAAAAAAAAGATATTGTTTAAAAAAAAGTTTTAGTTTCTTGAAAGGAAATCTGTATCTGATTCATCTTTGTAACTACCATATCTCTTAGAATGCTTTGTGATAGGAGATGCTTGATTTCAATGAATAAAAGCTTCAGGGTAAATTCTGAATATGTTTAAAGGGTAATGATTTTATGATTGAAAATTTTAAATTGCACTTTATTTCATAATGGGCATGTCTTCTGCTTGATTTTTAAGATTCTGGAATTTAATAAGTTTTTCTTTTTTGGTTGTTGCTATGGCTTTCTTTACAGTGTACTTATATAGAAATTGATCAAGTTCCTGAAACCTATGCTGTTGTCCTTAGTCGCCCAGCTTGGTTATGGGGGGCAGAAATGGGAGCCAATGAGCATGGAGTTTGCATTGGGAATGAAGCTGTATGGGGGAGAGAAGAAGTTTGTGATGAAGAGGCGCTACTGGGCATGGACCTTGTCAGGTTATTTTTTAATTATATTTTTCCAGTATAGAACTTGTCTAAATTTTTAATTTTGGTGTAACTCTTATAAGTTTTATTTTCCTGTTTTTCCCCATATTTTGGACGTTGATCCTTTATAGTTTGTATTAAAATGCTCCAGAGTACAGACATATCTCATCTTATTATACTTTGCCTTATAATACTTCATAGATACTGCATTTTTTACAAATTGAAGGTTTGTGGCAATGCTGTGTCAGGCAAGTTTATCGACACCATTTTTCCAACAGATTTTGTTCACTTCATGTCTATGTCACATTTTGGTAGTTTTCACAACATTTCAAACTTTTTATTATATTTTTATGGTGATCTGTGATTAGTGAGTATAACTTGGTGAAAGCTCAGATGATGGTTAACATTTTTTTTAACAATAAAGTATTTTAAAATTAATTTTTAAATAAAGGGATGTAATTGTTTTTTACACATAATGCTGTTGCACACTTAATAGACTATTGAATAGTGTAAACATAACTTAATATGCACTGGGAAACCAAAAAATTCATTTTATTTTTTTTTCACTATTTGTTTTATTCCAGTGGTTTAGAACTGAACCTGCAGTATCTCCAACATATGCCTATATAGGCATGTAATTTGAAGACTCAAGGTTATTAATTGGGAGAAGGGAAAGAGTTGAAAATTATGATTCATTTATGTGAATTATATGAAATACCTAACATACTTTATCAGACCATAATTAATTCTCACAGTAACTTCATAGACTACATATTATTATCATCATTTTATAGATGAGATTCTGAGATAAAGCAACTTGCTAATAAGTTGCCGAGTTGGAATTTGAACATTGATCTATTTGACTCCAGAAACTTTGTTTTCATGATTCTAAACTGACTTCAGAAGGAATGGCTTAGAAGTTGGATTTTAGTTTATCCATTAACTTAAAAGAACTTTTACTTTGAAATAAACAAAAAAATTGGGGATCCCTGGGTGGCTCAGCGGTCTAGTGCCTGCCTGCCTGCCTTTGGCCCAGGGCATGATCCTGGAGTCCTGGGATCAAGTCCTGCATCGGGCTCCCTGCCTGGAGCCTGCTTCTCCCTCTGCCTGTGTCTCTGCCTCTCTCTCTCTCTCTCTCTCTCTGTCTATCATGAATAAATAAAATCTTAAAAAAAAAGAAACAAAAAATCTCATGTACATGAAATTATTTAAGAAAAATGATGGAAATTTATTTTAATATGAAAACTTTTATATTTTTATTTTAGACTTGGCCTTGAAAGAGCTGATACAGCTGAAAAAGCCCTCAATGTCATTGTTGATCTATTAGAAAAATATGGCCAGGGTGGAAATTGTTCAGAGGGTAGGATGGTATTTAGCTATCACAACAGTTTCCTGATAGCTGATAGGAATGAAGCCTGGATTCTGGAGACTGCAGGGAAGTACTGGGCAGCAGAAAAAGTACAAGGTATGGACTACTTTTCATGATTTTTTAAATTTGTTTTACAATTAAAAAAATAACCCCTTAACTACAGACATTACATTTAATTATTTCTCAAGATTTATAATCCAGTGTAATGCAGAGTTGAACTGCAGGGGAAATGAAAAATTTGAAAGAATGTAACAGTGAAAGAGTACTACAAAGAGCTTTTCTGAAAAAGAGAAAAAGGTGGTGTTCTCTCTTTTTCATATTATGATATTAATTAAATCAAGAGTCAGACACTTAACTGACCAAGCCACCCAGGCACCCTCTTTATCTTTCTGAGTATGTAATAGATGTTCATCAAATGCATATGGTACAAAATTTAGAGGTCTATATTCACATTTAAATAGTGATTAGGAATCATAATGTACAAATAAATACAATATGTTAAATGTGATTTTTTTTTCCTTCCACTCTTCTTTGAAAATAGAGGGAGTTCGTAATATTTCTAATCAGCTTTCTATAACAACCAAGATTGATCGGGAACATCCAGACCTGAGAAACTACGCTAAGCAGAAAGGTTGGTGGGATGGTAAAAAGGAGTTTGATTTTGCTGCAACATACTCTTACCTTGACACAGCCAAGATGAAGATTTCACCAGGCAGATACTGTGAAGGCTACAGGCTTCTGAATAAACACAAAGGTATTTTATCATTTAAAAAATATCAGAATGAAAAATTATATTTTGCCTGAATATAAGGTTGGTATGATAAAATCTGGTTTTGAAGGAATTATTCTCTTTTTTTTTGAGATTTTATTTATTTATTCATGAAGCACACAGAGAGAGGCAGAGACATAGGCAGAAGGAGAAGCAGACTCCCCCACAGGAGCCTGATGCGGGACTCAACCCCCAGACCCTGAGATCACACCCTGAGCCGAAGGCAGATGCTCAACCGCTGAGCCACCCAGGTGTCCCTGAAGAAATTATTCTTAGTAAGACATAGTTTTACTAAACTGAAATTTTGTGAACTAATATTATAAGTTTTGGGCCTGGTGGCTTAGCGGTTGAGTGTCTGCCTTCGGCTCAGCGAATGATCCTGGAGTTCCCGGATCGAGTCCCACATTGGGCTCCTTGCATGGAGTCTGCTTTTCCCTCTGCCTGTGTTTTTGCCTCTCTCTCTGTCTCTTATGAATAAATAAATAAAATCTTTTTTAAAAATTGATATACCCTAGACAGTTTGAAAAAAAAAAAAGGAAGACAGCACAAGTTATGTGCAAGAAAAATATCAACCCCAATGGCATTAGGAGAATGACAGGAATATTACAAACTTAGAGGAAATGAACTAATTCCTTGAAAGCCACAAACCACCAAAACTCACCTAGAAAGGAGTAACTCTTGATAATTGTCTGCTAGACAACTGGTTGTATTCAACCTGCAAACTACTGGTGGGCAGCTCAAACGTCAGCTCAGTTCTTTTATCTTTAGCAGGCTGCTTACAGTCTACCCCACATCCTGATTCACAAAACAGATGGAAATTTGGGTAGCTTTTTCCCCCCACAGAATTTGGGGGGTTTATCTCTAACTCTGTCTCTTAAGGGATTTCTCCTTCACTTTCTAATACCTGTGGTTGACCTCTAGTTCTTCAGGCCAGAGGTTTTCTGTAAATAATTGCACAATATTGCACACTGTTGACTGTGGCCTTCCCTTGGGCTGAAGCCAAAACAAAAATAGGAAATTTATCCTCTGCTTCATCCCATCTTCCAAAAGGCCCTGTCCATAATTTTCCTACTTTTGTTAACTGTAAAGAACCTTTAGGTAGTCTGTCTTTTGTCCCAAGTTTATAGCTACCTAAGGGAGGGTTGGTCTGATAGGAGCTTACTTAGCTTAATTGAAAGCAGAACCCCTTCCTATGTCATTTAATATTCCATGACATTATTTTATTTATAGAAATATGTTCTCATGATTCAAAATCCACAGGCACACAGGAGTATACAGTGAAGTCATTTCCTCCTATCCTGTCCCTAAATGTTAATTTCTTTTTTCCATAGGCAATCTCTTCTGTATTCTTCCAGAGATAATATATGCTTAATGAAACAAAAAATATATATGTAATTTTTTTCTCTTTTTTTAAAGAAATGGAAGTATGCCATATACACTTTTCCGCACATAATTTTTTTTTAGTTAACAATATATAATGTAGGTGATTCTATTTAATGTATTTAGAATTTTTTCATTTTTTAAAAAAGATTTTATTCATTTATTCATGAGAGACACACAGAGAGAGGTAGAGACACAGGCAGAGGGAGAAGCCTGTGGGACTCGATATAGGCGTCCTGGGCCAAAGGCAGGCACTAAACCACTGAGCCACCTAGGGATCCCCTTGTCTAATTATTCTTAATTAGAATTAAGTTTGTTGAAAAGCTGTAATTTTTAAATTGTATTTTATTAGTATGTCTTTTTTCCATTTTTAAATTTAGTTACTATTAACTCTTATTTATTTATTTGTTTGTTTATTTATTTATTTTACTTATTTTTTACTATTAACTCTTAAAAAAAATTGTAGTGTGTCTTTGCCCCTTTGCTTCCAAATATCTCCAGCAAAGTAACTTGTATTTAGAAGATTATTGGGTACCAATTAACTACTAATGGGTCATTCCACAGTATTCCAAAATATGTGACTAATATATTCTGTTTCACTTGAAGGATAAAATGATTCTTTAAGCCAATCAGAAAGCAACTGCTCCGAGATAGATCAATGATTGATATTTACTTCTTAGGTATTCATTAAACACATTAGTAATATGTTAGTTATTTGGTATGACAGAAAAAAGTTTGTGACAATGTTTTTTGAATGCCTTAATATCATTGTTTTAAAATATTTAGTATTTTACTTATATTTTTCTTTCCAGAAGAATGTCTTTTCATTTGAAAGGTTTTTAAATAAAATTTCTTAATGTTAGTTTGTCATTTTATAAATAGATTATTTAGACTATCTTTTGTTTTCATGTGATGGATATGTAGAGAATGCTAAAATATATTATTCTAAGGATTTTTAGACTTACTATTATTGTAAAAGTAGAGACTGAGTAGCAATTGTAGCAGTACCTATTCCCATTTGTTAAAAGCTGTTAATGGGTAGACACTGTGCTAAGTGATTGTATTATCTTCTCTAAGGAACTATGTGAAGTAGGTATTACCTTCATTTCACAAATGAGGAAACTGTTCTTCATTTATCTCCTCTATGAAACTGAAAAAAATGGACTCTCTTTTATTTTTTTTAAAGATTTATTCATTTATTTATGATAGACATAGAGAGAGAAAGAGAGGCAGAGACACGGAAGGAGGGAGAAGCAGGCTCCATGCCGGGAGCCCGACGTGGGACTTGATCCCGGGACTCCAGGATTGCGCCCTGGGCCAAAGGCAGGCTCTAAACCGCTGAGCCACCCAGGGATCCCCAGACTCTCTTTTTTGAGCTTCTATTCTCTCAGCAGCTAGTTCAGTGTCTTGCATTAGTATGTTCCATGTGTTTAGTAAGTATTTTTTTGGGCAGCCCGGGTGGCTCAGCGGTTTAGTGCTGCCTTCAGCCCAGGGCCTGATCCTGGGGACCTAGGATCAAGTCCCATGTCCGGCTCCCTGCATGGAGCCTGCTTCTCCCTGTGCCTCTCTCTCTCTCTCTCTGTGTATTTCTCACAAATAAATAAAATCTTTAAAAAAAATAAGTATTTTTTTATTAAGTTAACAAAGGATTGTTAATTTTTTTTTTAAGATTTTATTTATTTTTTCATGAGAGACACACCAGAGAGGCAGAGAAACAGGCAGAGGGAGAAGCAGGCTCCCTGCAAGGAGCCCGATGCAGGACTTGATCTCAGACCCTGGTGATCACACCCTGAGACAAAGGCAGACACTCAACCGCTTAGCTACCCAGGCATCCCAGGATTGTTAAATTTAATTGAATTAAATTAAGTTGTAACTTACAGATAAATAATTTAACAAAGGTTGCTGTTGTATACTTTTTTCTGGCAATAAACTTAGAGGCTTGGGACATAAATTAGCAGGTATTCCTAAAAAAAAATGAAGAATAACAACACATAATTAAGGTGGAGAGGAAAATGTCAAGAATCCTAGGGTTTAGAGTAATTGGACAAAAGAAAGAAAAGTAGAAGTAACTAAATTAATTTAAAAAAATAAATAAATAAAATAAATAAATTAATTAGCCACTGAATCATAATAATTAATTCTGTTATATTTACAAAATAATTGAATTATATATAGATTTGAAATGCATATGTGATTACAGCAAGAATTGCATCTGACATGAAACTTTTTTCTCCCCAAGTATAAAGTACAGTTCATCTAGCTTTCTGTGCTTGCCAAAGGAATAAATGTCTTTCCAATACTTTCATAGAAAATTGTCTACTAGTACATATTATAGTTAATTTTTCCTATGATTTTTCTAGATGGAAGAGTCTATCTTTCTTCTTTTCAGCTACCTGATAGCTATTAACTGTGCTGCATGTATATCCAAATTGTATCTGTATTCACTCATGTATTTTAAATAACTAGTTTAAATTGCAGTGAAATTGCACCCTGTGTTTTGCATTCATTTTACTGAACCCTGCTACTGCAGTCTCAGTACTTATTCAATGCTTGCTAGTGGATTACTTATAGCTATCCTACTCAAGTGATCATGTAAATCCTCCCTTCATTTTGAGAATTGTAGGTTTTGAATACAGAAAACATTTTCATAATACCTGTATTATCGCAGTGTTATGGTTCTGACACTGTTTTCATTAAAACTTGCCATTTACAGGAATTTAGATTTGAATCATTTTAAAATCTCACTAGGTGCAGAAGCTATATGTCTGATAGATAGGTGTGGATGGCAGGCTTTTGCTTTATTGTTTAGTTTTAAAGTTAAAGGCTGTTTTCAGGTGCAGTCTTGTTTTTTTTTTCCCCTGCATTTTCTCAAAATTAACAGAAAAATTTGCTCTTATAACAAGTTATGTATAAATTATTTTTCTTGAATTGGAAGTCATAGCTCTCCTAAAGAGAAACAGAAAATTTGCTATTAACATAAAACAGTTGGTAACATGTAATGATTGAGGGCGTTACATTAGATTATTTTATATGGAAGTCAATTTTATTTTAATTTGAAATGTCATAGAATCACATTTTGAGTACAGACTTCCTGTAAGCTTTTTTCCTTTTAATTATTCCCATATATCATGGGAATGGGGTAGGGGGAAATTCTTGCTTTTCATGCTCTCTTTGTCTTTGTGAGTTATTTCATATTTTATTCCTTTACAGTCATTGTCATAGGGTATTAGGAGAGAGGAAACAAATACCTGTGGTCAACCAACTGTGTTAAATGAAAGTTATTTGTTTCTTTAGAAATAGTTTTAATGCAGTAGTTAAATGTTTCCAATATAAAGTATCTGAAAATATCTGATGGCAGGAAATTTTTTTTTAACTGTGCTTGTTACAATATGGGCCTATCATGTTTGTTACTATTATTGGAAAATTGATACTATTTGAGGCTAAAAAGAGACTGATGGGAGGCACAATAGTGGAGTGGTTAAAAGCACTGAGCCGGATTTCTGTTTCTGGTTATCAAGGAATAAGTGGTCGTAGGCTAACCTCCCCCCCCCCCCAAAGAATAACTATAAAAACTATAAAATATGAAGACATAGGTGAGCACCCAAGACAGGACATGAGGGCCTAGATCCAAGAGATGGAGCAATGACTAGCTACACTTTGAGAAGCACCTGACCTTCTATGTCACAATTTCTCCTGAAAGCAATTGTTGACTTGTAAGTAGCACAAATGTAGAATGAGACATTGAGAAATCAAGACAAAAGTAGTTGCTAAAAGTCTAAAAAGCTATGTAAGATTTGGGAATCTCACAAGGCCTTAGGGACAAAACTTAGATCTAATAGTCAACCAGGCCTAAGAAACACCCCAGGAAAGCTACACCTTAGGAGTAAGAAGAAACAGGTACTAGGCCAGTCTCAACTGGACCAATAGGTAATCTACTTATATTCTGTTTGTTTGCCAGAAGAAAATTAAATCCTCTGTTGAGGAAAACATGAAGAGCTGCTACAAATTTTCATCCATAGTGTCTAACATTCAATAAAAAATTATCAGACATGCCAAGGTATTAGACTAAATGACTAAAAACCAAGAGAAAGTGGACAGTAGAAACTGATCCACTGGTATCCATAAACTAGCTTCATCAGACAGACTTAAATTAGTATATTTTAGATATTCAAAAAATTAGATGAAGTGATGGAGAATTTCATTACAGAACTGGAGTTTATGAAGATAATCAAATGGAAATAATAGAACTGTAACATTCTAATAACTGAAGTTAAGAATTCAACAGATACCAATTGGTTTAATAACAGAATAGACATAGCAGAAGAAATTAGTGAATTGGAAGGTCAGTAGAAACTATCTTGGTTGAAATGGAGAGAGAAAAGTTTAGAAAATGTAGACAAGTGTGTGAGAGCCTTCTCAGACTTGGTGAAAAGATCTCACATATGGAGTTGGAGTCCCGGCAGGGAAGGAAAGAGAGAATATGAAGGGGCAAAATCAATATTTGAAGAGATACTGGCCAAGAATTTTCCCAAACTAATAAAAGTCATTAATCCCCAGCTTCGAGCTCTACAGACCACAAGAAGAAATAAAAAGAAACCATACCCGGGCACATCCTAGTGAGATTTCTGAAGGAAAAAAAAAACCCAAACAACAACCAATAGAGAGAAAATCTTAAAAGCAGTAAGAGAGAAAATCTTAAAAGCAGTGAGGGAAAGCTACAAAGGGGCAAATATAGGACTGACAAATAACTTTTCAACAGAAGGAAAAGAATCCAGAAGACTGTAAAGGATGCCTTTAAAGTGAAGAAGAAAAACAATGATTACCTATTTAGAGCTCTATACCCAGTGAAAATCTCCTCCAAAAATGAAGTTGAAATAAAACAGAAGTTGTCACTAATTGGCATAAAGAAATACTAAAGGTCGTTCTTCAGGTTGAAAAAAATGTTCTCCCATAGAAGCAAGGGTAAGCAGGGCACCTAGGTGGCTCAGTTGTCTGCCTTTGGTTCAGGTCATGATCCCAGGGTCTTGGAATCAAGTCCTATGGCTGGCTCCCTGCTCAGTGGGAAGCCTCTTTCTCCCTTTCCCTCTGCCTGCCACTCCCTGTGCTTGTGCTCGCTCTCTCTTAAATACATAAATAGAATCTAAAAAAAATTTTTTAAAGATTTAAAAAGAATGGATACACTCAGATAATAGTTACTGAATATTGTCAGTAATGCTAACTAAATACACCTTAAAGATTTTTGTAAGAGCAACCAGATTGAATGTATTTTGCATTTTTTTATTCCTTCTGAGGAAGTTACAGATTTTATTTGATGTAATGGTTTTTGAGACTTTGTATTTTATATTTTTCTAAAAAATCTTTCTACGACAGTGGAATGAAACTAATAGTTATGATACAATGTTTGTTTATAGTCAATCTCTAATTTAATTTATACCTAGACCATTATCTCATGTTATATATTATTGAAAGAAAGCAGTTAGTATTTACACTACGTCAGTATGCAAATTCGTATGTATTTGGTGATTTTTAAAATGATTTCCCTAGGAAATATAACTTTTGAAACAATGATGGAAATTCTCCGAGATAAACCAAGTGGCATTAATATGGAAGGAGAATTCCTGACCACTGCAAGCATGGTTTCTATTTTACCTCAAGACTCCAGCCTTCCTTGCATTCACTTCTTTACAGGGACTCCTGATCCTGAGAGGTAAAGTCATAAAATACTGTAAACCAACAAGGGCTCAGGGAGTAGGGTAGTCACTAGTCTGTTGGTGATTTTGCCAGGCTAAATATTTCTTACACAAAAATGACAATAATTTTTGGAAGCATTTTCTGTTCAAGTTGTAGCCTGCCATTTCCATATGTGTATAATTGCCATAACTATTCTCATTTTTATAGGACAAAAATGTTAATAGTTTCTTGTATGCAGTTATCCCTACTCTCTTTCTCCAAATATATTTAAAATTGTCAAGAAAAGAAGATGGTTTTCTTTTGCAGATTCAGCATTACAATATTAGATGATTAATAACAGTAAAAAGATAAAATGATGTAGTTGTGCCGGATTTAGATGGTTACTTATCTACTCATATCTAGAAAATACATGCATATAAAATTTAAACTATCAGTAGCTGAAGTTATATCTAAAGTCGGATTTATACAGACTATCTTTAGTCATTAATGTCTCCCACAGAACTCAATGCACATGACATTAGAAATGATCTTATGTTCACTATTTCCTAGTGTTATAGTCTTTCATGTTATTAAAGATATTTTCAAGAAGATGGAATGAGACTTGTGAATGCTTTATTAATACTGCTGTTGATTTTCATTCCAAATCCCAATCCTCAATCTATAACATTGTGGGTTGCTCTTACCGTTCACCTGTGGAGTTTGCAGTAGAAAATGATGAGCTGTGTTTTCATTTGACACTGTTTCTGTGCCAGGCCCTTTGTTAGGTTCGTGGAAATACAGGGCTAAAGAAAGTACGATCCCCAGCCCCAAAGGAGAGAGCCCAGTGTACCAGGAAAGACCGATGTGAGTATAGCTAGTATGACAGGAACAGTTAGTATGTAACAAATTAATAGAAACTTCTAACTAGAGGGAATCTTAAAAGATTTAGAATAATGCTTAATACTTTTATATCACCGCAAGCCAATTTAATGAAGACATTTTCTTCTAGGTCCGTTTTTAAGCCTTTCATATTTGTGCCAAATATTTCACAACTATTGGATACCAGTTCACCAACATTTGGACTTGAAGATCCAGTTAAGAAGAAGCCACGTTTCCAGCATAAGCCTGACAGAAGGCACCCACTCTACCAAAAGCATCAACAGGCATTGGAAGTAATAGATAAAAAGGAGGTATGACTAAATTAGATTCTGTTTTATCATTAAGAAGAGTTTCAAATGTGATTCAATCCATATTTTGAACTTTGGAATCTCAGCTTTCTTTCCTTCCTTTATGTAAAAATAGGTTTAAAAATAGTTTATTTTTTTTATTTTTTTATTTTTTTTATTTATGTATGATAGTCACACAGAGAGAGAGAGAGAGAGAGAGAGAGAGGCAGAGACATAGGCAGAGGGAGAAGCAGGCTCCATGCAGCGGGAGCCCAATGTGGGATTCGATCCCGGGTCTCCAGGATCACGCCCTGGGCCAAAGGCAGGCGCTAAACCGCTGCGCCACCCAGGGATCCCTAAAAATAGTTTAGATGGGCATTCCGGGTGGCTCAGCGGTTTAGCGCCACCTTCAGCCCAGGGTGTGATCCTGGAAACCCAGGATGGAGTCCCATGTCAGACCCTGCATGGAGCCTACTTCTCCCTCTGCCTGTCTGTCTGTCTGTCTGTCTCTCTGTCTCAAAAAAAAAAAAAGTTTAGGTGCTTTAGATGCTAAAAATAGTTTAGATTCTAGGAGAGCTATAACCAAAGGTTAAAAATAATGGTTAAGAATGCATTGAGTCTTATAGGGAAATTTAGTATATTAAGTGTAATAACAGTATCTAATATTTACTGAGCATTTACTATCCACTCAGCACCGTGGTACTGTTACACAGAGTATTTTATTTAATCTTCACAACCAGTTTAAGAATAGCTACTGGGTAGCCCCAGTGGCGCAACGGTTTAGCGCCGCCTGCAGCCTAGGGCGTGATCCTGGAGACCCTGGATCGAGTGCCACATCAGGCTTTCTGTATGATGCCTGCTTCTCCCTCTGCCTGTGTCTCTGCCTCTCTCTCTGTCTTTATGAATAAATAAATAAAAATAAAAATAAAAAAATAAAACTGTAGAATTAAAAAAAAAGAGTAACTACTATTACTATGTCTATTTTGCTGATAAGGAATTTGAGACTTATGGAGTTTAAGCAGTTTGCTTAGTTTATATCTCCTAACAAAGCTATTGGAGGGCAGTTAACGTTCTTAATCATATAGCCGTAGATGAATTTTAATGCAAAGTGCTTAACACCTCTTAGACTTAAAATAATAATAATGAGTTGGAGTTAAAAAAAAAAAGATAAATGCTTGTGTTTTTTAAATGTAGGTATTATAGGAGATTAACATATGCAAAATCTCATCTCTAGAAATAAGCAGATACATTTTTGGGGGGACAGATACATGGATAGATTGACAATTTTATAATATCCATACCTCTTCAGTCCTCTTATCCTCTTCCCTCTCTCCCCCAGAGATAAAAATAGACTAGAAGGAAATGGAAGAGCACCCTAAAGGTTTTTTAAAGAACTATCAACTGATTTCCCTCAATGAAGGAAAAGATTGGCCATTTTATACCTTTTCTCACCTGTTTATACCAGCTCCTGATTTCTGTTGCCTATAATTCCTTTAACTTCATCAAGGTATATACATTTACATTTTTTCCACATAAAGTGAATTAAATTAATTGTCCTCCAGGTAATTATTTATTTACTTTTGTCTGTGGTATGTTAGAATGGTTGCCATTCCCCCCCCCCTGCTTTCCTTATGCTTAAAGCAGAGAGTTCTGTCCAGACCTATTTACTGTGAATTCTTTTTTTTTTTTTATTATTTAAAGAGTTTATTTATTTATTCATGAGAGACACACAGAGAGAGGCAGAGACACAGGCAGAAGGAGAAGCAAGCTCCATGCAGGGAGCCCGATGTCGGACTATCCTGGGACTCCAGGATCAGGCCCTGGGCTGAAGGCAGGTGCTAAACCGCTGAGCCACCCAGGGATCCCCTTGCTGTGAATTCTTGACACTATTTTTGTTTTATCTTTGTTTTAACTTAAAACTTAGAGCATAGGGGCTCCTGGGTGACACAGTCAGTTAAGTGTCTGACTCTTGGTTTTGGCTCAGGTCATGATCTCAGGGTCATAAGATTGAGCCTGACATGGAGCGTAGCATTGGCCACGTGTGGGCCCCCTGCTCAGTGCAGAGTCTGCTTAAGAGTTTCTCTTCTTCTCCCTCTGCCCCTACCCAGCCAGTAAATCTTTAAAACAACAACACCAACAAGAAGCTTAGAGCCAAAACACTTTTGTAGCCTGGTGGCATGGAGTGAGAGGCAAACAATTTGTTCTAGGAGCCCATTAAATGTGCTGATGAGAGCCCACTCCAGTGGCCGTGGTGTCATACATTGCATGGGCTTGGCTTACCCTCCAGACTCAGCACACCCCTGTGAAAAATGATGAGTCCACTGGTTCTTCTAGCCTTTGCTCAAGTTCCTGAGTGATATGTTTCCAGAGTGTCTGCTCTGGAGGGATTTTCCTTCATTCCTCCTTGAGCAGCCTCCATACTGCACTCATTGCTTACTGTAGCTCTCAAGAATTATCAGCTTCCTTTTCCCCACAATTGCTTCTGGGAGGTTGGTTTTGTACACTTTTTTATTAAATATTTGTTAAATTGCTCATTGACATTTTTCCAATTAATTCTGAAATTAAAATTTAAAAGCTGTTGTTACTATTTTAGACTTTATTTAGCAGGCATTAAATATTGATTGATAGCAGAAAGTTGTAGAAAAACAATGGAATTTGAGGGAAGAAGTGTAAAAGAGCTGGGTTCTAGTCTACTTATTTTTAATTGAACTATAGTTGACACACAGTGTTAACATTAGTTTCAGGTGTACAATATAGTGACTGGACAACCCTATACTATGCTCACCCCAAGTGTAGCTACCATCTGTCACCCTACACTATTACAGTATCATTAACTATATTCTTTATGTGCCTGTTATCCCCATGACTTCTTCATTCCATAACTGGACACATTTATTTCCCTCTCCTCTTTATCCATTTTGCCCACTCCCTTACTCTCTGACAACCATCAATCTGTTTGCTCTGTATTTATGGGTCTGTTTCTGCTTTTTGTTTACAATGTTTTTTAGATTCCACATCTAAGTGAAATCATATGGTATTTGTCTTTCTCGGTTTCTACTCTTATATCTTTTTTTTAAAAGACTTTATTTATTCATGAGACACAGAGAGAGAGAGGCAGAGACAGGCAGGGGGAGGAGAAACAGGTTCCACACCAGGAGCCCAATGAGGGACTCAATGAGGGACTTGATCCCGGAACTCCAGGATCACGTCCTGAGCCAAAGGCAGATGCCCAACCACTGAGTCACCCAAGTGTCCCTCTATTTTTATGTCTTAGATAGGGTTAATGCTACTGGTAGTTTTAATTTACATTTCTTGATTACTAAGAAGTTAAAAATCTTCTCATATGTTTATTGGCCATTAGTATTTCCTCTCAAATGACTTGCTTTTTTTTCCATAGCCTATTTTTCAACTGTTTCTTGGTTGTTTTTGTCTTTGCCTCAAAAGAAAAAAAATATGTGAATTTTGAGTCTTTGTTATACTGCAAAATTTTCATCTCAGTTTATTAACTTTTTTGTCAGAAGTCTTAAGTCTAGTCAATTATATTTGTTAGTCTTCACCTTTAAGGCATCTTGATTTCATGCTTCAAAAGGCCAGCCTCACCTCAAAATAAATATAACTTCTGTATTTTATTCTAGTATATGTGTGTATTTGAAAAAAAATTAGTTCTTTAATTTGTCTGAAGTTTATTTTTGTGTATGTTATGAAATAGGGATTTTTTTTTTAAGATTTTATTTATTTATTCATGAGAGACACAGAGAGAGACAGAGACACAGGCAGAGGGAGAAGCAGGCTCCATGCAGGGAGCCAGATGAGGGACTCCATCCCAGGTCTCCAGGATCATGCCCTGGGCTGAAGGAGGCGCTAAACTGCTTAGCCACCAGGCTGCCCTGAAATAGGGATTCTAACTTTGTTTTCTAGGAGCTGACCAATTATTTCAATACCATTTGTGGACAAAATACATTTTCCCTACTGATATGTAATGTAGCATTTCTTCAGAAAAAGTCGGTACAATTGATTTTAAAGTATACATTAAGGTTAAGAATCTTTGTTTTGTGGAGTTCTGCCCTATAATGGTTCACAGTTTTAAAATTATGCTCACTTTCTAATAACTTTCTTCTTCTATACTTTTTCTCTCAGTACCTACCCTATAACTGGTCATGGTAATTCATCAATAACTTAAAAATTGCTTCATTCTGTAAGAACCATGGCCTTCCCCCACCCCCACTTCTTGAAATGGAAGAATCATAGAGAAAATGTCTTTTCTTTTAGTTGTTCTTTGCCTTGAATACTGCTGTTCTTTTTCTTTTGTTTAATCTGATAAAACTGGTTTTAAATATAGAAGATCTGGGATCCCTGGGTGGCTCAGTGGTTTAGCGCTGCCTTTGGCCCAGGGTGTGATCCTGGAGACCCAGGATCGAGTCCCATGTCGGGCTCCCTGCATGGAGCCTGCTTCTCCCTCTGCCTGTGTCTCTGCCTCTCTCTCTCTCTCTGTGTCTCTCATGAATAAATAAATAGAATCTTTAAAAAAAAATAGAAGATCTAACTTCATAAAAATATCCTAGCCTCAATTTTCAGCAACTTTCCCCATGTACAACATCATAATTTCAATGGTCCTTGTTGTCTTTTAGGTTTCTTGCTTATAGACTAATCCTACACAATTATTATCTTTTCTATTAAAAATACCTAATAGGGGTATCCCTGGGTGGCTCTGTGGTTTAGTGCTGCCTTCAGCCCAGGGCCTGATCCTAGAGACCCGGGATTGAGTCCCACATCAGGCTCCCTACATAGAGCCTGCTTCTCCCTCTGCCTGTGTCTCTGCCTCTCTCTCTCTCTCTCTGTGTCTCTCATGAATAAATAAATAAAATCTTAAAAAAAAAACTAATAAATTTGGGTTAATCCATTAACTTAATCTAGAACAATGATTTTTCCCAAAGAATTTCATTCCTTCTATATTTAAAGAATATGAGGAGGGGAACTAAAATAGAAGTGAAAACTAGAATGAACAAATCTTGCCTGTAGAAGTGAGTTGGAATTTGGTTAGACTTGTACATTTGTGTGTGTTTATTTATTTTTATTTTTTAATTTTTCAGGAAAAAGCCAAAACATTGTTGGATAACATGAGGAAACTGGAGAAAGAACTATTCAAAGAGATAGAATCAATTCTTCAAAACAAGCACCTTGATGGGGATAAAATTGTTAATCTCTTTCCTCAGTGTGTAAAAGATGAAATTAGAATTTATAAGTCAAACATTAGTCCTTAGTGGTCATATAAATGGTCAGCAATCTTCAAAGTCTGAATCTATCACTTTGGTAAATGATAGAACCTAGCTTGAGCAGATCTGATTATTCTTTAATAGAATTTATGTTAATGGCCTATTAAAACTACATATAGCTTTGCTGAAATATTAAGAAAGAAAAAAACATTGGAATTAGTCACATATATCATGGGATAGTCAGGATGTATTTCAGATATTTTGTGGGGTTTTTTTTAGCCATAATGCCTTTTAAAAATTAAAATAATTAAATATTCTACAAAGTATAAAACATTGAAATAATGCATGGATTTATGTTTATTATAGCCCTCAAATAATTTTCTCAATTACAGCGAGAAAGCAGATTTTTCTTTAGTAATGGAAATTATTGTTTCTTGAGTAATGAGTTTTTTCTCATTAGGCAAATACTAATCATATCTAGCAAAATTTTATAGGTTTATACATTGTCTTATTACAGTGTATTAATTCTGCAAATGCACTTTTATTAAACTCAAACATGCTTTTTGTCAAGATTTGGCTGACCAAAAAAAAAAAAAAAAAAAAGTTTGGCTGACCAGTGAGCGATTACCTCTAATTATCAAAGTTTTTCAGCTATGCTATGCACCTTTAAAGGCTTTTATGTTAATATTTTTAGAAGAGCTTATCTGGAGATTAGGAAATGGCTAAGGGAACCAAGACCTTAGGAAATACTCTTTCTGTGTCTTGAATCTTTCTCAAATTTTATTTCTATTCACTTGAAAACAGCAACACGAGTGAGAGTGGCAACGAAATAGAATTGTTAGTGTATTATGAACATTAAGAACATTATAGTGTATAATGTATTATAAGCATTGTAACTGAGTAATATCTACCCAAAGCTTATAAAACTTTGTTAAAGTCACATAGAGATTACAAATAAGACTCAAAGTTGCAAATTTAAAACAAAAGAAAATTCCAACTCCAAATAACACTATTTATTGGTTTCTATAAATATCTCTTTTAGGTACTTGATTATATTATATTTACTGGTTTCTATCATTGTAATTAGGATTATTACTAAAGCAGTAAATCATTATATTTAAAGAGTGCCCAGGAAGTTTCTTAAAAAGTTCCCTCATAAAAACCATAATCTGCCTGATATTGCTCTTGTTTAATTGAGGGCTGCCATTACAAAAGAGAGACTTATCTCAGGTACTCAGTTATGGTTCAGTGTTAGGTTCTCTCCAAATCATGAAAACCCTTGGCCAACCCCTGCACCTCTTATCTCTCTTTTAATATGAGGAAACTAAGCAGGCTGTTCATTTATCTAGAGACACATACTTGAATCTTACTCTCTCCCTTGGGCCAGCATGTTTTCCCTTTCTCCTCCCACACCAAACTAGACTCAACTACCACCATCTCTTACTTGGACAATTTCAGCTGTTTTCTACACCCATTTTTGTTTTTTATCTCTATTCATACAGATCACTGCAGCCCAGGTGATCTCTTAGAAGTGTAAATCTAATCATGAATTGCTGTCCTGGAAATTTTTAAGAAAATATTTTTTATAGCAAATTTAAGATTTAGAGCAAAACTGAACAGAGAGTACAGAGTTCCCACATACCTCCTGTCCCACCTCCAATTTCCCCCGCTAGCAACATCCCACACTAGAATGGTATATTTGCTATATATAGCAAGGAACCTATATTAACATATAGGAACCTATACTAACATATCATTATCACCTCAAATCCATAGTCTACATCAGGTTCACTCATGGTACCTTCTATGGGTTTGGACGAATATATAATCATATGTATTAATGATCATAGTATCATACAGAGTAGTTTCACGGCTCTAAATATCATCTGTGTTCCACCTATACATCTCTCCCTCTGCTTAACCCTGACAACTACTTTTTTACTGTCTCCATAGTTTTGCCTTTTCTAGAATATCATATAGTTGGAATCATACAGAATATAGCCTTTTCAGATTTGCTCTTTAACTTACTTAGTGATATGCATTTAAGAGTCCTCCATGTCTTTTTATGGCTTGAGAGCTCATTTCTTTTTAGTGCCAAGTAATATTACATTGGGTATCTTGGTTGCTGATATCCACTATGAAGGACATCTTAGTTGCTTCCATGTTTTGGCAATTATGAATAAAGCTGCTATAAACATCTGCATGCCAGTTTTTGTGTAGACTGTTTTTCATTTTATTTGGGTAAATACCCAGCAGCATGAGCGCTGGATGGTATGGGAAGAGTATGTTTAGTTTTATAAGAAACGGCCACACTATTTTCCAGAGTGACTGCCATTTTGCATTCCCACCAGCAGTGAATGAGAGTTTCTGTTGCTTCACATCCTTGTCATTTGGTATTGTCAGTGTTCTGGATTGTGGCCGTCTCATAGGTGTATAGTAGTACCTTGTTTTAATTTGATGATAACATACGATGCAGAGCGTCTTTCATTTTTTTTAAAGATTTTATTTATTTATTCACGAGGGACAGAGAGAGAGAGGCAGAGCCACAGGCAGAGGGAGTAGCAGACTTCATGCAGGGAGCTTGATGTGGGACTTGATCTGGGACTCCAGGATTACGCCCTGGGCTGAAGGCAGACACTTAACCACTGAGCCAGCCAGGGGTCCCCAGAGCATCTTTTAATATGCTTATTTGCCATCTGTATGTCTTCTTTAGTGAGATAATCTGTTCAGATCATTTGCTCATTTTAAAAATCAGGTTGTTCATTTTCTTATTGTTGAGTCTAAAACTCAAGAGTCATTGAGATGAGTTCCAATCCTTTACAACTATCAACAAGATCCTGCTGATCTTTCCCATCTATATCTTACTACACTTTTATCCATTTTTTTTCTAATCCCTCACCCATCTCCCCATTCACCTCCCTTTTGGCAGCCACCAGTTCTCTGTCCATTTCTTCTTTTTGGTGTTCGTTTATTTTGTTTCTTAAATTCTACATATAAATGAAATCATAAGATGTTTATCTTTCTCTTCCTGACTTATTTCACTTAGCATAATACCCTCTGGGTCCATCCATGTTGGTGCAAATGGCAAGATTTCATTCTTACGGCTGAATAATGTTCCATTGTATACATATACCACATCTTTTTTATCCATTCATCTATGATTGGACACGTGGGTTGCTTCCACATTTTGACTATTGTAAATAATACTGCAATAAACAGAGGGGTACATATATCTTTTTGAATTAGTGTTTTTGTTTTCTTTGGGTACATACCCAGTCATTGAATTACTGGGTCCTATGGTAATTCTATTTTTAACTTTTGAAGGAAACTCCATACTGTTTTCCACAGTGCCTGCATCAATTTGTATTCCCACTGACAGTGTAAAAGGAACCCTTGTACACTGTTGCCTTTTTTTTTAAATTTTGTTGTTTTTTTTTTTAATTTTTATTTATTTATGATAGTCACACACAGAGAGAGAGAGAGGCAGAGACACAGGCAGAGGGAGAAGCAGGCTCCATGCCGGGAGCCCGACGTGGGATTCGATCCCGGGTCTCCAGGATCGTGCCCTGGGCCAAAGGCAGGCGCCAAACCGCTGCGCCACCCAGGGATCCCGGTTTTTTTTTTTTTTTTTAAGACTATTTGAGAGAGAGAGAGAGATAGCACGCTTGAGCATGAGTGGGGGTGGGGAGGGGCAGAAGGGAAGCAGACTCCTCACTGGGCAGGGAGCCCAAAGCAGGGCTCCATCCCTAGACACTAAGATAATGACCAAAGCCAAAGGCAGACACTTAACCAACTGAGCCACCCAGGTGCCCCAGCTGGTGCCTTTTAAAAAGCTCTTCCTATGCTGCTCTTTCCAATCCTCTAATGTGCCCAACTCCTTCACAATGGCTGTACCCTGTTTGCACCATTCATTTCATGTGCTCCACTTTATGTAATTCCTTTATGTAAATTCCTTTAGAATTTTGCTGAAACATGAGTTCCTCAGGAAAGTTTTCTCCACACCACAAGGTTAAGTCTGTTGTTACACACTCTCAGAGTCACATGTGATCCTGATCACAAGTGTAATTATAGGTCTAACATCTGTCTTTCACAGTATAATAGAAGCTTTATAAGGTTAGGAACTGTCTTTGTTCCCACTATTGTGTGCTCAGTAGTCAACATTGTGTTGGCACAAGCTAGATGCTCAATAAATATTTGTTAAATGAGCATTCAAGTGCTCATGGAAATAATTTATATAGTCCTCTGTAAAGTTGAGCAAATTACCTTGACAATCTACCTGTACAACTTAGTACCTTTGTTAAGTCACAGGTCAACCTGTTGCCTTTTTCCATATTCAAAATGGGAATAACAGCTCCCTAAATACAAGGATTATTAGAAGGATATATGAGTTAACTAAGAAACAGTTTGGGATGGGCAGCCCGGGTGGCTCAGCGGTTTAGTGCCACCTTCAGCCCAGGGTGTGATCCTGGAGACTCGGGATCGAGTCCTACGTCAGGCTCCCCTGCTTCTCCCTCTGCCTGTGTCTCTGCCTCTGTGTCTCTCGTGAATAAATAAATAAAATCTAAAAAATAAAAAAATTCTTTAAAAAAAAGTTTGGGGGCAGCCCTGGTGGCGCAGCGGTTTAGCGCTGCCTGCAGCCCAGGGCATGATCCTGGAGACCCTGGATCGAGTCCCATGTCGGGCTCTCTGCATGGAGCCTGCTTCTCCCTCTGCCTGTGTCTCTGCCTTTCTCTCTCTCTCTCTCTCTCTCTGTCTCTATGAATAAATAAATAAAATCTTAAGAAAAAAAAAAGTTTGGGAGACTTTCACTTCATAAATCTGATATGGTATTTGCATTTTGGTAATTATGTGGGTAATTAATCCCTGGTGGCATATTTTAGAAAATTTAAGGTTTTCTTAAAATTCATGTGTTTCTTAAGTAAAAAATATAGTAGCCAAAATTAAGCTTTTTTTTGTTTTGTTTTGTTTTTGGTTAACCCTCAAATGATGTGGTTATTATTTACTATGATGTAATAAATCAATAATCTAATGAACTGAGCACTTTAGAGAAAGATAGTTTGATCTTTGGTGAAAACATCAATTTATGTATTAATCTTCAACCAAAACAATTTTATTTTTTATTCTAATTCCAGTTAACAGTTTTACATTAGTTTCAGGTGTACAATATAGTGATTCAACAATTCCAGATATTAGTGCTCATCAAGATAAGTATACTTTTAATCCTATTCACCTGTTTCACCCATCAATTCCCACCACCATCACTCTCCCACCATCTGTTTGTTCTCTATAGTTAACAGTTTGTCTTTTGTTTTTTTTTTTTGTTTTTTTCTTGAATTTCACACATAAGTGAAATCATATGGTATTTGTCTTTCTCTGACTTATTTTGCTTAGCATTATACTCTCTAGATCCATCCCTATTGTTGTAAATGGCAAGATTTCATTCTTATGGCTGAATAATATTCCATTGTGTATATATGTATATATATATATATATATATACATATCTTCTTTATCCACATCTTCTTTATCCATTCATCTGTTGATGGACAATTGGTTAGCTATTGCAAATAATGCTGTAATAAACACAGGGATGCATATAGATTTTTGAATTAGTGTTTTTGTATTCTTTGGTTAAATATCTAGTAGTGTGATTACTAGATCATATGGTAGTTCTATTTTTAATTTTTTTTCTATTTTTAATTTTTAATTTTTTGAGGACCCTCCATACTGTTTTCCACAGTGGCTGCACCAGTTTGCATTCCCACCAACAGTGTAAGAGGGTTCCTTTTTCTCCATATCCTTGCCAACACTTGTTTCTTTTTTTGATTTTAGCCACTCTGACAGGTGAGGTGACATCTCATTGTGGTTTTGATTTGCATTTTTCCTGATAGTGAGTGATGTTGAGCATCTTTTCACGTGCCTGTTGACCATCTGTATGTCTTCTTTGGAGAAATGTCTGTTTGCATCTTCTGCCCATTTTTTAATTGGACTGATTTGTGTGTGTGTGTGTGTGTGTTGAGTTGTAGAAGTTCTTTATATATTTTGGATACTAACTCTTTTTCAATTATGTGATTTGCAAATATCTTCTCACCATTCAGTAGGTTGTCTTTTAATTTTCATGGTCAACCAAAAATCTTGTCCCAGAAACAATTATGTAATCTAGAATTTTGGAAGTTTAGTTCCTACTTGTGTAATTTGCCAAAAATTGATTCAATGGAGTGAATGTTTTCTCTCTTTAATTACTTCAGGCTTTATCACACCAATCATAGAAATTTCTCATCTCACCTTTTCCTGAAGAATGGTGATAACACTTCTGATCCTGAACTGTGTTCCAACCATCAGACATCACTTGACTACCTGTGTCCAGTGGTCTAAGGCAATTTAATATTTTACATCATATGAAAATTGAAGGGGCAAAAACTATAAGAGCTCTATTCTGCATAGCAAACATGTAAAATAATAGTTTTACATTTTTCTTGCTTTTACAAACTTACTGTCATTAATTGTTATTCTTAAAATGCCAAGCACACTTTACCTTATTTTTAAAATATTGAAGTTTAAATAAAAGCTAGTCATGAAATTTATCAGAACAAAGAAAAGAACTTACCATACTGAATATTAGCCTAAAAGGGGTAGTTTTTTCTTTTTAGGTAATCTCTACAACTAACCTGGGGCTTGAACTGACTACCCCGTGATCAAGAGACAAATGCCCTACCGACTGAGCCAGCCAGGCTAAAAGGGGTAGATTTTAACCAGAATTCTATCAGGTAATTTTCCCAGCTGTGACCCTGCATATTAAAAATTATGAAATGTGAAAAGGACTCTTGTCACATTTTTTATTAATAAAAAGTGCTTACTGAGTGAATAGTTGAGCAAGATCCTGTGCATATAGATCCCTATGCATAGATCATGAAGAATGGAACAATCTCAGGAGACCCATTTAAGAAAACCTTGAGGGGCGCCTGGGTGGCTTGGGTCATGATCTCAGGGTCCTGGGATCCACCCCTGCATTAGGCTCTCCACTCAGTGGAGAGTCTGTGTGTCTTTCTTCCCACTCCCTCCGCTTGTGCTCTTTCTTTCTCTCAAAAAATAAATAAAATCTTAAAGAGAGAGAGGACAAGCAGGAGGAGGGACAGAGGGAGAAGCAAGCAGACTCCCCGTGGAGCAGGGAGACCGATACAGGACTCAATCCCAAGACCCTGGGATCATGACCTGAGCCAAAGGTAGATGCTTTACCCACTGAGCCACCCAGGTGCCCTAAATAAAATATTAAACAAAACAAAACAAAACATGTAAACTTAGAAAACATAGAAAAGACCTCTATGATGGCTTCTGCATTTTTCAGTTTACTCAAAGAAAAGATGTTGCCAATGCAAGTTAAAATAGGCATTTTATTGAGAAACTTGCTTTGTCAGAGTAAAAGTTACAAATATTTTCATTTAA